>NC_046658.1:110243303-110268508 GCF_010883055.1 Belonocnema kinseyi | reverse complement strand
CCCCTCCTAAAGTAACGTAACCTTTAGGTAAACCCCGCTTTTACGTTTGTACTGATTTTTGTGTGTATTTATAGTGAGTCAAGTTGCAAATGTGCCTATATTGTCAACGTGACCCTGTGGTGAATTATAAACTTCGGTAATAAATCAACAATTAAAATAAAAAAATCATTTTTAGATTAAGTGTTGAAATGTGCTTTATGTTTTTTAAACTAAGAAATGTAGATTTTTAACCAAAAATAGAAGAGTTAAACTTTTAAGTTAAATAATAATAATTTCAAATAATAAAGAAACGTATTTTCTAACAAATAGTTAATTTTTACAAAATAAATGATTAAACTTTTAAGACGAAATTACGAATTTGCTACACAAAACAGTTCAATTTTCAAATAAATAATATGAAATTTTGATTAAAAAGTTAATTTTTTACCAAAAAAAACGAATTTCCAACAAAATACAAGAACTCTCAACCCGAAAGTTAAATTTTTAACAAAACTAGATTCATTTTCAACAAAAAAACAAACTAATTTTCAACAAAATAGTTAAAAGTTAACTAAAAGTTCAATGTCCAACTAAAGAAATGAATATTTAACTACAAAATATGAATTTCAAAAAAAAAGATGAATTTACTACGAAAAAAAAAACAAAATAAGTTTTTAACAAATCTCAAGAGTTCTCAACCAAAAAGCTGAATTTTCAAAAAATAAAGATGAATTTTTAAACATTGATCTTCTGGAAATTTCCTAATAACGCTACCATATTTACATTCAGAAAAAAATTGCTCTAAGGCATGAGCTTGCTTATTTATTTCAAGTTTGCTTGGATGATAGCTTTTCTTTATTCTTAATCGCAACCTAAAAGCAAAAAATTAACTTTGATGCCCAAGTATAAGCTTTCAGCTATTTATCTACCTAATACCGGACGATCCTTCTAATAAAAAATTGTATAATACATTGTTTAATGAAAATTAAGAGAATTAATCATCAGACATTTTTGAAGTTAAAGATTTTACGAATTAAGGAAATCAGGGAATCAATAGTGAAAGCAATGTAATTCCTTGAAAAATGATAATATGTAAGAAAAAAACATTTTTCGAATTTTCATTTAAAAAATAGCATTTATGTGGTAAAAAGGCTGATAATAAAAATCGTTTTTAATATTGTGACTTACAAGAAATACTACAGAATTTTCGTTTAAAAACCCAGTCACTTTTTTCAATTATTCAGTTCATACAGATATTCACCTCGTACTGGTTTCCTCTCATTTTCTCTGCAGTGTGAGTACAGAGCCAGTTGATCTTCATGCTTTTGAATATCGCGATTTCGCACGTCTATCGCGATGGCGATCGTAAAATAAAAACGTGAAGTCTGTTAAGTAATCGTGCGATTCAGCATGAGATAATATTGCGTTGCTATAAGTAATAGTTAAAGTTATCAGCTAACGCTAACGTGTAACAAAAACACGGAAAGAAAACTGATACTTTCCATGTCTAGCATGAACTATACCTTCTGAAAATTTCATAATTTTTCAGCGTTCTTTATCACTACAGGGTGGTTGCAAAACATCAGATTAAAAATTAAAAATTAAAATTTTATTTATTTCAAACAAACGTTTTGAGACCCCCTGAATCAGAAAAACAGGTTTTCACGAATGTGTCTGTCTGTATGGCTGTGTGTGAACACGATGCGTAGTTTTGGCTTTGATCATGAAAAACGTCATTAACATTAAAAAAAACGTGCCCGCTGTGTGGGCACAGTCTTATCCCAACGTTTGTCTTTTAGTTTCTTTTTCGTCTCGTGTGTGGGTTTTCAAAATTTTTCATTTTTTATGTTTTTAATGCTATTTTTTTACAGTTAAAACCAAAAACAGAATTATCCAAAAATTATTCATGAGAAATAAATCATTTTTACATTCTCATCAGAGAAGGTATTAGATTTGTATAAAATTTGCCCCCCCCCCCCCACACTTTTTGTCAAAAGGTCCACGTTTTGAGACCCTCTACATCCGAAAAACAGGTTTTTCGTGTGCGCGTGTGGGTGTGTGTGTGTGTGTTCAGTCAAGAAAGAAGAAAAATTCATCCAAATTATGGACCTTTCAAGCCAAAAGGTGAATATTCTATTAATTAATTGAATTTTAAACTCAAAAATATAATTTTACCAAAAAAAGGTTCACTTTTAACCAAGCAGTTGCTCTTTTAACAAAAAATATTATATTTTAATTAAAAATGGAATAAACTAATTTCAATTTTAAAAAATTTAATTTTCAACTGAAGAAACGAAATTCTTTTAAAAATACTGTATTTTTCAACCACAGAGATAATGTTTTAACTGCAATGATCAATTTTACAACCTAAAAGATAAATTTTAATCGAATAATGATTTTTATTCACGAAAGAAGAAAAGCCCATAAATTGTTCTGATTTTCCAGGCCAGTTTTAAGTTCCCTGCTTTTCCAGAATCTCCTGACCTGTGGCGACCCTGATTTATCATTTTGAAGCGTTTAAACATTCCTAAGCCGTTTTGTACTTTTTGGTAGGAAATTTAATTAAAATACGGTGATTAAAAATAAAAATAAAGTTTCCTTTTTCCACTTTGAAAATAAAGTCGCGCATGTTTCACGTGCATTTTTCATACCCATAAACCTCTCGAACAATTCTCGCTGTTTAAGCTTTTTTCACATACTGGACAATTAATTTTTTAATTTTTTAATTTTTTAAAATAATTTTACAATTTTACATGTGTTCGCATTTGTTTGTTTTTAACTATTTAAATATATCTGCCGTCGTAAATTATCTGCACGACTAGCAAAAAATGGTACTACTGAAAATCACTGCTCATTTTGAAACTTCAATACACGTTCAAAAAAGCAGTGAGATTCTTTTTTTGTTCAATCATTTGAAGATCTTTTTAAATTCCGCGTCGAAGCGTTCCTAAAAGAGATATTTTTGATCTTTTGAGAAGAATATACCGTGTAAGAAATTTAAAAAAGAATCAAGAATTTCTCCAATTTCTTACCTTAACTTCAACTCGTGGAAATTTTGAGAATTTCTTGAACGTTAATTAGGATTCATTTGCCACAGAATTGTACAAGCAAGTTACCTTTAAAAGTTTAAAAATATTTTATGATGATTCTTTTTTGGCGCAGAATTTCAGAAGCTTTCTATCGGGTTTAGACAAAAGTTTCTTGCTCCTTTTCTGAACGAATAATCACGTTTCAAAGGCAGCAGTGATTTTTACTGCTATTCGCGCTTGCCGCGTAAATAATTTCCCACGGTAGGGCATATTATCTCAAAAAGGTCAAACGTATCTTTATTGGGGGCCATTTGACGCAGAAGCGTATAAGCTTTTCAACAGATTTTGAAAAAAGTTTCCCGCTCCTTTTTTTAACAAGTAATCACGTTTAAACAGTCAGCAGAGATTTTTACTACCACTCACGCTAGCCACGTAGATAATTTTAGAGGTAGGGCATATTATCTTAAAAAGGTCTGACATATCTTTATTGGGGACCGTCTGACCGTTTAGCTAGATTTCGTCTTCCAAGAAAATATAGATGTGTCACCTAGATTTCTATCTGTTTTAGTTAAATTAGCCATCTAGATAATTTTCGTCGGTAGTGTACAGTAGGACACCCAATTTTTGTATTAAAAAAATATTTTTTGTATTTAAGTGAGCGAAACATTTAGCTTACCGCATTTATTCCTCAATTGTATCTCAGAGGCAATTTTAAAATTATTTAAATAAAAATTAAAATTATGAGTTAAGTGTCTTAATTAAATAAATCCATTTCATAAAACATAAGAGACCATTGAGAAAAAAATTAAGGTACACTGCATACGATAGTTGAAATCGTGTGTAGCTCAACTAGTCGAAAAGATAGTTTTGCAAAGCTGCATGTAGAGGTCTCACGTACATTTATCGCGTACAGGTATCACGTACGTCCCTCTCATTCAACAACACCAGAAGTGTTTTGCGAACCCATGAAGCGTGACTGGCCAGACTACTTCCGCTGACATAATGAACAATATTTATGGTGACCCCTGTCAACTTTAATTATAAAATCTTTTCTGACTCCTCGTTAGGTACCTATACCATTATCAGCCTGGTGAAATGTCAGCAAGGTATTGTCAATGGGTGCATTATCCTTTTAGGTAATCTATAGTAGGCGGAGCTAGCAAAGTCAATTTATTAATAGAGCAATCTATAAGAACATGTACCTGCAAGTAAGATAAATAGCGAATGCTTTACATTGAATTCTATACAGGTACATATGTCACAACAAAAACACTGCGTGTGAGGAAAACTCCACCAAATGCCTGCGTGATTCTTGATATATTATTTATTTATGTTAAAGGTAATTAAAGATACGAAATAAAAAAATATATACAAATACCAATAGGAGAAAATTTACAAGTAAGTGTAGTTGTTAATCAGAAGAATCAGCCTAATAAATTGGTTTAATAAATAATTATCTTTGTTCAATGAGAAAATTAAGTTGATATTTTCCAGAAATAAAATTTTTTGACGAGGCTATTATTGTCCTTAATTAACAAATATCAGTGTGCCACCATAATCATAATAATAATATTTAAAAACTATTATAAGACAGGTCGACCAATTATTGTTTTGCACTCCTCTAAAATTTAAATATATTTTTCTTATCAAACAAAACAAAAACGTATTAAAGTAATTCCCTCATTAAAAAAAAAATCTTCTACTTATCAATGTTCTATTAGCTTTTTTTCTGATTTCTTTATCTTTATTACGTTCATCATATATAAATAAAATATTAAGTTTCATACAGGCACCTAGCGAAATTTTTTTCAAAATTAGTTCTTTAATTTTAGCGTCTATAGATTTTTCCAAATTTCGAGTTATGTTATTCAAACTTAACGAATATTTATTGTTAACAATTTTTTTTGAAATCTGGTAAAAATGAATATAATTAAGTCCATCACAGGTTTCTGTCTGCAACTTTTAAAAATTAGTAATTTTCTTATTTATTTTGTGCAATTAATTGTTTAATTCAATTATTAGCCATTTATATTTAGAAATTCAAACTTAACTCATTATCATGTTTATGGATGTCTTTTTTCTGAAAACCCGAAAAAAAAGTTTTTTCTGGAAAAACTAGTCCAGAACTGACAATAATTTTGATGAGATTTGAGCTACTTTTTTTAAAATAAAGGCTTATTGAATTTCAAAGAGGTTTGTGACAGCCGAATTTTGAATTTTTCCGTATTAATTTTTAAATTTAACAAAATAATAATAATTAGAATTATATAATAATAATTATTATTATTTTATTCACAAATTACTGACTAGGAGACGGTTTCACATTTGTTTATATTCAAAGTAATTGGTTATTTTATAAAAAAATGTCATCTCTAAAAACTTCGCTTCTTTAACCAAATTCGTTGAAAATTTGTCTGCAATAAATAATGCGTACGATTTTGTAATGCCTGATAACAATTCTTAATCATTTAAATAAAGTCGATAAACAAATACCGATTTTAATTAATTCTCAACCAATAGATTTCGTTTCTTAACACCAAATAATTCTGAAAAATAATTTCGTAAGATACTTAATAAAGGAAGAATCATTTTTTATTTTATTAATAAATTTACAACTTGACTATTTTTCAACTAATGATGTTGTTTTTTGTTATTAAAACGACAAATGATTATTTCTTAGAAAAGTTTATTGGGCGAGAAAATTTTTTACTTATGTGAAGAATTTTTTTAAATACAATAATGGTGAAATTGAAAGAACGCTGCATCCATAAAAACGAGCACTGCAGCTAAATCCACTATAGAAAGTAAAATTTAAATTTTTTTAAGGAACTGTTACTCACTTAAAAATTAATGAAATCGAAGATTTTTTTGTAAAGTTTTTGGTAAAAGAAATAATTGTAGCTTATTGATGACATAACAGATAAAATAATAAAGTTAATTCCGTTTGTAAAAACGAAATCTGCTTGTTGAAAATTAAAGAAAATTCGTTATGTTTTATATATATATATATATATATATATTTAATTAAATAACAAATTATTTCACCTTATACGAACTCTTATGATAAATAAGGTTCTGTCTAAGTGTTTGCAAGTCGATTTCATAAACAAATATCCATTTGTTATATGCATTTGTTTATTAAATTTGTTTATCGCATTGACAATTACTTTTGACTTAAAAAAAGGATTTCCTAAATCTTAACAAATTATTTCAAGCTTTAAACTAATTTTTCCAGAAATACCTTTTTGCCCCACTGAAACTGTTCACAAATCACGGTTTTAACTGTTCTTTTCTCAACGACTATCATTGTGAATTTATTTCAAATTTTTGTTGAGTTTTTTTCGAAAACTCGATTATGGATATCTTCTTCTATTTTCCATAACATTCTTTTTCAATATGAATATATAGAATCTTTTTCAAATTATTTTAGTACTTGGCGGCGATTCACTACCGCGAATCTAGTTAAAGAAAAATCGATTAATTGATTAAAAGTTAAATTTTTAAATTGAAATTCTGCATGAAACCAATTCAAGAATAATAAGTTTTTCATTGATACTGTGTCTAATATTCAAGTACAGATTATAATTAAAAGTTTGTTCCAAACTCGAACTCAATAAACTTGTCAGTTTTTACAATGAAAGTAGTATGGTGCGTGGGAGCAGAACGGCCTGGATTTCACAATTTAAAAAAGTAACGCGAAACGCTCATAAAATTTATCTAGATGGAAAGCCATTTTTCTGAATATATTAGAAAAATATATAGATGCTGAAATTAACTGTTTACAGTCTTAAGCCTGTTAAAATAGATTTTATTTTCATATTCTCAGTTCATTAAATGGCGGGACTGTTTCAGCAGGAAACAAAAGAAATAAAATTGTGAAATTTTTTTTGTCTTCAGAAAACGATAACAAGGAATGATTGAAAATTTTATTATTTTGTTGAGAAATCGAACCATATTTTTAGCCATAATCCGTTTTAGTTAAAATTTCATTTTTAGTGAAAAATTCATTTTTTGGTTGAAGATTCATCATTTCAGTTGATAATTTATCTTTTTGCTTGAAAATGTAACAATTTAACTATTTGGTTGAAAATTAATTGTTGTTGTTGAACATATATATTTTAGTTAAAAATCAATTATTTTTAAAAAAATCGTATTTTTAAATTTAGATGAATTCAACTATTTTTTATCAAAGGTAGCTGTGATGGTAAAAATCAGTTGTCATTTTTTTTTCCACTTCAGAATTAATTTCTTTGGGTAAGGAATCATAATTTTAGTTGAAGATTAAACTATTTTTTTTAATTTATAAATTCGGTTTGCAAATTTTATTAATTCGTTGAACCTTTCATTATTTTGCTGAAAAGTCAAAAATTCTTATAAAAATTAATCCTTTCTGGTTAAAATTCAACTACGTTTTGTAGGAAATTCGTCTTTTTAGCTTGAAAATTAAGATTTTTGGTTGAATGATCATAATTTTAGTGAAAAACTTGTTTCTTATTTTGAAAATGTAACTATTTTCATTAAAAATTCTTCTCTTCAGTTGAGAATGTTACTTCTCAGATGGAAAAATTATAAATGCTCGGAAATATTATGTATCATTTTTATTGGTTTTATACATTTTTTTATAAAACAAATTAGAATTATACATAATTTCGTTTACTAAGTATAAACTATACAACTTTTTTCCACCTGCGCATTTTATTAAAAACTCTACTTTTTGGGTTACGTATTTGACTATTTTTTAAAGAAATTCAACAATTTGGTTGCAAATTTTTTTGAATCTTGACTGAAAAATTATTTTTGGTTGAAAAATCAACTATTTTGTTAAAAATTCGTTATTTTTAAATTTAAAAAAATTTTTTTATTTTAAAATTAAATCTTTTTGTGTTAAAATGAAATAATAACTATTAAATTTTTCGTTTCAAAGTTATTTTTTCTTGTTGAAGATAGTATTAATTGGTTGAAACTTTAATAACTTTGTTGAAAAATCAACCATTTTTTTGTTTTAAAAATTTCGATTTTATATTGCAGTTTAAAAATTTCAGTTAAAAATTCATCTATTTGGTTGAAATTTTTATTACCTGATTGAAGCTTTAATTATTTTGTTGAAAAATCAACAATTTTTATAAAAATTCATCTGTTTTGTTTGAAATCGAAGTATTTTGTCCATAAATAGGTTTTTGGTATGCAACTAAAGAATTTATTCACTCTTAAACTTAGTAAATAAATCGTTTACAAATTTATTGAAATTATTATCATTAAAAATAATAATCTTTTATAACACACAAACAAACTTTCATTTTAATCAAAAGGAGGAAATAAAATTTTACTGGAACAAAATTAAGCTACAATTATCTCAATTTGAACAATACGAACGTTCAAAGTAATTCTGCAGTTTTTCAGTTTTGACGTTGATCATAACAGTCAATATAACTGAATTTGAAAATATGTTTGTGAAAAAATGATCAAAATCAAAATTGAAACTCTATTTTTTTCTGCAAGCGTCTTCTTTTCTAATGATCGGAATATCTGTTTATGATTCTTAAAAATGAATAGAAATCTTGTAAAAAGGACGAAATTGGGTGAAAATTCACGTCTTTATATGCCTTAGGCAATTTTTCAAATTTAAGAGGGGAAAGCAAAAAAAGGGGCGGACTGTAATCCCGGCAATAAAGATAGATACGATAAAACACATAATTTTACTTTAACAATATCGCCGATCTAGAGGCAACGAGATAGCGTGCGGGATCCTGAATCGTGAAATCGATAGGGTCAACAGAGCCACATTCGTGCTTCAGAATAAAGAAAATTCACTAAACAAAAGTAAATCGTGAGGTTTGCGAAAAGCAAACTCGACCTTTTTGTTTGTGGTGTAATTTTGAATTTCTCACGACATTTTTTATTGAACTGAGTGCAATTTACGATAGGCGATAATTAGACAATTTCTCGCTGAGGTTCATCTAGAAAGTAGTTCAATTGTATAGGTGAGTGTGTACAGTGTTTAGAATCAGGAAGCATAGTATGAAACTGATTATTGCGAGTTCAATACTTTCGTCAAATTTTTATTTGACTTTTTAAAATCCCTTTAAAGTTGTTTTAAGTTGCTGTGAATTAAGTGATTATTATCATCATATGAAATGTGTGATCAAGTTTTATCAATTTTTTTTTAATTATAAGATTCTTCTTCTTTTGATTATTCATTACAATTCTGTAAGAATCTTTCCAGGCTTCCTAAGCTATTTATAATCTTTAATAAATCTTTGAAATATGTAAATTTATGAAATATAAAATACACTGCAATCTTTAACCGCGGGTCCGAGACAAAATCGATGTTCAGTCAAGCGTGACAAACAGCATGATGGCCGCAATCTTAGCGCATAAGTTGCATCCGTTGAGTTGCATAAATCAAGGTTCTAGTGTAAAATTAATCGCAATCCTTTTGAATCTTTAATATAATTTGTAAAATTAATTTCAAACAAGTTAGGTATTCAGCTACTAAATTAGCTTAAAATTCGATAACTCAGTCAAATTTCAACCAATTCCAATTAAAAAAAGATTTTTTCAAAATTCAAGTCCGTGATTAAAGGTTGAACTCTTAAATTTTTTTTCAAGACTCATTATTTTAGTTGAAAATTTATCTCCTTGGTTAAAATTCTACTCTCTTGTGTAAAATTCCTCTTTTTGGTTAAATTCAACTGTTTTTGATTACAAAATAGAAGATTTTTTTGCCGAAATTTCAGCTATTAAGTTTGTTGTTGACAATTCATCTTTTTTGTCTGAAATTCGCCCTTTTTGCTTGAAATGTCAAAAATTTGATTGAAAAAATTTTTCTCGCATGACTTAAAATTAAAACCTTATTCTTGATATAGTTTTAACTGTTGTATGAAAATTCGTCTTTTTTGGTAAAAATTCAACTCTTCTAGTAGACATTTTTCTTTCCTTTATTAAACATACAACCATTTAGTTGCAAATTAATTTTTTGTTAAACATTCAACTATTTGGTTGAAAATTCTACTACTTGTTTGAAAATTCTACTACTTGATTGAAAATTCTACTACTTGGTTGAACTTCTATACTAAAAACTAATTTTTACATTCTCATCAGAGAAGGTATTAGATTTATGTAAATTGGACCCCCCCAGTTTTTGTCAAACGTCCACGTTTTGAGACCCCCTGAATCCGAAAAACAGGTTTTTACAAATGTGCCTATCTGCCTGTATGTCTGTCTGTTTGTATGTATGTATATATGTATGTATGTATGTATGTATGTTTGTCTGTCTGTCCGTGAACACGATAACTTTTGAAAAAAATAATCTATTATATTGGCCTTTGATACACTTGTTTAGTATCCTAAACTAAAGGTCAAGTTCATTAGCCAGCCATTTTGGATGTAAATTCCAAAAGTGGGCACATTTTGAATATGTTTGAGACCACTTTTTTCAAAATTCGAAAATTCTCTGTACGGTTATTCATAGTATTCAAAAAATTTAACAATTTATCTCAATGACTTTTTCGAAAATTGAAAAATTACTGGAGTTATAGCATTTTCAAAAACCAAAAAAACAAACTCAAATGAACAATTTAAGCCAAACAACGCATGATACGAAAAAGAGTCTGGAGAAGAAAAACCTTGCTTTTTGAAAGCCCTACAAGATTATGATAATAACTTTTTTTTTAAACTACAAATTTATAATGAATCACTTTTCGATATAAGCTACGAAAAAAATGAGACAAAACTTGATCATCCAAAAAAGAACTATAATTTTTGATAGGACACGTAGTTTTTGCTTTAGTCGTAAAGAATAACATTCTAAATAAAAATATTAAGTTTGTTTGAAAAAACGACACAAGGTATGAACTTAAATTACCAGACAACAGTTGTTCGCCTGAAAAGATCTATAAATTTATTATTAATCATTTTTCGATAGGACGAGTAGATTTTCTTTTAATCGTAAAACATAAGATTAAAAATCAACTTTTTGGAAAAAGCACAGAAAAGACGAAAGAGGACATAGGCTCCTATATAAGACCCTATATAGGTTCCTGTATTAGATCCTATGCATATGCGCATTAGTTTTTATTTAATCATAAAAAACAACATTAAAAATAAAAAAATGATGAAAACAAGGAAATAAGAATTAGTATGATTCGATTTTTATGCATATTATGAATTGTAATGATATACATTTATTGAAATGATACATGTTCCAGAGCAGCTTAGAATGCAATTTAAAGCAAAATAAGAAAAAATAGTCATGATAAATACAATTTGCTTTTTATTTTGCAATTTTTTAATAAGTAATCCCTGGCAGAGTTACATAAAAAATGTATTATAATTGATATAAAAGTGTTGTGTATAATGTAGAAAAGTTGACATGTTGGACCAAATCGAGTGCGAAGCATGAGATACGTGATGAGAATGTATTTGTTAAAGCCAAAAAAGCTTTAACAAAAGAGAGTCAAAATCACAAAATTACAGTTGTCGGTCCGTTCACCTTTGATTTTAAAAGGTCGGTGCCCGAATGCGAAAAAAAAGCAAAGACTAAGCGTGAAGTTCGATTGCCATCAGTCGCGTTCCGTAGGTCCGCTCAAACTCTCGAGCTAAGTTTTTTTAACGAAAGAGAATTCACAATCACAAAATTACAGTGGGGGATGTTTTGAGTCTTAATTTTAAAATGTTTACACAAGAATGTGCGAAAATATAAAGACCGAGCGCGTAGCGCGAGGTAAATACATAATCGAGAGCGAAGCGCGACATAAGTACAACATCGAGCACGAAGCGCGAGAACCAATAGTTGCGCGCCGTAGGCGCGATCAAACTTGCGAGCGAAGCGAGCCGCGCATGCAGCGTGTGATGAGAATGTGCCCGCGTAGCGGGCAGATTTTTTAGTTTAGAAATTAAAAAATGTTGTTAAAAATTTGTTTAAAAACTTTGTTAAAAATTTTGTTAAAAATCTTTTTTGGTAAAAATTAATCTTCTTGGTTGAAAATTGATCTTTTTGATTAAAAATTCAAGTCCTTGGCTGAAAGTTGACTCTTTTTTTTAAATAATTTTTTTTGTAGCAGATTCATTGCCTTAGTTGAAAATTAACGTCATTCTCTTCAAAATGTAAATATTTGTCTTAAAATATCAACTATTACATTTTCCGTTGACAATTCATCTATTTTGTGAAGAAATTCGCCTTTTTAGCATGAAAATTCAACAATTTGTTTAAAAAATGTTCTGTCTTGACTAAAAACCTTTTCTCAGATAAAAGTTCAACTCTTTTGCTGAAAATTCGTCTTTTCGGTTCGAAAATTCGTCTCTTCTGGTAGAAACTTTGGTTGAACATTCAACCATTAAGTTAAACACTTAAATGCTGGGTTCAACGTTTTCTTGAAAATTAATCCTTTCAGTACCAAATTGAATAATTTGGTCGAAAAATCATGTATTTTGTTGTAAATTCATTGTTTTGGTGGATAATAATTATTCTTTATTTAAAATTTATTTTCTTGGTTGAAAAATGAAGTCATCGATTGAAGTCATTTGTTCAAAATTATTTTATTTTTGATTGAAGATTTATCATTTTAGTTGAAAATTCATCTCTTCGGTGAAAAATGCAACTCTCTTGTGTACAATTAGGCTTTTTGTTTGAATTTAACTGTCTTTTTATAAAAATAAAAATATTTTTTGTTGAAAATTCAACTGTTTGATTGAAAATTAAGGCATTTTTGAAAATTACCCTTTTTGATATGAAATTAATTTTCTTGGTCTAAAATTCATCTTCTTCATTGAAAATTCAAATCCTTGGTTGAAAGCTTAACTCTTTGCTAAAATTAATTCTTCTGTTTAAGGACTACTTGTTTTAGTTGAAAATTCGTTTCTTCTGTTAAAATATTAAGTGTGAAATTTTTTTGTTGACAATAATTATTCTTTTTTCTAAAAGAGTAGCTTTTTTGACTTGAAAATTTAACAATTCGGATCAGCATTTTTTCTCACTTACCTTAAAGCCTTTTAACTATTTTGTTGCAAATTCGTCTCTTTAGTTCAAAAATTAATCTCTCCTGATTTGGTTGAAAATATATTTTTTTGTTACAACTAATTCAACTATTTGGATGAAAGTTCAACTATTTTATTGAAAATTCATCTCTTTATTTAAAAAATTCATCTCTTCTCATTCAAAACTTTTGTATAAAATTAGTCTTTTTTATGGATTCAACTGTTTCTGATTAAAAATAAAACGTGTTTTTGGTTGTAATATCAACTATTACATTTTTGGTTGACAATTCATCGTTTTCGGTTGTGCACATTTCGCACATTAGCACTGTAGAATTTTACAAAACCTGTTTTTAGTGAAATTCCAAGTGTTTAAACTCATTTTTGGATCCCTCTTTATACTTTTTAAACATTTTTAAAATAAGGGAAAATCTGTCATGTAAATCTGTAATCAGACTGATTTTTTCTTCTGATGCTGACTCAATCAGAACTTGCTCTTCCCGCAAAAAATTTAAAATTATGTTTTCTAAATTTAAAATAATTATTCTCAAGCAGTTATATTCAATTTTAAGTGCCCTTTTAATTTCACGGGAAAAAATATATTTGAAAATATGTAAGAACCCGATTTCAATTTTTTTCCCATTCGGAAATTCAAAATTTCCCAAAATATTCCTTGTTTCAGAAATATTATGTCAGCCGTGACTATAACCTACGACAAATGTTTATAATTATATTGATATGCACCGATTTGTTATCCCGGATTTACTGTGCTTTCACTGATCTGAATTTAGAAAGCAGATCTCATTACAAAAATTCCCTTTCGAAATTATGTTTCCATCAAGACCCACTCTATAACCCCCTAATGGATTTGTAGAAACTGGAAAGAAAAGCTTATGTCAGAAAAACCTATATTGATAAGAGTCGATTTTTCCTCTCTGGGCGAACATTCATTGTCGCGAGGCTTGCATCTCAGGACTGGCAATAGAGGTAATTAAATGATTAAACGGTAACGGTGCGAAGGCGTATGCGGGGAGTTTACTTTCTAGCATTCAGCAGACTTGCCCGGCCGTTCGCAGATATGGGAATCCACTCGCCCGAGGCTGCCCCAGGAGTCGCGCAATCGCCATCCTTGGATTTGGATCTGGAGCACTTGGTCTTGGCAAGTCTATAAACCGCATAGTTTGATCGGTTTTTCGCTGAAATCAACGCATTCTACGTCGCCTCATCAGAATTCTAGGCTGACTGCTGCTTTGCACCAGGGAAAAACGGCTACCGATAAGAAAAGAAGAATGTCCCCTGAATGACGTTTACGACGCGCTGAAACCGACACAAGACGTTCCCACCTTGTCCTCCTTAAACTGTAAGATTCTAACATTGTAACTTTACGAATGAGTCAATTCTCACTTTCCTTTCAATTAGCAATAATCAAGCCTCATTCATCTTCTACGAGACTCATTATATCCCGCGGAAGGCTCTGAAAAACAATTCTTGTAGAGGATTTCCTGGCTTTTTCTTGGTTTATAACTATTTTTTTCTGAAAACATTCAAATTTTGTAATCGAAGTGTACCCTCTTCCATGCAATCCCACGTAAGCTTGCGTAACACCGGAAAAATCTTTTATAATCCCTGGTAAACGTGTGTAATTCTATATTTCATTATGAAATCTCGGGGCTGCTACAGGTCAGGAAATTATTTTGTTTGAAATTCAACTACTTTGTTAAAAAGTCATAATTTTTTGTTCAAAATTTAACTGTTTTGTTGTAAATTAATTTCTTTGTTGAAAATTTATATTTTTAGATTGTAAATTCTACCATTTTGTAGAAAATTTGTCTTTTTGGCTTGAGAGTTCCACGTTTTTTATGAAATTTTTTTCTTTATTGACTGAAAAATCTTCCATCACTTCAGTTGAAAAGTTTTTTTTATAATAAACTGAAATGTTAACTACTCCAATATTTCATGTTTCGTTGAAAATTCATCTTCTTTAGTTGAAAATTCAACCTTTTTTTTTAAAACTTGTCTTTTTCGTTTAAAATATAATTTATATTCGTACAAATGTAATCGCTTTTGATTAAAAAATGCAACAGTTTGATTCAAAAGGTATCTGTTGTAGATAAGGATCGAATTATTTTGTTGATAATTCGTTTCTTGGGCTTTTTTTCAATTCAATTTTTTTTATTGAAATCTAATTTTTTGAGTGAAAAGTTACCTATTGCCTTTTTTACTAATAATTCATCTTTTTTAATTAAAAAGGCATGTACGTATTTTTTTGAACATTCATATTTTGTATGTTGTATTCACATTTTAATTTTTGTATTACATTTGGATTCTCTTTTTATTGAGGATTCATGTATTTTGTTATAAATTCATCTTTTTTCAAACTATTTCAACTATTTCAACTATTCCAGTACTCCATTTTTCATTAAAAATTAATCCTCTTCAATTGAAAATTCAACTATTTTGTTAAAAATGCTTACATGTATTTGATTAAAAATTCGTCTTTTGTGGTAGAATATTGATCTTCTTGATGACTAATTCTTCTTCATTGATTGAAAATATAACTCTTTTCTTTAAAATTCACCTTTTAGGCTTAGAAATTAATTTCATATCGCAGAAATTCACTCCGTTTTGGTGAAAAATGCAACATTTTGGTTGAAAATAAATCTGTTGTAGTAAAGGTTGTGGTGAAAGTTTTTTGCTTTATAGATTTAATAATTGGGATATAAATTAACTTTTTTGTTAAAAATTTATATTTTCGGTTTGAAAAACTCAACTGTTTTGTCACAAATTCCTCTTTTTATCTTTATTGCCAGAAAAATCTTTCTCGGTTGAAATTTGAACTCTTCTTTTTCGAAAATTTAACAATTTTGTTGAAAATTCCGTTTTTTTATTCAAAATTCACTTTTGAACTTCAAATTTGCAATAAAAACACTCGTGGTTGAAACTTCATGTATTTTGCTGCTCTTTCTTGGTAAAAAAGTAACTATTTTTATTAAACATGCATAAAATAGCAAGATTTTCCGTTTATTGAATTTTTCAATTGTTTATACAATTCATATTTTTTTAAGTTTTGTGTTCTTTTCAAATCATGAAAAGTTCGTCTTTTCTGGAGATAATGACATACTCAATCTTAGGCGTGATATTTTTCAAAAAAGTTTTGCAATAGGTTAAACTATTTAAATTTGTTTAAACTTTGTCCACGAATCATGAAGATTTAATCATTTCTGCACTGCACACTTAATAAATAATTCCTATCATTTTAATATTTTCTGTTTCAAGACATTATTCAATGTTTAAACAATTATTAACTCTTCACTTCTGACTTTTTATTGGAAAGTTGAAGATAAATATGTTTGTTTTTTTTAGTCTCTTTGCACCGTGTCACTTATTGTAAACTATTTATACCTCGATTGTACAAACAATTATTATTTAGTCAACAATTCTTCCATTTTTTTATGAAGACACAAATGAACTGCCAAATTAATTCTAGAAGAAAAAAGGAACTACAGTGAAACCCTTCAACAGCCCTCCCTTCTATAGCCCTTCCGAGAATTGACACCGTGCCGCAGGCAAGTGTAACAGAAAATGCGCGGAATCTGCAGTTGTCACTCAGGCGAGCACTCAGGCTTGAACAAACAAATAGTCCAGGAGCTGGGTAGGATCCCGTATGCATTAAAGATGTAAAGGATAAAAACTATGAAGTCTTATGTATTTTGACCCGCTGAATCCAATGGTACCGGTTAATTTTGCGATAAGTGCCTAGGTTTTGTTTAAAACGCAATTGTTTAAACAATTATGAAAAAATGATTTTTTTCAATGGGACAAATTTTTTTTAGATAATTTGAGGCATTTTAAGAAGAAATGGTCCCTTGTCATTTTTTTGTAAAACGCATATTTGAAAAGTTATGAATTTTTAAAGTTCAAAATTTGACGATTTTTTGCAACTTTGAATGTTAATAATTTTCGATCTATTGAATAGTTTGAAAAAAATAAAGAATCAACTTATTCTTTAAGTCTTCCTCTACCTATTAACCATAAGGAATGTCGGATTAACCAGTGGGAAGCCGTTGTTATTGATATTTACAAATAGCGTATTTTGGCGCGCGACAGCGCAGCGGCGCGGTGTGTGTGACTTGCTTGGCGCTCGCAAGTCCAATCATCAGTCTTCAAGTTACGCGATTCATCTCGGCTTATTACAATTAGTAAAACATTCTTTACCTCCTATCGTTCATCATTTTTTATTTATACACTTTCAACAGTTTTATTGCTTTAATATTACTAACAAATACAAATCTCAAATGCATTTATATCACATAATAAAAAAAAACGAAAATTTTTTTTTCATCTTCCTAGTCCTTAGTACCATTGTACTTATTTTTACATGTGTCATTTTTCTGACATAAACAAAATGAAATACATAGGACTTGAGCTGCTAAACAACAACATGATGAAACTCGTGAGCCAGTTGTACAATGACAGCTTGGTACAAATTCATCTGCCGGAGGTAATAAAATATAAATTTTCTGTGGTAACAACACATTATCCACCATAGAGTATCCATATTGCAAAGGATCCAATGTTTCTGCATTTGGGTTTAGACAGTTAACTTGCTGGTGAGTTACACAATATGCTCGATAGATATGTAAAGCTATGGATGCCGAAGTAGGAGACAATTTCTCGAGATCACATTTTGCTGTACTCCAATGGTATATTTGATACTGGAGTTCATTAAAATTTTTGCATTGTGTGCTTTTCTGAAAAACATTAACCAAATATTCTTCAGCTGTTTCTTTGCAGCTGTGCAAAGCAGCAGCAGCTGACGAACCTGAAAGAATGATCAATTTGACGTCCAGATTGGCAGGACGTATAAAATATAACATTTTTATCAATAAGTGTAATAATTATTTTGTAAAAAATGTTTTTTTGAATACCAAAATCTGAGGGAATGGCATATTCAGCGAGTGGGTTCGCCAGCACGAGCTCGAGCGCCAAGCAGTCACTCACACCGCGCCGCTGCGCTGTCACGCGCCAAAACACGCTATTTGTAAATATCAATAACAACGGCTTCCCACTGGTTAATCCGACATTCCTTATGGTTAATAGGTAGAGAAATACTTAAAGAATAAGTTGATTCTTTAATTTTTTCAAAATATTCAATAGATCGAAAATTATTAACATTCAAAGTTGCAAAAAATCGTCAAATTTTGAACTTTAAAAATTCAAAACTTTTCAAATATGCATTTTAAAAAAAAATGACAAGGGACCATTTCTTCTTAGAATGCCTCAAATTATCTAAAAAAAATTTGTCCCATTAAAAAAATACATTTTTTCATAATTTTTTAAACAATTGCGTTTTAAACAAAACCTAGGCACTTATCGCAAAATTAACCGGTACCATTGGATTCAGCGGGTCAAAATACATAAGACTACATAGTTTTTATCCTTTACCTCTTTAATGCATACGGGATCCTACCCAGCTCCTGGACTAAAAAGCGGAGCGGCCTATAATGAGTAACTTCCCACCCACTGCATAACCTTTCGCATAAAGTCAATTCTGAATCAGTATGTGTATTTGAAAAAAACGATTTGCTAATATCTTTAGCAAAAACATTATTCGTGTATACTTAGTTTAAGTAAGCTCTAACTTTTCATGATTTGGCATAGACGAAAATTTAAACAAATAGAAATTGCTTAACGAATCTAAAAATGTCTTCTACAAAAATATCCCTTTTGATACTTATTAATTGTGTTATTAATTTTTAAAAAATATGAATTTTTTATGAGTTGATAGGAAAACACAAATTAAAGAAAATATAAATTGTTTAAACGATTTAAAAATAAATTAATGAAAAATACTATTTTTAACATTTACTTCCTGTGTCATTAATTTAAAAAGTACTGACTTTTTGTTGTTTACCGGGTGTAATGCACATTGTTTTGAGTAATAATTATAAAAATAATTTAAAATTTGTTAAAAAATAATTGCAAACAGCATGGATTATAAATACACCTGCTATTTTGCATTTCAAGGACATTTCAGTGTACAATACAAAGTAGTATTATTATAAAAGTATTTAAGATATCGAAAGTTCTTTCAATACGTAGCTAAAAAATTAATCTTTTTTAAATTTTTCAACAATAATGCACATTTGGTTTAGGTCCTAATGTATCCAACCGATTGGTACCAAATTGTAATCAGAATTCATATAATCATAAAATAAATAATTTAATAAATGAACAAATAAAAAAATGATACATTTATTTGAAAATGTTATTTTACATTCAAAATTATTCATCCCTAAAATAATAATTTGGGTGAATTTTTCTTTATTTCATGATTGAAAAATCTTCTTTCGCGAAAATCATATTTTCGATAGAAATCGCAGGAAATTTTTTAATCTTTAATATTTTATAAGGAAAAATATTAATATTATTTATTCTTTAAACATTCGCTCATTATGATAAAAGGAAAAAAGGATAAGAAAAGAAAATATAGTCCTTGCACATCCAAAATTTACCTCTTTTATCATAAATTCAAATAACTTCTTGAAAATTTAATCATTTTGTTAAAATTTTAAATTTTTGTTAAACTGGTGTGTTGGAAAAACATCTTTTCAGATTAAAAATTTATCTTTTTTAGACTGAAAGTTTATCTTTTTGGGTAGAAAAGTTCTTAGATGAAAATACAACTATCTTAAAAAAAAATAGTTATTTTTTGGTTCGAAGATTGGAATATTTGGTTAAAAATTCAACTTTTTGTGGTTGAAGTTAATTCTTTTTTGTTTGAAAATTCGAATATTTGCATGAAAATTTTTATTTGTAGATTGATAATTCAACCATTTAGTTAGAAATTAGTTTCGTTTGGTTAAAACTCAAATATTTTTTTGGAAATTGCAATATATTTTGACTTGAAATCTCAAGCGTTTCATATTGAATTTAGTATAGTACCTATACATTAATTTTAATAAAGTGAATTTATTCTCCTGCATTTTCTTCAAAGGTCATCGTATTTTCCCTCTTTTGATGGAATTTGACTCTATAAAATTTATTTAATTAGCTTCAATGAAAATTATTTAAACACATAATTTAATTTTTCAAATTGAGTAAATTACGAATGTAATTAAAATTTTATTAATTGAGCCTAACTATCTTTTTTTAATTACAAAAGAACATCAAATCCTACCAAAAACATCTGCGATACCAAAAACCTGCCAAGTACTACTACATGAATTTCTGTGATGAAAGTTTGCGCAGTAATTTAACAAAAAATATAAGAATATGTATACAGAAATTTTCTAAATAATTTTTTGAAAAATCCATATTAGGCATGATAAAACTTCACAATATTGAATTATATAAACAAAATTATTTGATTTCACAATTTCATGTATTTGAACTGGACAAATTTTTTGCTTTGCAGGTGTTTTTGTGTTAAATTTTGGTATTAAATCAATCAAATAGTCGATTTTTGTTAGTAGACCGAGTAGATATTAAAAAAATTTTCCAAATGATTATTGGTTAACTTTGACTCGATCTACTAAAAGAAAAATCAGTTAATTGATTAATTCCCTTATTACATTCTCTCAGCATACTTGTATCTTACACCTGTTGCGAATAATGGTAACTGTTACGTATATCTGACAGGATCTAAATTACCGATATAAAATTATCGAAGCGGGACCAGCCTACACTGTAGGTAAAGCGAGCCTCCGATAACGCCCCTTAAACTAGTTACGCATGAGTTGACACAATTACGCGAATTACGTTGCTCAAGATACCGGTTACTGAAATGATCTATAAATTTATTAAATTTATCATTTTTAAATTCTAGATGCTGCGACGCAATGATTTCGAATATAATATATCATACTACTTAAATATTCATTTTCAACTTCGAGTGTAGAAAATTGTAGGTATGGAATTTTATCATTAGTTAAAGACTTTCGTAACTTCTTTTAAAGTCAGTCGTATTATAATTATATGCCATAAATTTTGCAAATAGAAAAGGTTCGGTAAATTTTTAACGCTTATATCCCGAGAATTAGCAAATATATTTGAAATACTGTCTTCTTTTTTATACACCTTATATCTATATCAGAATTGAAATAATATGGTGACAGACTATATAATTAAAATTGTACACCCAAAAATTATCGGCATTAAATTAGGTCAAATTTGACTGAATTACTAGGAACTATTTTACCTTATAATTTTACGAAACGTAGAAAAATTCTGGTGTTACGAGGGTAGTTCAATAAGTCCTTAGAATGAAGTATAAAAACAATTTTTTTTGGGTAAATTTTTTTTATTTTTCAACATAATCTCCTTGGAGCTCTATACACTTGGTCAATCGCTTTTCAAGTTTTTTTAATCCTTCAGAAAAGTGCGTTTTCGGAAGTTCCTCAAAATAAGCACTTACAGAGGCAATGACGTCTTCGTTGTCTGGAAATCTCTGTCCACCGAGCCATTTTTTCAAGTTTGGAAATAAGAAAAAGTCACAGTGTTCCAAAAAACCCCCATATGTGAAAAAATGGATTTTACGAGTTTTTGCGGTTTTGTAAATGCTAATTGTTTCTCATACACAAAATACTTCGGTATACTGAATAATTAGATGTTTACATAATTTGTTTAAACAAGTTTTTATTGTTTTTAGAATTTTTCTCTAAGAATAGAGTTAGATAGTGGCGGTTTTTTCAAAATGATTATAATTTCTAATGTATACAATTATTAATTATTGTTAACAAACAAAATTGTTTAAACAGTTCATTATCATTATTGATAATATTCTCTTGGAATAGTGCTAGAAAATTACATTTTTTCTCAGATTTTATATTTTTTGTCCAATTTCCAATTAGAGTGAGATGAATAATTAATTAAAGTTAACAACAATTATTTTTTTTAATAATTCATTATTGTTGTTAATAATATTCAATTATAATAATGCTAGAAAGTTACAGTATTCTTTTGTAATTTTCAACTATTTTTCAACTGTTCGCATGGAGTTAGTTAAATAATTGATTCAATTGAGCACAAGTTATTATTTATACAAATCATTATTGTTTACAATTATCTTGTTCTTTATTAATGCCATATAGTTGTGGTTTCTTCCAAAATTCTGAACTTTTTACCGACTTTTGAATTACTAAAGCAATAAATAATGCAATTTTAAAAACATAATTGTTCAAACAATTTATTATTGTTCATAACTATGATCTTTTAGATAATTGCTTGAAACCTAATGGGTTTTCTTTAATTTTGAACTATTCGTACACTTTTCAATAAGAATTTCATCATTATGAATGAAACTTTAACCATCATAATTTTTTTAAACAAATTGTTACTTTTTATGATTGTCTTATCTATATAAATGCTAGATAGTTGCGTTTTTTGAAGTTTTCCACTTTTTTCAACTTTTTACTTAGAGTGAGGTAATAATTAATGAAATTTATTAAACATAATTGTTTAAACAAGTTTTTATTTTTATTTACCATACTTTATTAGAGTAATGATAGAAAGTTACAGGTTTTTCTGAAATTTTAAACTTTTCTTTGACTTATTATTTAGGAACAAGTGATTTATATTAATCTAAACGAAAAATCTAACTACGGCAAAGAGAATTTACATTTAATATGATCCATGTAGAAAATTTTATAGATATTTCAAATATATGTTATACTTCAAAAAAAATATATTCACATCAAAGAAATAGAGATTTGAAAAAAAGAGATTCTGTGTGTTTTATATTTATTAATTGTTCATAACTGAAAAGACTATGTAAAGTTAAACATTTCCGAACAAACTTCAGCTTTTTAGTAATTATCTAAAGAGAGATAGTTATAAATAATAATAAATTGTTTATACAACTATGTTTCGCAACTTGATTATTTATTACTTTTCTAAGTAAAAAGTTCGTAAAAAGTTAAAAATTCGAAGAAAAAAAATCGCAACTATCTGGCATTAATTTAAATACGGATAGTTATAAACAATAATAATTTATTTAAACATTTATATTTGTTAAATTTAATTAGGTATTAAGTCACTTCAATTTAAAAATAGACAAATAGTTGAAAATTTAAGAATAAACCGCAACTTTCTACCATAAAGCAAAGAGAATATTATTAAAAATAATAATAGATTGCTTAAACAATAATGTTTCCTCAACTTAAATTAACTGTTACCTCACTCTAATTGAAAATTGAGCAAAAAGTGAACAATTTTGAAAAAAAACGTAACTATCTACCTCTATTCTAAGAAAAGAATGCTAAAAACAATAATAAATTGTTTAAAAAATATATTTAAATATCTATTTGTAAGCATATGGTAGTATTTAATGTATTAAAAACAATTATCATAAAAAGAAACTGCAAACAATTTATAATTAGCGCCAAAAACTCGCAAAACTCATTTTCTTACTTATGGGGGTTTTTGGAACGCTAGAAAACAGACTTATGAGGATGATATATAAAAAGTAATATTTTACTCATATTCTATGGCTAATTGTAAATCAAAGTGTTAAGTGTCAACTTGATGCAGCTAATATTGATGGTTCTGAATAAAATTTACAAAAATGTCTTATTTTCTTATGGCAATTAGATGTTCAACTCCATGGGACTTGCTCCACCTATAAATATAATTTGTTTTGCTTTAAAAAAACGGACCATGTCCTTGTGTATTTGAAGAAACTTTCGGGCGATATGCATAAAAATTCGAAAAATAATTTCACAATGCATTTTTAAACCACCCTAATGTGGACGTTCCTCTCTCTTTTGAAATGGAATTGGTCTCATAATATAAATCAAAATAAACAAACAACTCTATTTTAACGAAAAATTAATTCTTTACAGCATTGCCATAAACTACTAAAGAATTACCAGTTCGTCACGGATAATTTCCTTAATGATGTCAATGGTATTTTTTAATAATGACTTCCACTAAGACGTGAATTATTCTTGGTAAGACACTGAGTGTTTTTAAAAGCGTCGGAGGCCGATAATTAACTGCTTATTACCATTTGAAATTAAAAGTGGATCAAACTAAGTCGTATTGACTGAAAACTGAAAGAAGGTCGATGAAAAGTGATGTTACTCTTATTCGAGAATAACGAACGAAGGAGCCTAGTTACTAAAGTAATGAGTTCGGCCTCACGTAACTAGACTCATTGCGGTAAAAAGCCTGGGGCGATGACTTTGAGATTGACAAACTTGGAGGGGACTTCCATGCTATCGTGATAACACGATTCCCAAGGTGGTGTGAAAAATTATCCTCTAAACGCCCATAGCTGACGAAATATATCGAGATAATCAAACCATAAATTTCTAATGCAAAAGAGTAATTACAGAAAACATTGCATATGCGCTTCCGAAATTTACACAATGCCGACACAGTTGCAATCTAAGAACAAGTAATAATAATTGTGAGAGAGGATAAGAATGTTAAACAAAAGAATTTCAACATTTTTGTATCTTCTTTATGAGTTTACTTGTAAAATGATAATCAGGAGATTTAGCATTTAAATGAAAGTGTTTCCAACATTTTGCATATATTAACTTTTAAGGACTTTTTATTTATTCTATCAAAACAGATAAAAATGTATTTTAAGGGCTTTAAAATATTGTAATAAATATTGAAAGAGCGAATATTTAGATCAATATTTAACGAGAAAACTTTTAAATTTGAACAATTTTTTATTTCAATGTCCTAAATAAAAACTTTCTAAATAATACTTAGAAACTTTACATTCGAACGTCAAAAATCATTGTTTTTTACGAAAATATGGGATTAATAGGTCAATATATTCTGTTTAATTAAATAAATATAGAAAAATTTAATTTAATATGAAAAATTCTAAGTTCCTAACACTTCAAGTCGAAATGCATTTTCGACAAAATACTTCAATTTTCAAGAAAGAGCTTTCAAGCAAGAGCTTTCAAATAGCTTTTAAGAATAAAAAAAACTAATAGAATTATTCCATTTGCAATACGAAAAGACGATTTTTTTATAAAACAGTTGGATTTTTAAGTGCCAAAATATGAATCTTTAACAAAATAGACGAAACCTCTACCTAAATGTTAGATTTTAAGTCATAAAAGAGAATTTTCTACAAAAGAGTTGAATTTTTAAATCTTAAAATATTATTATTATTACACCATTAAGCCATTTCCCTTTCGGGGTAGGCGTGACTCACTCGGCAGGGGAAAGGAGTAGTGTGTGGATGGGATAGAGATTTTT
>NC_046658.1:110239743-110243203 GCF_010883055.1 Belonocnema kinseyi | reverse complement strand
AGCTCCAAGGAGATTATGTTGAAAAATAAAAAAAAATTTACCCAAAAAAAATTGTTTTTATACTTCATTCTAAGGACTTATTGAACTACCCTCGTATATCCGGACGAAGCAGCGGAAAAACCGGGGAAATCCTTCGTTTACCCAAAAAAGACATAAGGAGAGTGGTTCAAAAATGGGTTACAACCCCACGATAGTGGGGTTGTAACATTGGGTTGTTGTTTCAACATTGGGTTGTTTCATTGAAATCCATGAAATATTTCAAAATATTACGAGATCGCTTGAAATCTTGGCTAAATCCCTTTAAAATTCCTCGAAATTTCTTTTCAAAACTTTCAAATCTTTGAAGTCTTCCCATAAAAATTCCTTAAAATCTCTTTAAATCTTTTTTGAAAATCCTGAATATTCTGTAAAAGATTTTGAAATATTACATAATCACAGTAAAAATTTGAAATCCCTTTAAAACTAATTGAAATCTTTAAAATTAGTTGAAATATTTTCTAATCTCTTGAAATTCGTTTACACATATTAATATCCATTAAAATCTTTTAAAAGTAATCAACTTTCCTCGAAATCCCTTAAAATCCTTTATAATATTTATCTGTCGAAATATTACAAAATGCTTTAAAATCCATATAGATATACTTTTGAATCTTTTGAAATTTTTTAAAATCCTTTGAAATTCTGTGAAATCATCATAGTCATTCGAAACTCCTTGAAATCTTTCCAATTCTATAAAATCCCTTTTGATTCCATTAAAACCCCTAAAATCCTTGAAAAGTCGTGAAAATAATTTAGTATCTTTTGAAATCCTTTAAAATTTTGTGGAAACATAATCAGATAGGATTAAAATGTGATGGAGATAAAAAATCTGAAACCCCTCAAATATTTTGAAAATCAAAATATTTGAAAAAATCAAAAATTAAAAATCATCCTTACGTAATTTATTAGCTTTTCATCATAAAAAAATTATACAACTAATAATATTATAATATTATTAATATTTGGAAGATGTCATTACCATGTAAAGATGTTCCACCGTCCGAGTTTAATCATTTTTCATGAATACAAATTTAGACGTAAAAAGTATTACTTCCTACAAATAATTTCCAAAAGACAAGAAAAAATATGCATCAGTCCGGATTTGAACTGGGAGCGCCACTATTCATGAGTAAAGCGTTAACCAATAACGCTACCGAGCTCTCAGATATAGATAGATTATAATGTGTATAATAGTGTAAAAAGTAATTTGAACAGCCAAAACAGGTGTTAACCACCACATGAACAAAAAATTAAAAACAGAAAATTTACAAAAGAAATGGACGCTCCCTAACCATATTAATTTAAGAATATTTTTTCGAAAATAAAGATTAGATTTTCCAAGTGACTTAAATGAAAAAGTTCTTGTAATTTTAGAAAGGATATAGATAAGACTGATTGATTTTACAGAGAATTTTCACCATGTCGGGTTGCCTGTTACCCTTCACTTCAATCGACAGGTAAGTTGATTTTACGACACGTAAGTCGACAATCTCCTCAGGCGAAAATACGAACACTAATGACGTTTCACGAAAACTCGCAACCAATTTGTGTTCCAGAGTCTATAAAATGCTTAATGCCCAATACTTCGGGTGCATTTTGTGGAACTTATCCGCCGAAGGTAAAAGTGGTTGGCTCTTTAGTCTTTAGTCTTTAGACATCAAATTAACAGTGTACGGTTGACAGGTGCCCAATTAATTTAACAATAAATAACGTTCCAAAATGGTTCAGAATACTTTCAAGGATCACAGTGGTTCAGCAGTTGTATTCTAAAAGGAATCACAGAGTAAAAAACTATTTTAAAAAAGGGCAAAAACGGTAATTTTTTTATGAAAAGTGGAAAAATAGGAGAAAGAGTAAACATTGTTTTATATTTAGGAAAGAAAAAAAAACCTTTTAATCACAAAATCGAATTGTATTTAAATAATTTGAAAAGATTTTTTTATTAATTCTACCATTAACGAATTTGTTTTAATTTGCCTCTCGGATTTTATTTAAAAATTTCAAAAACAAACTGTTAAAAAATGTAACTTATTCCCTCAAGTTCTCTATTAATTCGTTATAATCTCATAAAACAATTAAAAATTTCTTCAATACAAGTCAAATTAAAATTAATTATTCAATTTATCTAAAAAAACCCCGAAGAAACAAAATGTACATGCGTGAAGCCCCGTTCACGTTCTGAGCTTTTTTATTTACTGATATTAAAGAAATGAAGTATTGAAACATGCATAACAAATATTTTTTGCATTGACAAAATTATTTGGAATTTTTTAAAATAACTTTTAATCTTTGAAATATTTAGTAATTTTTTTATATCCTTCATATCCCTTGAAAACGTTGAAATTCGTAGAAATCCCTTAAAACTAGTTTAATTTATTTCCTAAACATAGTTCTCTAGAAATTCGACAGAATTTTTTCAAGTCGTAAAAATATATTAAAATAAGTAAAAATCATTTGAAATTGCTTGAATATGAATTAACCTAATTGTATTAATTGAATTTATCTTTAAACCCCCCATTAAAATTAAATTCACGCGTGCGTTCACGTCCATTGGTTTTTATTTTCTGATATTAAAAACAAAAATTATTACAAACTCATAACTAAAATTTTCTTTAAACGTGATCTCTTGAAATTCCTTGCAATCTGTTTAAATAACATAAGGTCTTTAAAAATAAAACAAAAAATTGTATCTCCTTTATTCCTTGCAATTTACAAATTTACATGTACAATGGATATTCAGAATTTGTTGAATTAAAAACGTCTAGATATTGTCTAGTATCACAAAATCAAATTTTTTCAATTCGAAACGCTTATTTTTTCAAATTTTCTATGCGCTAAAAGCAGCACCCAGTTTAAAAAAATTAATTAACAAAGTACTGAAGAATCTTCAATGTATACAGAAAAACCATCGCACTTTATTACAATTAAGTAAAAAATATTTAATTTTCGTAGATTCAACAAAAAAGTGTTTTACATTAGAAGTTTAATTTAAATATATATATATATATATATTCCAATTGGAAGCGAGTCAGGCAGCCCTCACTGTTTACGTTTCTATCCCCCCGAAATCAGTCCAAGGCCGTTTGAAGGCAACCCCCCGACACTTAACTAAAATCGAGAGTTTGGTGTAGTGTTTTTTCAAATATCGTATATTTGATGATAAAAGGGAAAAAGGGGACGTTTTCAAAATAAGAAGGGAAAAAGAAAATTTGAACAAGGGGTAAAGGGGTAATAGAGAAAAGGATACTATAAGTCTATAAAATTCGAAAATTTTTATAACTTTTTCTTAGATTCTTTTCATTACTTTTTTGTAAAAATATACATGGTCTTACAAAAAACTCCAGGATTTTACATTATTTGAATTTGGGTGTTTGAAGTAATCAAAGCACTTTTTATTTTATGTGAATTATTGCAGAAATCT
>NC_046658.1:110225425-110239643 GCF_010883055.1 Belonocnema kinseyi | reverse complement strand
AAAAATATAAGATTTCACAAAAAGTTGAAACATTAAAAAACTGTATTGAAGATTATGTTTTAAATACTGTTCGTTTATTGTAGAAATGTATAAGTCTGGTGGAAATTTGTTTACAAAAAAGTAAAAGAAAATTTAAAAAATTTTCACAGGAATCTAGAAATAAATAAAATAAATTACAATCAAAATTATAGGAAAGTACCATTTTTTTCTATTATTCTGACGAATATTCTACTTCTTTTGCATTTGATTTTATATTTTTGTATTTTATTGTAGTCTTAATTTCCTATACGAATTTACGAGGAAAAGTACAACTACAAGAATCTACAAGAATTTACAGGTTTTGCAGCTAAAATTTGTTATTTTTTTCGTCCAAGGATGAAAAATATTTAGAAAATTGCAATGAGATAATTTTACATTAACATGTGTACATAATCGCTATTAGAAAAACGCTTCTATGTGTAAACTTTAAATATATGGTAGAATATTAGAAAACAATAATAAATAATCGCCACATAAAATTATGTCTTTGAAATGTTCTCAATATTGGTAATCCTAGGTCGAAAAAGAACAACTTTGACGGCTTTTGGTAACATAAAATTATAATATAAATATAATAATAAATACTATTAAGCAATAATATGATATATAATATAAAATATATAAGAGCACTTCTGGTTGGCCTACCTAAGTTTTTATTTTGTTTAAATAATTAAATTTTATGTCATTTAATTTTTTTTTTTTTTTTTTGAAAAAAGGACCTCCTTTTTGCTCCTCTGAGAATCGAACCACAAAACTTCCGATTGCCGGCCAGGTGCTTTCCCATTAAGCTAGTAGAGAAATCGAGAAAAGAATCCTTCCTTAGAAACTCACCCATTATATTGCCAGGTTTTACAAGTCAAATTTTTCAAGAAATCTGTATTTTTATCAGAGAATAACAGTAATTCTTAACGTCTCTTTTAGACTAGATAGAGCTATGAATTAAAAATTGTTTAATTAAATTTTATGTGAAATGAGATCGTTTTCAGAAAAAAATTAATTAAAAAAAATCTAATTCATAGCTCCATCTAGTATGAAAAAGAAGTTAAGAATTACTATTATTCTCTGATGATAATACAGATTCCTTGAGTAATTATATTTATTCTATTTCAGCCAGGGCTCTAAAAACCCTGTTCCCGCTTAAATTTAACATTAAAAATTAATACAATGGTACTATTTAAACAAAATAAAAACCCAAATGGGTCAGAGAGACGTGCCCTTATATATTTTTAAATATTTTCAAAAATTTGAGTACAATGCTGTCACATGCTCTTAATAACTATTGTCTTATAGCAAATAATATCAGCCAAAGGTAACAGTAAATGTGATTTTCATTTATATAAAAATTGTTTTCATAATTTCCATGGTAACACAATAGGAAACTGAAGACAATATTCAAGATTGAACTGAAATCATTGGATAATCGGTTGAAAGGGGAAACTGGAATAATAATTCCTAATCCAGTGAATGATGTAACTGATGTAATCGTATGGTGTGTGTCTAGTCGCATTGCATTGAGCACAATTATTCTAAGCTTTCATCTTCACGATGTGATTTCTCAAGACTACAATTGCACCACTCAAGCAGAAACGTAGCTCGAAAGGAACGGCCCGGAAGCCATGAGCCTCGTAAAATTCAGCAATTCGCAGCGAAATTTGCAACACATTGTGTTCAAGTGATTTTGCATATTGCATAATGCAGTTTCTTCACACGATTTTCGTTTATCCATTCAACTACACCCAGAAAAATACTTGATTGAATGAACCAAATTTTGGTTGTATCAACTCTAACATATGTACTAAAAAAAAAATTTCTTTAAACAAAAGAACTGTGTTCTTCGATGGAAATTTTGTTGACTCAAACACATTTTAGATGATTCAACAAAATATTTGATTTAGCGAAGAAATTTTTTTTGTTTAGTCAATCAAATACTTTATCTACCAAAAGATTTCCTTAAAATTACCAAAAAGTTTATTTGGGCCATATAAATATTTTGTTCTCCATACAATAAACATTTCTGTGGTTGATCCAATCAAATATTTTGGTTCATCTAAGTCAAACTTTTGGTTAATCCAAACAAATATTTTGATCAATGAAACAAAGGCCAATATACTGGACCTTATCACTGTCAACGTATCATTTGAGTCCTTTTACAAGAGTAGGTATACCGCCAAACGATATTACTGTACTAGGTAAATTTTGTCTTTACTAAGGTTTACTTAGAATCACTGTATGATTTAAATCACAACCCGTGATTTTTCTGGAAGTTTGACCAGGGAAGAGGAAAACTACAGAAAACCATCTGCAGAGTTCAGCCAGTTTTCCGACTGCCGAGTTTGAAGGTAGACATTCGATATATCTTATCAGCAAATGTACACATACACAGTCGAGATTCAACAATCAACTAAAGATGTCGGTTAGCCATAACTTTTAATTGATATAACTATAAAGGACCCAGCAAAATTTACATTGTAAATGACTTATTATGAATAAGGATCACCAACATGCAAATAAACAAAAACATTGTTTATTTAACCGAAATGTTTTCTGAAATCAACCAAAGGCGATCAGCAGAACGATTTTGTTGTATAAAGGAAAATTGTCATTTCACGCATTTTTACTCCTGACTTATAATTCAAGGGTTGCAGTACAGAACTAGGTAACCAGCATCTCAACCCAAAATGAGGTATTTGCATTAAAATACTTAAAAATAAAATATGCGTTGTATTGAAAGGATGTGATCGAAATCTCATTTTTAATATAGTAATACAAAAAGATTGGCAAATCAAAACTAGATAACTGACTCTGTACTTGTCTCCCATCTTCTTCTTCTTTTTGTGTTGAGGATTCAACCAAAATGGTCGAAACTGGTTTCAGATACCAACGAACCGGTTGAAAATTCGTTTGCTTTTTGATTGAAAGTCATTATTTTAAGTGAACATTCGATAATATTTTTGGCTCAAAAGTATATTTTTTAGTTAAAAATTTGGTTTAAAATTCATATTTCATGGTATAAATTCATCTATTTGATTAAGGATTCAACTATTTGTTTAAAAATTCGTTTTTTTTCGTTTCATCAACTGGTTGAAAATTCGCCTTTTATTAGAAAAATCATCTTTCTTTGTCAAAAATCGACTGTTTAGTTAAGCATTTGAATTGTCCTCGCAAAAAGTTGTATACTTGGCTTGAAAACCTAAATGTTTTTGGTTAAATTTTAATATTTTTGGTCGAAACTTCGACTTTTTTGATTCGTCCTTTTAAATGGAAAATTAATTTTTCGCGATACAAAAGTAATCTTTCTTATTTGAAAATAAACTATTTTAATGCAACTCCATTTTTTATATATCGTATAATTTTGAATGCAAAAGCTATTTATTTTCTTCAACTATCGCGATGAGTGGAAAAAGACTTACTGCTACCTAAAAGTTTTTGAATACAGTAGAATAATGAAATAATTAAACAATTAATTTTTCAAATAAAAATACCACTTTGAAAAACTTTTTTAACCAATTTCTTACCTTCTCATCAGGAAAAAAGTTTCTTAAAATTATTATCCCTTATTTATAAAAAAAATATCGTATACTTCTTTTATTTTTATATTTTCAGTTAAAAATGTTATTATTTTCTTAAAAATTCATCAATTTTTCAAAAACATAATTTTTAGACTTAAACATTAGGCTGTTTCGGTGAAAGTTTCTCTACTTTGTTAAAAAGAAATTTTTGTTAAAAATTTGATTTTGAACCTTTAATGCAACTCTGGAATTTTCAGTGGAAAATTTATTTTTGTAAACTGCAAATTCATCTATGTGGGTAAAAGTTTAACCACTTTCTTAAAAAGCACTTTTTTACAATTCATTATTTTAGATGAAAATTGATCTCTTTGGTAAAAAATTAGTTGCTTTTTTTAAGTTCATCTCTTTGGTTCAAAATTTACCTGATTTCTTACATTTTTTATTGGATTTTTAAGTGAAAATTGGCCTTTTCTATTTTTAGTTAAAAATTTGTCTTTTTTAGTTAAAAGTTCGACTATTTTCTTAAAAATGCATTCATTTTGTTTAAAATTCGACTTTTTTGGTAGATATTTTTTATTTAAAATGCGTGTGTTTTAATGTAAAATGTATCCTTTAAGGTAGAAATTTCATAATTTTTTGGTTGAAATATTAACTTTTACATTTTTTTAGAATTAATTTTTGTAAATTAAAAAATCAACTATTCAGTCGAAAATTAGACTATTTTGTTGAAAGTTGGTCGTTTTTGTTGTTGTTAAAATTCCGCACCTCCATATTTCGGGAGTAAGTTTTGTTTTATTTTTTTTATTGAAAATTTGATTTTTAATTGTTATCCAAGGATGATTTTCAAAACCCATGAAATTTACACCTTCAAATTCTTGAGTTATTTATTCTGAATCGGTTAATTTTTCTGATTAAACCCTTTTTCTGTCAATTAAATAACTCAGTATTTCAAAATTTATTATTTTCTTGTTTTTCGAAACTGAAAATTGCCTTTTTTATAACGATCCGCAGTTCAGCCAGTTCTTATGTTAGGTTCATGTCACATGGAAATTGTCAGATTCGACATTCTATTCCTCGAAACTAGATAAATTTTTATAAATAGCCTTTTTTGACCTTAATTCAGAAACACTTTAAGTCAGGAGTTTCAAATCTGTTTAATCGCCGACTTTCGATCGTTTAATATTTTCAAAAAACTAGTCTAAATTGCTCATTCTTGATGATCTTCTATTTCAAATTTTTCGCTAATGAACAGTAAAATTTAAACGTTTCATAATCTACATTGAACCAACTGGATTAAAGCTTTTATCATCTTAGATTTTTAAATTTGGGATAGGAATCTAGAGGGTTAATCGTATCTGAGATGGTACCGTGATTGTCTTATGAAGCAACACTGCAATCTCAGTAGCCACGATGGCGCGGTTTAAATTCCCAAAACAAGAAGCGAGGCTGGATTTGTTTTTAAAAAGCTTCTCTTCTGCCCCTTGGTATACTACCCAACAAAAACCAGTTGATGCGACTATAAATATTAAATTAATTTAAATGTCCACTCGATAGCCGAAGTGTTGTTGAACTGAGGCAACGGAACTTATTAATGTTCGAAAAATGGATATGGAGGTTGACAATCTCAAAGTGACAATAACGTTAAATTGGACCTAGTTTTGCTGTGTATTACGATAAAAAACTATACAGTGAAACCCTTCAATAGCCCTCCCTTCTATAGCCTTTCTGAAAATTGACGCCGCGCCGCAGGTAGGTGTAACAGGTGCTGCGCGGGTTGCGCGGGGTCTGCGGTGGTCTCTCAGGCGAGCCCTCAGGCGTGAACAAAAAAAAAGCGGAGCGGGCTATAATGAGTTAGTTCCCCCAAAATTTCAAAATTTAATTATACTTTTCCTTAAATTTTCTTTGTAACAATTGGAATATACATAAATATACTTTTCAATATTTCTTTTTCATAGAAACTTTTACAAAACTTTGAAATTTTATTTTTCAATTTCTGGTGTAAATTTGTAAAGTATGCTTTATGCTGCATACTTCTAGAATAAAAGAGTTTTTATGATTTAATTATCATCGGGGCTATTTAAAATAATATCTGGATTATCGACTAGGTAAATAAAGTTTAATAATGAATTATAAATTAATAAATAAGTATTCGATTAATTATAAATTCAAGTATACAATTATTTAAAAAAATATAATATTTATTGCGAAATTTGAAATAAATGTGCAATACTTCTTGCATATTGACTGCTACAGTTTCTTTGCGCAATTTTCGTTTTGAAATACAACTATGTACCACTATTAGTGCTTTTTTAATTTTACACATTTTTCCCTTTTTTACATTTTTGCATCAAAACTGCATAATTATTGATTTTCGATTGTCCAATATTTCCAAAAACTTCCAGTCTAAAATTCTTGATTGTTGATGATCTGTTATCAAACATTTTTTGCTCTTAAAAACTTCCACTTGAAAATATAATAATATATTTTGAACTAATGACCTAACTTAATTATCTAAATCTGTTAAAAATTATTTCATTAGAAGATCTTAAAGATAAACAGAGGTTAAATTTTATAACTATTTTATATGTATATCTAATGTAGAATAAATCAGATGCAAATTATTCTAGGAAAAAGAAGTTTAGGGGTTAATTCAGACCATTAATTATAATAAAATTACAAATGTTCGTATTTCAAATCCTATAATAGCTTCAACACTTCTTGCGTTTTTTATAAAATTCGGGGCCTATTTCTCAATAAATAAAAGAATACTTTCCAAGATTAAACCGTTTTTCAGCCTTAAATTTATGTTTAAAAATAATTAAAAAATTAAGAAAATTCATTTTCTAACCTAAAACCGCCAAGCAGAATCTATAGACATTTTTTTTTATATGATGGACAATTGATAGTAGCATTTTTGCACCAAAAAGAAGAAATTTGCGAGATAGAGTTTGCAAAATTAAAAATTGCACATTTTTTGGGGAACCCTGATATATAAAAATGTGTTCTATATAATAATAGATTTGTAACAGATTATTAGGTACTTGACGACTGTTTAATACTCTTGGGAAGAGCAAGGGTTTTAAATAATTAATTAGTCAACAAAATTTATTGAACCCATTAACGACCAAAGCTATCAATTTTATAACATGAGTTTGACCGCAAAATTTATGGGTATAACAAAACAATAAATAGATCAAAAGTACTGTTCCTTATGTTTTTGGGTGAGCTAAATTCGAACCCGTAGTCAAAATTAGAATGTTTTGAATTTAAAATTAAATGTGGTGGTTTTTGCATATAAAAATTGTGAAAAATGTTTGATTTTTTATTTTTATTTTTTTTTCAGACTTAAAACGCGTTAATATCTTCTTCAACCATCAGTGCACAAAATTCTTAAACTTTAACAGAAAATTTATGTGTGTGTGTGTTTTCTTTCATGATGGCAGATAAAATGCAAAAATGTCCCAAAAACTGTTTTTTTTTCATCATCGTTGTTTTACTCGAAAACTTCAAAGTTTTAAAAAAAGTTCCATAGAATAAAAATGTCTTGAAATTAACCATAGAAGAATAAAAATGTCTTAGAATTAATCAAAGAATATTCTTGATTTTTTTCAGATTTTTTGAAAATTTTTTTTGCAAATTTCAAATTTTCGATTTTTTGAAAAATCAAAAAAATTTTCTAAATAATCTAAAAAAATCATGGTGTTCTATGGTTAATTTCAAGACATTTTTATTCAATAGAACTTTTTTTTAAACTTTCAAGTTTTTTAGAAAGACAAAGATGATGGAAAAAACCAGTTTTGTGTGTGAAACTATCTGCTTCTACAGTAATGTCAGATGGTTGTGGTTTTTCTGAAGTTTTCCTCTTTGTGTTGATTTTTCACTTGTCAGTGGTGTAATAAGTAATGTAAGTTTTTTAACTTTGGCTTAGCTTTTTGTTATGAACGAGATAATTGATATATTTTTGAAATTTTCTATAGAGATCATATTAAATATAAATTTTTCTTCAAGTATTTAATATGAGAGTCTTTTTTTAAATTAATATTTATTATTTGTTCCTAACGAACAAGTCAAAACAAAGTTGAAAATTTCAGAAGCAAATCCGCAACTTCCAAAGCATACTAATATTATTTAAACAATTATGTTTATTAAGTTACTTAAATTATTATCTCACTATATGTGAAAAGTTGACAAAAAGATATAAATTTCAGAAAAAACGGCAACTTTTTAACATTCTTTAAAGAGCATAAGCTTGTGTAAGTGTTATTTAAAAAATAATTCTTTATTTGTATTCTATAGCTGATTGTGAAGAGCTATTTTGGTTCCGAATCGATTCACCTAATATTGATGATTCTGAATAAAATTTACAGAAACGTATTTTTTCTAAAGGAAATACCTGTTTAATTTTATGGGACTTGATAATTTTTTTCAACAACAAACAATCGCATTCATTTTTCTGTATTATATTATGTTGATATTATTGATATTATATTGAGCTGAAATCCATTCAGTCTATGCAGACTTAAAAAAATCGTAATTATTATGTAATACTTTTGATCAGAAACAAGCTCGATCTCTCTCATCAATAAGTATGGGAAAGCAGGACTAATTTCGATCAAATGTATAATCTCGCTATGCTTATATAAAACGCATCTACTATACTGTCATTGGGCGGAACCTCCAACTACCTTCTCAGATTGCGCATGAAATTTGAGTCGCAGAAGTCGAATAAAAGATCTTCAAAATAAATAAAACATAGGAAACAAGTTTGTTATTTGGCTTTTTGATTGTGGCAAAGGAAAACGCACAAATCGAAACGCAAGAGTTGCGCAAGTATTCAATAGTGTAGAATGGGTCGTTATATGACAATGCGATTTTCAGAACACCAATTATTTTTAGAAAGGGACCCCAGACTGATAATAACATCCAACTGAAAAGTTTATGTCCACGGAAACAAGTAGCTAAGTTTTTAACTCCACAAGAATGTTGTACACTCCTACAGGCGCGCATCCAGAGAAGTGACCTGGGAAAATTTTAAGCTCAGAGACAATAGTGAACTACGATACTAGCATCTCTGATGCATTCCAAAATTTTGATTGTTAATTTCCAGTAAATTCTAAATAGCCATGTATATTGGATAAATAAATGTCCAGTGCTGAAAGTCAAATAAACAATAACATAGATTTAAGTTCAAATTAACTATATGTTTCCGATGCTATGTGGTTTCTTGTCAAGCCAGCAGTATAAAATAAATAAATACATACTTTACATGAAAAATAATAATAATAGCAAAATAGAAGTTTAAGAAAAAGCAATGAATAATCAATCATAACAGCAAAAATTTAAGTTCAAAAATTATTAAGCAGCAGTAAAACACAAGTACAGCATATGAAATATTTAAATACCTACCTGAAATTAATTCAAATGACAATTGAAAGAGCTGTGGATTTAGTTAAATCGAAGCTTATTGAATCATTCCCCCCAACGTGGTGACGTATTACTCAAATATTTAATTCAAAAATTGATAATATTACAATTGGTATATTAATGTTGACAATAGTAGGCATTAGTATCATTCAGCAAAGAAAGAAATTCAAAATTATGTTAAAAAAAAATTAGTAAGGTGAGGCTGTGTTAAAAAATCGCATAAATGAGTTTCTCATTACACATTGTTGCGATCCTAGATAAACGAGAATAAGGTTATGTACATAAAATACACAATTTTCATAAATTTGGAGACATTTTTAAAGAGCAAAAACGCATTTACAATGAGTATTTTACGATCAGTATATCCGATGAATTATAAAGAGCTAAAATCGGCAAACCATTATAAATAATATCGTAAATAAAAATAAGTTCTTACACAATAAACTATAAGATCTGGAGGCCTGGCATTGCCATACCTACGTCTAACACATTTATTCTATTTGCGAATGAAAGATTCAATAGGTCAACGTTTATTTAAATTTTTATGAAAAACTAGAAATTTTATATGTTGATGTTGCGTAGTCTGAATTGCAAGGAAGATGATTTAATAGCTCTAGGTATAATTTCAAAAATTATCACTTTCTTTTGTGACCATGGATGTTGTTATAAAAAACGCAAATATCTACCAAACCAAGTCTCCATGTGGTACTCATTCTTTAGAAGCATTTTGTTATCTGTGTAGTGACCAAAATATCTAAAAAAATAAGTGTGGAGCTTGCTTCTTTTTCATGTGCTAATTTAGGGTTTGAGTCAAAACTGTTAAAAATATCCAAAACTTCTTGTAGTTTTTGTTTAGGAATGATCATGAAGATATCATCAACATACCTTTTATAAAAGGCACATTGAAACTCATATTTGGGTATAAGAATATTTGAGGCAATAAAGTTCCACTTATTTCTGACACATTGTGAATCTAAATTGTTGTAAATAGTATACGAAATAAGTTAGCAATATCCAATAACACAAGAATGTTATGTTTTGGTATTTTTCATTTTTTATACAATTAACAAAATCCCAGCTATCTTTTGCATAGTTATATGATATTAGGAGTGTCATTGACAAGTTGTATTGCTATAGAATAAAATCTAAGTTATCTTCCAATTCTTGTTTGTTCAAACTGTTGAATTGAGAAAATGTATAATTCCAAAATTCAAATCCGTTCAAAAAATATTTAAAAGTTTTGACGAAATAAAAAATATCTTATATTTATAGTTGATTTTGAACCAATCTATTCCGATTATTATATTTTTCAAGCAGGGCATTTTTTGGAAATCATTTAAAGTTATAAAATAATTTTAATATCTTCAAATGTTCTAATATTCCTAAATATCTTTTAAAAGGAATTCATTGTTGACTATTTTTTTTCAATTTATCCCCAATTAAAAAAAAACTTAAAAATCTTTCCGATAATTTTTTGAAAATTCTAGAAATTCTTTGAAATCTTTTTGAATTTTCTTATAAAATTAATTGCTAAAAATTCAAAATCTTTTAATTTTTTCTTGAAGTTTTAAGAAAATGTACTGCATTCTTTAAAAATGTTTAAATTCCCAAGACAATTATGATATTTTATCTCAAAATCATCCAAAATCTGCATTTTTTCTAAACTTGTTTTCAAGTTTTAAATTATCTTTAAATCTTTTTAAACATTCATAATATCTTTTCAATTTACTCGAAGTTTTTTTATATTTTATAATCTTGCAAAATGGAAATATTTACGTAAAAAATCGTTTAGACATCTTTTTTAATTTTATAAATCATCTGATTTTAGAATTTTTTCAATTATTTCTTACAATTAATTTTAAAAATAAAAAATCATTGGAATGTTTCCGAGAAGTCTATAGAAAAATATTTTTATCAACTTTAAATCTTTTACAAAACATTTAAAAACCAACGTTTTGTTAAAAAAAATTTCTAATATTTACAAAGTTTAAAATATTTTTGAATTCTTTCAAAAACTTCTAAATATTTTTTAAGCTTACTAGATTTTTTTAAAGTTTCTAATCTCGCAGAATCGAATTTTTATTCAAAATGATAAAATATCGACATTTTAGAAAATCATAAAAGTTTTAGAATTGTTGTAAATTTGTTCTTAAAACAAATTTTTAAAAACTAACCAAAAAGTTTAGGAGAATCTTAAGAAATTTTTCTTATTCTCTTGAAACTATTAAAAAATCTGCAAAACCTTACTTTTTCAACATTTTTGAAAATCTACATGTTTTATTTAAATTTTGAAAACTTTTCAGGTTTTAAATGACTTTTTAATCATTTAAAAACTTCTAAAGCACTCTTAAACTTCTTCTAACTTTTTCTAAAATTTTGTTATCTTTTAAAATTGAAAAATTTTGTTGGAAACTTACAATTATTTAGTATTTAATTCTTAACTTTAAAACTGTTAATTTGAGTTCTTTACCACTTCTATCTAGAATTTCTCAATTTTGAACAAATTCAAACATTTTTTTCTTTCAAAGTTTCTAAACGTTTTCTAAATTGGGAACAAGAAAAATACTTTTATTTAAAATTGTTTGTTCCAATGATGAAAAAAATTCATGTTCACAGTTTAAACAAAGATTCTACAAAAACAGTTTTTTTTTGTCTGATCTTATGTATAATAAACATTCGAAAGGGGTTGAAAAGATTATTTCTGTGAATTATAATTATTCTCCTAGAAAATTTTATCTTCCAAGTCAAAATCATAATTCTTTTCGAAAATTCCCTGTTCCAAATCAAAATTATACTTCTTTTGGAATCTTCATATACATAATTCTTCTTCGTACAATTAATAATAATTATTAGTGTGAGTTACTAAATTATTTACTGAAAGAGTGTTACCAAATTGTTTTTTTTTCACTCCCTCGGATTATGCACAAAAGTGGATCTTGACATTGCTAAGACTCTGCAGTTAATCAAAATTTTATTTACAGAAAAAATTAATTGTACGAAATATCGTATTATCACAAATAAGACTCGTTTCAAATTGAATTTTTATTGATTCTCCTTCATGCACCTTGAAGGTGAAAGAATACAAAAAATTTTATATTCTACCTACTACATAAATTTTTGTTATTAGTTAAATGTTTTCAGTCGCATTAACTGCCTCGATGTGCAAAAAATTCAATTTCATCATTTCATCATTAGTTGGGCATTCATGAGAATACTCAATAAATCTTCTTAACGCCTTACCGTACGCGTTTTGAGCAAATAGAAGAAACTAACCATGGAGTATTAAAGCACATTGAATAACTATCTAACATGTAATTGTTATATTTGTTGATATAGTTAATAGACTAGACTATTATAAAATAATGGGAATAATAATTTTATACCGTATATTAAAAAAGACTTTTAATTTAAGCCCATGTTGTTACAGGTTTCAACTTTATATGGTAAACATTATATTTTTGTTTTGCAATTAGGTTACGGCAAAAATTAAACGACTAAATTTATCATGCAACATGCATAATTTTAACTCTGAACACATAAATATTCCAATGTAAAATGGCCGTTTTTTACGATCTTCCTTGCAAAAGTTACCATTCGAAATAGTAACATTCCAGGAAAAGGGTGTGTTTATAGAGTTTAAATGAGGCATATTAAATGGTATATTATGCCATTTACTAAAATTATTTATTCGTTATTTAATTACCATACATGATTTTTTATGATTTTAAATTTAACTTTTTTTTGAAAATTCTACTGTTTGGTAGATGATTTGCAATTTTGGCTCGAAGATTTTACAATTTGGTAAAAAATCAACTACTTGGGTGAAAATTTATATATTTGATTGAAAATTGATCTTTTTCCTTTCTCATAGAGGAACCTTTGTAATGTAAACATTTTCAAACAAATTTCAATTAATTTAATGAAATGTTCCTTTGTTTAAAAATGTCTCATACAATGTTCTAATTTTGAATATTTGTTTTTATTGGTAAAGTCCAAATGTTTTTTATTCCAAATTAAAATATTTTTGTTAGGAAGTATAACATTTTAGCTATAAATTCGTTTTTTTCTTGCTAAAATTTTTTTATAAAATGAATAATTTTCTATTATGTTAAGCGTTTAACTGCTTGATTGAAAATGAAGTTTTTTGTTAAAAATTCAACTATTCTGTGAAAAATTCGTCTTATTTGTATGAAAATTCAACACTTTAATATAAATTTTAACTATTAGGTACAAAATTAAATTAATTTGTAGAAAAGTTGTTCTTTTTATTGAAAATCAATTACCTTGAATGAAATTTTAACTACGCAATTTTAGATTAACCGTTGAATGTTTTAGTTTAGAAATGTCACTATTTAGTTGAAAAGTTTTAGACACTAGCACCACAACCACCGCTCGAACTATTTATGTAGTTGAAAATGCATGCATTTTCTTGCAAATTTGTCTTTTTGGTGAATTAGTAATCCTCTTGGTTGAAAATTCGTCTCTTTTTTTGTAAAAGATTAATCTTCTGGGTTGAAAATAAATTTTTTTTAAATAAATTTTTCATTTGAAACTTTAACTATTTTATTGGACATTCAACTGATTAGTTGAAAATGAACTTTTTTTGTGTGAAAAATTCATAATCTCGGGGTGAAAATTCAAATGTTTTGCAGAAAACTCGTCTTTTTTCTTGGAAATTTAACGCATTGGTAGGAAAATTCAACTATTCAGACAAAATCAAACTGTTTTGTAGTAATTTCGTTCTTTTATTAAAAAATAATTCTCTCCAATGAAAATTTATCTACACTATTTTTGGGTACTAATTGGTCTTTTTTATTTTATAAATTCCACTATTTAGTGCAATTTTTGTAGAAATTAGCACCACAATCATTTTTCGAACTATTTAATTTAAAATTTGATGTAATTTGTTGAACTTTCATATTTTTGGTAGAGAAGTAATCTATATGGTTGGCAGCTCAACTACTTGTCTAAAAATTAAGAATTTTGTTCAAATTCGTCTTTTGTTAAAAAATTAATCTTCTGTATTAAAAATTCGACTTCTTTTTGATAAATTAAATTTTCTGTACTCATAATTTAAGTACCAGGTGTATACATATGAAACCGGTATTTTTTCAAGAAAAAAACACATTTATTTCAAGAGAATAATAACAAATATTTTGTTCAAAGTATGCGCCCTCGCTGGCTACACATTTTGTCCACCTCTCAGGCAATTTATGGATACCTTTCCAAAAAAAGTCTTCGTTTTT
>NC_046658.1:110207387-110225325 GCF_010883055.1 Belonocnema kinseyi | reverse complement strand
ACGCCAATTAGCACAAATGGTAAGTTCCGACAGTGCCTACAAGTGTGCCTACTGGCCGCTAAATGGCAATACCGGTTTCATATGTATACACCTGGTATTTGGTTGAAAACTTAACTGATTGGTTAAACTATTTACGTGAAAATTTACATAATATTGAAATTTTTTCTTTCTAGTACAGAAGTAATCTTCCCGTTTAAAAATTTAATAATATGGTTTTAATAAATTATTCTTATTATTTTGCAAAAGTATATTTCACCACTTAAATAAAAATAAAAATAAAATGTTAGATAGCTATTTAATGTGTGTTTTAATGTTCTACGTTTGGCTTTTTCTAATTGCCTAAAATGCATCAGGCGCTTGTAAGAATGGTTAATTATTAATATTTTGAATACCTCGACAAAAATAGAAACTTGGAGGACATGCAAAAATTTCGTCCTAAATTTAGGATTCATGTTCTCAGTTTTTGGTTTTTGGCACTTTAATCTGATCACAGAAATAATATTTTTCGAACCCCTACCCCTTTCCAACATCTCGTACCAATATTGATTCAAAGTAGGTTTTATTATTTTGTTGCACACTTCGAAAACAGAAGGTTAAGATGCTGAAAATTATTAGTTAACAATTAGTAATTTTAAATGCTTTTCATTAATAAATAGGATCTAGATCCAGTGGCGCAGCTAAGAAATTTTCCGTCCGGGGTCAAAAGTAATTTGCCGCCCATAATTCTCAAATCTGCATTCATTTGAAAGTTCGTTTTGCCGCCCCCAAGCCTTTGCACCCCCCCCCCCTCCAGCTACGCCACTGTCTAAAGCCAACCATAGTCTCGTGAGTATTTTTCAGAAATGGATACATACATTTTATATTTACTTTAACTTCTGAAAGATAGAAGCCCGTGACTAAGCAGTAAACAGCAGACTTTCTGAAGGAAATATATTTAGTGAAGTTTATACAAATTGTTAAAGCGACATCAAATAGAGTACTGTTTGTATTCACAATATAAAAAAATCCTCTTATAAATAAAGTAAACATTTTTATTTTAAATTTTAAAACGATATTGGTAAGTTATTGTATTAATGAAAGGTTCTTCAATTGGACAATCGAAACGTCTCGAAGACGCCAACAAAAATATAACATACATTACTGCTATATTCTTAATATTAAACCAGTTTTCCTCGCATCATGAAGATAAGTATTGTAGTATTCCTCTAATACGAGACAAAGTTTTTTTTATATGAACAGAATACAAAGGTTTTTTTCAAACTTCGTTAATCGATACTGATGGGTCATAATAGGTCCAACAAATGGTCGATCGATGCTTCTCGAAGACGCGAACGAGTAAAATATACAGTTTTGTTGTATTTTGAATATCAAGCAAGTTTTTCTCATATGAACAAAATAAACCATTTCTTTACATTATTAATCGGTACTGTCATAGAGGCCAAGCGATATGTCTATCGATACGTCTCGAAGATGCGAACAAGTATAATATGTAGTTTTGTTATATTTTGAATATCAACCAAGTTTTTCTCATATGAACAGAGAAAAACCATTTTTTTAACTTTGTAAATCGGTACTGGTGGGTCATAAAAACCAAGCGATAGGTCTATATATGCGTCTCGAAGACGTGAACATATACAATACATATAGTATAGACGTATTTTGACTATCAAACAATTTTTTCTCATATACACAAGGTAACATTTTTTGTTGAAATCTCTTAAGTAAAAACTCTACTTCTAAATAGTATATCTAGCTCAATAACCTATCAGACCTAAATATCAATCGGAAATTCAGTTTTTTCCAATTTCATGGTCATACATTTTATACTTTTCGAGATATGATTAACAGAAAAAAGTTACACACACGGTCATTTTCTTTTAAAATCATATTTTCGAGCTATTAGTGTCAAATTATATCGAAATAGTTCAAAAAAGTAAATTTGAAAGTTTAGGTAATTACAAACATCCCTCTATGAGGACGCAAACCCTAAGAAATCAAATCTTTTGAATAAATAAGTAAATATTCAAGATAATTATTTCATATGTAATTTTTTGCATCAATAAATCAAAATGTTTTTTCTAAATTCTCATTTCTGCCATATTTTTTGTAATGACAATAACTGTTAATTATATAAACCATTTTTTAAAATAAATTTAGATTCTCACAATCTTTTTATGAATATGCTTCATTTTTGTGTGGAATTAAACTGAAATGTCTTAAAAAAGACACTATTCTGCCATATTTTTCGTAATGATAATAACTGTCAATTATACAAACAATTTTTATAAAAAATGCACATTTTGATCATTTTGTCATAAATAAGACTAATTTTTTGCGTAATAAACTAAAAATGTTTTGCAACGACTCTTTTCTGTCACATTTTTCATAATTATAATAATTTTAAATTATATTAACAAATTAAGTTGATGAATAAATGCTTATTTTTACAATTATTTTATTAATACGCTTCTTTTTTGGCAGAATCACCTTCAAATATCTTATCAAAGATTCCTTGTTATTATATTTTCATGCTTAAATTTTTATTTAATTCAGAAAAAATGTCGGTTTCGCCATTCTATAAAGCCGTTGATGACGCGGTTTTATTGGATACTTTGGAATAAAAATACGTAATCGATTTTACGACTTGGCTATTTCACACAGTAAAGAAACAAAAAATCGATGCCGGTTATAAATAATAGAGTTATAAAACTTTTTTTCATTTTCCTTCAGCATAAGAATGTACTTTACGCAAGTGGGACAAGGTATATTGCTAGCCATTGGCACTTTTGTATATAGCCTTAATTACATAGTAAAAAATCAAAGTATACAAAAACGTGTTAACCGTCGAAATTTTGATGTTAAATTTTAACACTTAAGATGAAAAATAATTATTTTAAGTGGATTCATTTCCGCGTCTCATTATTTTAGAACTATTTCTCTGCTATGACTGTTTCTAAAGCCAATAACCCATTACATTAATTTTTAATCAACATAATATATTTTTTTTAAATATGTTTAATAGTGAGAATTGACTTTTTTCTTTTGCTTAAACATATTTTCGATTAATTTGTAAGTAAACTAAGTCTTTATCAAAAAATAGATTGAGGGTGGCTGAGAAACTTTATTTTACAAATTTCCTGATAAAATATTTTATAAGCTGAATGCAACAATTTCAGATTAAAATTTTTAAATGATTTATTTCAACTAGAAAAGATTACTTCTCTACCATAAAGGATGAAGTTTTGACGAAATCGTTCAGTTTACAATAATTAGTACATTTTGAACCAAATTATTGAATTTTCAACTGACAAAGATAAATTTTAAAAAAGATGAAACTTAAACCAGAAATAGTAGAATTTTTAATCCAAAAGTTCTGTCCAAATAGATGAATCTTCAAAATACAAATTTTTAACATAATAGTTTAATTTTAAATAAAATAGTTGAATTTTGAACTATGGGTGATAAATTATCAAATTAAATTAAACAAATTAATTTGAAATAAGAAAAACAAATCATTTTTAACAAAATAGTAAATCTTTTAGCCAAAGAGATGAGCATTCAACTAAAATGATGAATTTTCCAACCAAAAAAGACCAATTTTCCACAAATAAATATTTTTCAGCCAAGAAAAAAAAATCTCTTCCGAATTGTTGAACTTTCAGGCCCAAAGACTAATTTTCTGTGAAACAGTTGAATTTTCAACGCTCAAATTTACTTTTCAACCAGGAGTCTAGTTTCCACCAAACGAATTTTTTTTAAACCATAAAAAGAGAATATTCAAGCCAATAAAATTTAGGTTTCTTCCCAAAAATTCAGATTTTCAGGATAAAGAAACGAATTCTAATAGATAGTTCAATTTTCAACAAATGAGATAAACTTTTAACTGAAATTATTATTTCTCTAACCAAAAACAAAAATTATCCACAAATAAAGATTTTTCAGCCAAGAAAGAAAAAAAATGCCATTCAAATTGTTAAACATTAAATCCGAAATGCGAATTTTCAACAATATAATTTAATTTTCAAACAAAAAGGATGATTTTTTAATTGTTGAATTTTCAACTAAATAGTAAAAAAAATTTAACTAACCTTGCAAAATGTTTAACATAGAATATTTCAGGAACGAAAGAAAACAATTACAAATTAAAATTTTATGATGTCACATGTATTATTCTTAACAGCTATTGAACTTGCCTCTCCCTAAACTTTGTCCACCCTATACATTGCAACAACTGCATTTTTTCTAAATAAAGAAAGACAAATAGGGCAGATCGTAAGTAATGATTGCAATTGATAATTTATTGCTGTTACTATACACTTAAATTTTGCTGTCATGGAAATATATTATTATTGGCTGTAAAAGATACACTATAATGTTTATTGAAATTATCCACTTTTATTTATTGCTCATGCATCCGGCAGGTGTGTCCTTTAAATGTTTAAATATTTAATGGATCATAAAGAAAACCTTTTGTCTCGAGAAAGGATTTGCTAATAATACATTTTAAAAAGGATTGCCAATATATATATAAAAATGACATAGAAAGTTTCCAATAAATAAAATTAAAATTGAATATTGAAAAAAATCTCTAATATTTTTAATATTTTTTACTTATAATGATAATTTTCAAAAGGCTGTCCAGAATAGACGATAGGATGCTCCAAATTTTTTTCTCTCTCGAATTTTCATGCATATCGTCTCCAAATGTATTTTAATCTACAAATTTTTAAAATAATATTTAAAGGTACCACAAGCCCCATATGATTTAACACGTATTTTCCATAAGAAAAAATGCGATTTTCTACATTTTAGTCAGAATCGTCGATATTAGGTGAATTGAGCTGATACTCGTCATTTCACTTCACAATTAGCTATAGAATACAAATAAATAATTACTGTTTAAATGTAACGCCCATAAGTCTCTTTTATAGGATCCCAGAAAAACCCCATAAGTGAAAAATTGTTGTTTCTTGTTTTTAGTTTTTGGCGCTGATTATGATTTTCTTGCGGATTTTTATATACAAATAGTTTTTAATGTACGAAATACTACTTTTACTATTAATTAGATGTTTACATTAATTGTTTTCAACTATTTTCTCTTATAGAAAAAATTTGGAAAATCGCGGTTTCTCCCAACTTTTAAACTTACTTTTAACTTTTCACTTAGAATGAGGTAACAATCAATCAAATTTAACAGTAATTATTGTTTAAATAATGTATTATTGTTTATAGTAATCTTCTCTTAAAATAATGCTAGAGAGTTGCAGTTTTTTCTCAGCTTTTCTGCTTTTGGTCAAGTTTTTAGTTCGAGTAAGATAATAATAATTAGGTCAACTTGACAAATGTAATTATTTGAACAATTTATTATTATTTTTAATAATTTTCTTCTTGAATAATCTGAGAAAGTTATGGTTTTTTCTAAAATCTCCAACTTTTTGTCCACTTCTCACTTAGATTGTGGTAATAATTGAAAAAATTTTACAAACCTAATTGTTCAGAGAAATCATTATTGTTTATAACTATCTTCTCTTTTATTAATGCTAGACAGTTGCCGTTTATTTTGAAATTTTCCAATTTTACTCATCTTTTCACTTACAGAATGGGTAATTAATGCAATTTAACAAAAATAATTGTATAAAAAAATTAGTATTGCTTATAACTGTCTTCTCCTGCTAGATAGTTGCGATTTCTTCTGAAAATTTTAACTTTTTATCCATTTTTTTCTTAGTGAGATAATAATTAATGCAAGTTAATGAACATATTTGTTTAGACAATTTATTATGATACATAATTATCTTCACTTAGTGTAATGCTGAAAAGTTGCGGGGTTTTCTAAAATGTTCAGCTTATATATAACTTTTTGGTTAAGAACAACCATTAATTTCAATATTAATTTAAGCAAAAGGGATCTCATTGAATACTTTACGGAAAATTTACATTTAATATGATCCATATAGAACATTTTAAGATCAATATTGAATATTTCAACTTTCTAACTCGCTATTGAATAATTAATAATGGTCATCGAAAATTCGTCAATATCGAAATTTCTTCAATTCAAGGGTCTCGAAGACGCAAACAATTACAACAAATACAATACTGTTATATTCCCAATATAAAAAATCCTCTTATAATCAAAGTAAACAATTTTTAAAAATTTAAAAACGATATTGGTAGGTTATTCTAGATAATAAAAAGTTCTTCAATTGAGCAATTGAAGCGTCTCGAAGACGCCAACAAATATATCATAAACATTACTGCTGTATTTCTAGTATTAAGACAGTTTTCCTCATATCATGAATATTATCAGCATTTTTTAAGTTTATACATTAGTATTACTTGATCATAAAAAATAATAGAATGTAATAATCATTCAGCGTGTTTCGAAGACGCGAATAAATATGTCAGATATAGTCCTGTAGTATTCCTGATATAAGACAAAGTTTTCTCATACAAGCAGAATACATAGTTTTTTAACTTCATAAATCGGCACTGGTGGACAGTGGTGCTGGTACGAATGGGGGGGGAGGGCTCTCTTTCTATCGTATATGGTAGACAACGGTAAATTCATGTGTCGATCGACACGTCTCGATGATGCGAACAATTTCACTAGATATAGTTTTCTTGTAGATCGAATATCAAAAAGTTTTTCTCGTTTAAACAGAATAAATTATTTTTTTACTGTATAAATCTCTGCTGTTGGATCTTGAAAGACTGAATAGGTCGATCGATGGATCTGGAAGACGCGAAAAATATTATAGTATTCGCGTATTTTGAATATCAAGAAAGTTTTTTACATACATATAAGAAATTTTTTTAAACTTCATAAATCGATACAAGATTGCTTATTATTGAAATTCGACCATCAAAACATTTTCTCGTATAAACCAGATAAAATTGTGTTTGAATTCTCTACACTAAAAAAACACTTATAAATGGTAGATCTAGCTCAAGAACCTATCAGACCTGAATATCCATCAGAGATTCAATTTTTCCAAATATTATGATCATACCTTTTTTACTTGTCAAAATATGAAAAACAGGAAAATTTTACGCACAAACACACACACGTACATTCTCAAAAATTGCATTTTCGAGCCCCTGGGGCCTAATTATATCGAAATATTTAAAAAAAAAAAGTATATTTAAAAATTTAGGTAATGGCAAACCTTCCTCCATGAGGAAGCAAAACTTAAGAAATAAAATCTTTTGAATAAATAATTAAATATTTAAATAGTACCTAGTCATCATGTTTCCATATCAATTTAGGAAACTTTTATAATATGTAAAGAAAAAGTCTAGTAAAGCAATTTGCGTGAATAAGAAATTCTGTAAGCTTGTTTTCTCGTAATTGGTCATTAAATTGTGGCACATCGTTCATAAAAAATGAATATATATTTTATTGATCGACCTTATTTTTTAAACTACACCTTCGTAAATAATATTTAGGTTGAATTAGAAGTGGCTATAAATAAAGTGTGACTAAAATAGTTTATTTAAGAGAAATTAGAATGCAAAATATTCATATAAACAAACAACATTTCTAAGATAGATCTTCAAACATAGAATGTTCAACAAATTGTGAATAAACATGTTTCCCAAAATAAAATCTCTACAATGAAGATGAGAAAACACTAGGAAATTTGTTTTCTAAGTGCCGGGGATGGGGTGGGGGGGGGGGCTATCTAGTTGCTTATGTCACAAATTAAAAAATTGCTTATTTTTTATGAAATCTTGCAAATATAGTGAGGAGTTTCTCAGGCCTGTTAATTATGTGCTATATATGTATTTGTTGATATGCAAAAACTAAAAAAAATGTTTGCAATGGAATTTATTAATTTATGAAAATATGAAAGCGACAACTGGGTAAGGACCAAAAATAAAATTACATTGAAACTCTCCTATAGCACCGATTTCGGGGCTGACGGTGGGTGGCAACTAACTCATTATAGCCTGCTTTGCTTTTGTCATCGATTATATATTGACAATACGCTATACAAATTTCAAGCAATTTTATCAACATACGGCCGAATAATAGCGAGTTCTGTTTTACAAAACATCGATTTTTGATCGGAAAATTTTCTAAGTTTTTATTGTTTATCTTAAGTAATAATAATCCAATGAAAAATTTTCATGAACAAAATTTGTCGGCCGCGTCAAGCTGCATGCGAATGTATATTTTGCTTTACGTTTCGGCCACTTTTTTTGTCGATAGATTTTCCCGGCTGGTCAATACTTCTACGCGGTTTCGAGCGCTTGTTGAGTTGTTGCATCCGTCATATCTCATTTATAACGATTGTAATCCAAAATTATTCAATAAAAAAATTTTCAGCGAATAATTGAAGCTATTTGTCAAAAGGGGTCTATATAGTCTTTTTATCAAAAAAACTAAAAACTTTAATACATGAAAAATAAAAAGTTGATTATTAATATCTAATTGATCTTTAAATTTATTTCAAATTATAATGATTGTCGAAAAGGGATCTAAGTGATTTTTTAAATGTCCGCCAACATCAGAGGATGAAATTACGATAAAATTTCGATAAAAATTGGGCAAATATTTAAAATCTAAATTCTTAACCCAAAAGATTAATTTACGAGCCGAAAAGGCGAAATTTCTACAAAACAGTTGATTTTTCAATATTTGAATTTTTGCAACAAATTTTATTTTTAATCAGAAAGAAGAATTTTCAACAAAACAGTCGAATTTTCAACTAAAAAGGAACAATTATCAACCAAGTAGCTTAAAAGTCAACTAAGAAAGATAAATACTAAACCCCAAATGGAACCAATACATTTATCAGTTTGAAAGATTAAGATTAAATTTAAAACAGACAAATTTTCAACAAAATAGTTCATTTTTGAATCCACGAGGTGAGTTTTTCATTGAATTAATGAATCTCTTCAAACAAGAAAATAAATAATTATAAAATCATTGGCTGCGTATTCAACCAAGTATAGTTAAATTTTCAACCAAATAGATGAATCTTCTACAAAAAAATAATTTTGTTAAGAATTTTCGACAAAATAATTGAATCTTCAATCAAAACAAATGAATCTTTAACAACAAAAAAATGTAATTTCTACACGGAGGTAATATTAGGAGATTAATTCAAGTCCGAGACTAAAGCACGTAAAAATTGTGGCTCTAAAATCACGCGCTTCCGTAAATTAATCTCTTAAAATTGATCTCCGTGTACCAAAGGAAATTAATTATCAAACCAAAAAACATATTTTTAACAAAAAGATGAATTTCAAACAAATAGACGATTTTTCAACCTGAAAAAATGTAATTTCAACAAAACAGTTGTATTTTACACTAAAAAATTTCATTTTCACGAGAAAAAGGAAAATTTGCAACGGATTAGTAGAACATCTAAACAAAAAAAGATCAATTCCGAACCAAAAATACTTTTGAATACAAAAGAATCATGTTTCAACCTAAAATAGTTGGCTATTATTAATTCAGTTCGCATTTAAACAAAAAACTAGAATAAGGGAAAGTTTTTTTGAAAAGAGGTGGAAAAGGAGAAACCATTTTTAAAAACTAAAAAGAGGGGAATAGATTGTGAAACCTGTAAATCTGACTACACTTAGGCACGATTTTTTTACTGTAGGGTTTACTAAAATATATATTCTAAATTATTAAAATATATAATAAATAATATACATACAATACAATATTACACAAATATAATGCAATATTATACAATATATAGCAGTTTATTCATGTCCTTTATTTTTGAAAATTCGGAAATGAAACTAATAATTCACAGCAATTGTACAGAAAATTGTTATGAATAACTTTATGCACCAAGGGTACCTTGCAAGTGAAAAAAAAACCAGACAACAACAATTTTAAAAATGAAGTCGGAAATTTAAACAAAAAATGTTGCAAAAGTCAGGGAATTTTTCAATCTTTAAATAACTGTCAAGCAAAAAAATTTTTAATTTGTCAACTAATTTTGAAATTGTTTTATTCTTTTTACAAAATATTCTAGATTTAAAATATTACAAGTTTAATATTCTGGTCTATTAATAGCCAGGAAAAATAAAAAATTTTCAGGAAAAAATTTGAAAATTTACTTTTTTAAATTCATAGTTTGGTGTTAAAAAGTCAACTTAAATCTTTTTTCGATGAAAATTCAATTATTTTTCAAATTTTTCTTTTTGATGAATGATCATTTATTATTGAAAATTCAACTGTTTGGTTAAAAATCCGTCTTTTTGAGTTGAAAAATCAAGAATCTTCGTAAAAATGTTACTGCTTATTTCAAACTCATATATTGATATTTGAAAGTCAAGCTAAAGCCTTTCTTGAATGAAAATTTAACTGTTTTTTAAAATTTGTCTTCTGAATTAAAAAATAATCTATTCTAGTAGAAATTGCATTCTTCTTGGATAAAGATTCAACTATTTGATTAAAAATTAAACAACTTTGTTTGAAAAAATCATTCTCTATTATTCAAAATTCAACGATTTTGTTAAAGACTTGTCTTTTTGGGTTAAAAATTCAAGTAGCGGCGTATAAAACTTTCTTCTTATTCAAGACCCAAATCTTGATGTTGAAAAGTTAAACTAGAATCTTTTTTGGGTAAAATTTCAACCATTTTTTTAAACTTATCTTTTTTATTTAAAAATTCATCTGTTTCAGTAGAAATTTCATCTTTCTAGTATCAAAATGCAATTTTAGGTAGAAAATTCAGCAAGTTTCTCTAAAAGTTATCCTTTTTGGTTGAAAATTCAATTGTTTTTGTTGAAAATTTAATTTTTGCTTAAAACTCATATATTTTCAAGCTGGAATGTCAAACTTAAATCTTTTTGAATGAAAATTGAAATATATATTAAAAAAATTTTTGTATTAAAAAAATCATGTGTTTTAGTGAAAATTTCATCTTTCTTGGCATAAAATTCAACTGTTTGGTCAAAAATTAATTTTCTTTGTTTGAGGATTCAATTATTTTGTTCCCAAATTTTGGTTGAATAACTTCGTTAAGAAATCTTTTTTCTCTTGAAGATTCATATTTTCTAGTTGAAGATTCCATTTTTGTATAGCAAATTCGCCTTTTTTTTTGTTCAACAATTTAGGTTAATTTTTTTTTCTTTCATAACTGAAAAACTTTTATTCATTAAAAATTCGTCTTTATTACACTTTTTTAGCATTCATCGTTTTAGGTTGAAAATTCAATAACATTGTTAACAATTGGTTAAGGAAAAATCAGGAAATTTTGGAAATGCAGTTTTCACACTTAAAATCATTTATTATATTAAATATAATAAATTCGTTCGTTACATTTGAAAACTTCCGCGACGGCAAAAGAGGTTCACAAGAACGCCTTCCTTGAGCGTTGCGATCGCTTAACTCATTTCCGATAATTGCAAATGGCCGCTATGTCAAGAAATTCGACAGGGTGTTGATTTTAGTGCAAGAAGTTTTGTTTCTTTGGTGCAAGAAAATTATATCTCTTTTTAAGTGTGCATTTACATAAAAATTATCGGTATGATATCTCTAGAAAACAACAGGAGTAATCATAACGAGGTAAGTGCGAATTCAAGCTCAGTGACTTTTATAGCAACGTGTTTGTAATATTTGTTAGGTTATGGCGACCCTCGCTTTTCTTTTCATATTTTTCTTGATAATTGGAGTATATCATCCATATCTTTTAATTATCATAGACTCTCATTAATTTACTCAATCTATATACTTTACAATAATCCATTTTTCATTGAAAATCTGGAAGGGTAAAGGAAACTGTTATTTGTTTTGTCCTCATCATATCATTAATTCAAAGCATGTTTGCAATTATAATAGCTTTGGCTCATAATATATTTAAATTATCTTTAATGATTGCGAATTTAATTACACATATTTTAAAACCATTATTGTGATATTAAATCGACATGGTAATGAAGCTTATAAACAGAAACCGTTACTTTCAATCAAAATGGCTGAGAGATGAAAACAAAATATTATTCTTTGTAGAGAATTTAAATTTCATTTATTAAACATTCTTAAATATTATGAACCAATATTTTGGAAAATTAAAAATATCCAATTATTAAAAAGTACGTGGCGCCATTTTCGATTAATATCTCGAAACTTGTCGAGAAACCCGTGGTCGTGATTGGATGAAACTTTCATTTTTATTGTTTAAAATGAAAAGTCTGAAAACTTCAGATTTATGAGAAATATAGGTTATCTATACAATATATTCAGTAATGCAATAATAACCAGTGAAACAAAGGTCTCCAGCACTTTGGGATACAAAATGTAATGTGTGAACTTTTGAAGATTTCGTAATAAAAAGTTTGAAGCTTTAAGATTTTTTAAAGTTTCACGAGAATAACAAAATTGTCCTAAAATTCATGGAAAAATTTTAACAGAGTTTTTGTTTTGAAAAGTTATTGTTAAGAGAATATTTAAAAAGATTTTAAAAGATTTTAAGGCAATTTTTTAGTGTAATCAAAAATTTTATTTTGTACTGGTAATTATATATCACATAAAAGTATAATTTGGGTGAAATTTTTTTTCTTTCATGACAGAAAAATATTTTTTTGATGAAAATTTAACTATTTGGTAGGAAATTTGTCTTTTTGTTTAAAAATGTATCTGTTCTTGTTTAAAATGTTACTGGTTGAAGATTAATCTTCATTTGATTAAAGATGCATAATTTCAGTTGGAAATTCACCTCTTCATGCAATAATGTGACTATTCCTTTGAAAATCTGTCTTTTTGGCAGAAAATTCATCTATTTCCTTGAACACTCATATTTTCGTGTTAAAAAATTTAACTGTTTTCTATAGAAATTGTCTCCTTTGGAAACAATGTCAACTTTTTCGATTAAAAATTCAACTGGTAAAAATTAATTTTTCTTTATGCTTAGGATTCCGGTTTTTTTTAATGTTTCTTTTTTTGAAATGAATTCCACTGTTTTTTATTTAAAATAAAAATATTTCTTAGTGCAGATGTCATTTAAGTATTATATTTTTCGTTAAAAGTGCATTTCGAAATTTAAAATTTAATGTCTTCCTTTCAACAAATATAACATAAAATCCTATTAGTCAAGGTGAATTAAAAGACTTTTTCAACTGCAATCTTAAAAAAGATAGAATATCATATTTCGTTAAAAGAACAAAGGTAAAATTTATGACTCAATTAAAATTGAAGAAGTTCTTTATGAAAATAGTTTAAATTTTTAAAATGCTTGAACTTATTAAATAAGTCTTCATAGACCAAAGGGATTTTTACCTTCAAGCAGATATTTGAAAAAGCTCTGTTTTTGTTACTAATTCAATTCAAAAATTTGAAAATAATATAACCATTTTTTTAAAACTTATAAAATTTCAAGGTTTTTGAACTTATTTTAGTAAGCTTCTAGAAAATTCAGCCTAATGGATAAACGATTAAAATTTTTTCAAACCAAATGATAAATTAAGTATTCAAATAATTAAAAAATATTCTATTTTATATTTATGCTCTGAACAGAAACATATAAAACTTCTATTTATTGCAGAATTTAAGAAATTCGTTGTTAATATTTTTTCATAACATAAATAATGTTCCAAAGCGCTTTAGATTTGCAAATGAAACAAAAAAATTATCGTGTATCTGTGACAAAATCATATTTTCCAAATAGATTTTAGAAGCTCTGTAAATTATCTTAAACGTTTTTTGGTGATTTGGAAACTTTTTCATGTTATAAAAAAGCATCTTCTAAAAAATATAAGATTAAACAATCAAGATTCCCAATTGTCAACATGTATTATTATTCGGCTTTGTTAGAGTTTTTACCAGAAATTCACATTTTTAAACAAAAAGTAAGTATTATGTTTGGAATAGGATTTGCAATTTTTTAACAGTTTCAAGTTATATTATTTTTTTTTTCGCAAAAAAATCGTTTATTAAAAATAAAATCACTAGATTTCGAAAAAGGTATACAATTCTGACCAGTTTTCTATTATGTTAATGTTGTTTTAGTCGGAAATTATTGGTGTTTTTAATAAATAAGTAATTAGATTTAAAATAATATTTATAACTTTTCAACAACTGTAGGTCATATTGTTGTGTTTCACTTGAAATTGGTATTTTCAATAAACAAAGAAGATCAATAATTCTTAACAAATTTAGGTTACGTTGTTGTTTTACGTTTAAGGAATGTTCACAATATTTGAACGCTAATAGAATATTTTAGCTTTTTCACTGGAAATCGGTTATTTAAAAAAATTATTTAAAAATACATGTTACTATTTTTTGTATAAAATTGGTACTTCTGAACAAAAGTACTCCTTGATTTTCTACAAAAATATGATGCATTAATTCTGAAATTAAAATATCAATTTTCATCTATTATTAAAAATAGTGTCCTTGATATTCTTTTATATTATTTGAGGTAATAGATGCTATCAAATAGAACGATTTTATTACATAAATTATTATTTTCATAAATGAAAATGATAGAAATAGAGAAATATTTGTAACCATTGACAATTGGAGGTTATGTTAGCTTTTTGTTTCGGAATTTTTTTGTTTAAAACAAATATCATTAGTTTTGGGAAATGTTTTTCAAAGAATATTTCAAAAAAAGATCATATTTTTTTGGCACAATTTTAGGTGAAATTAGCTTTTCTCACCGAAAATATTGATCTAGATTTCAAAGATTTACGTTTCGTGAACAATTAAAAAAATGTTCAAGATTTGGTACTAGAAGTTGGCTATTTAAAAAAAAAATCATTGAATTTGAAAGAATATTTGCCTTTTGGATTTTTTTATGTTATGTTAGTGTTTTCCGTCGAAAATTGGTATTTTTAATTTAAACAATCATAAGATTTTCAGATCAATTTTGATGAATGATCAAACATATTATGATTGCTTTTCTTTTCGGCTATTATTGGTAAACTTTATTGATTAGATAACCAAATAATTCAAGATATCAGAATTTTAAGTGGAAAAAATGAAATACTGTTCATATATATTTCTTTCAGCTGCAGCAAAATGCGGATAGAAATAACTCAGATCATTATCCAATAATTCCATCATCCTTCGAAACTCCTAAAGAATGGACTTACACAATGAGAAGGAGCATGCAGGTAAATAAGAATATTCTACTCACCTGAATTTCTTTTAAGATGGAATTTTTTCGAGCGTTCTCAAATTTGTTAAAAAATTGTAATATTAAAATAACTGCTTTGTTTTTCATTTGTAAAAGTAAATTTATGGTACTGAATTTATATTTATTTTTTTTAAAACCTGCTTTTTATGATTTTCACTATTCTCAGGAAAATATATTTATTAATCTATTAAGTATGCACTGAATTTTAAGTATCTTAGTACCCAAATAGTAAATGAAATTTATTTTTATTATTCACTAAACGCATAGACTTTCGCAACAAATTTAAAAATGCAAATAATTTTTTATTAGTGTTATTCAATTCTTTAATTATTCAATAGTGATAATACGTCTACATTTAAGAATATTGTTGAATTGTAAAATAAATTTCTCGTCTTTTTATAAAAGGACTTTAATAAATTAAGGACCATCGTTAATCAATTTTATATCTAAAAAGTAACTTTTTGCGCAGATATTTATAAGAAAGTGCTCTGAAAAATCTTTTTCTGACGAAATTCTTGAAAATCCCTTAAAATATTCATGAATTACTTTAAATTCTTAGAAAATCTATGAAATCCGTTGGATCGTTTTAAAGTTACTTTTAATCTTTTTGGAAGTACTGGGAAATTCCTTGAATTTTTTTAAATAGTACTTTAAAAATAAAAAATAAACTTTTAAAATACTTTCTAATTCCTAAAACTTTTATCAAATTCATTGAAACCTTTAAAAATTTTGTGACTGACTCTGTAATATTTTGAAACCCATTGAAAACGCTTTAAATCTTTTAAAATCAATGGGTTAATACAAATTTGTAAAAGAAAAATTTGATCTGTCATTTTTATAGGCTTTTAAATATTTTATTGTATAGCTATAGCCTACAAAAATATTAGTTTAAATATTTTGAATCTTTTTATTAATAAACAGACACGAGAAAAACATAAGGAGTTGAAAAAAATGAGATTAAACTCTTTATATTTCTAACTTAAATTATAATTGATATATCTAGATTTTATTTTGATTTAGATTTAATTTAGATGTAGATTTGAAATGTCCTTGTTTAAAATAATATTATATTTATGAAGCTGAGCTTAAAAAGAAATTTTCAATCTTTTTTTTTCTTAGATCAATTAAAAAAATCTTGCCAACAACTCAAGTATTTTTACTGACAAGAAAAAACTATAAAATAAGTGGACAAGCACAACCCTCAATCTTGAGTATATCTTTTTTCCCTTTTTTTTATCTGCTTGCCCTTTTTTGCTATTTTTTTCTTTTTTTGCCATTAAGAAGTTTCGAGGTATCTGAAATAATTTTTAAAGCCAGCAAGATTAAAAATAATTTCTAAATTTTCATTTTTTTTCTTAACATATACAATTTTTTGTATCGAATTTTTATCTTTCAAGATTTGAGTTCCTTTAATTGTCAACAGAAGGCGAAGAATCAAAGTTGAACTTTTGTGTTTCAAGCCTATTTTTTTTTAGTAACATAATAAATTTACTTGTAATAATAACATAACATACAAATAACATACATTTTTTTAATTACTAGCATCATCAATCTCGCGTGTAATTTTTTTAGATATTGAGCAGAAAAATGCTTTTGAATAACTACTTTTTGTAAAGCATTATTTGTTTTGAAATATGTTTTTAAGGTTTATTTTTAAAAAATTCAATTTTTATTCGGAAACAGTTGAATTCACCTAAAAAAGGTAAATTTTCAACAAAATAGTTGAATCCTCAAGCAATAAAAATTAGGTTTCATCCAGTTGTATATTGAAAGAATAAAAATGAAATTTTGCAAAAGGGGTGAATTTTGTAGAAAACTTTTTTATTTTTAATCCTGAAAGTATGAATTTTTAACAGAAAAGTTCATTTTCAACCAAGAAGATTAATTTTTTTACCAAAAAGAGACGAACTGTCAACTAAATAGTAACATTTTCAATGAAAAATAAATTTTTCTTAAAATGATGAATCTTCAACCAACAAAATTAATTTTTAACAGAGTAGTTTTTATTTCTAAAATTCCTAAATATTTTTCAAATTGACTCGAATCATTCCTAAAATTAAAAAAGTCTTTTAAAATTTTCTTTTAAATGCTCTCGATTCTTTTTTTTTTTTTTTGTTTTAATCAAGGCATGCACACGGAAAATCTAAAGGTCATGTTTCAGGCGACGAATGGAGACTGGGTGTTTGGAATGCTAGGGGAGTAAATGATCTCAAGGTTAAAAAATTGCGTGAAACTATGGACGTGAAGAAACTAGATATTTTACGCGTGCCCGAAACAAAGAAAAAGGGATGCGAAACTAAAGACATAAAAAACGGCGTGCTGAAAGGCGGATTTGAAATATGGTCAGGAGTAGACTGTGGATCACGTGGTAAACAAGGAGTAGGTCTCATTTTGAATGAAAGAGCAAAGCAGCATCTCGGAGATCATGGTTTCGTACCTTCTAGACTGCTGTGGGCTAGAATGAAAGTAGGAATCAGAAGACTATTTATTATAGCATGCCACGCGCCGGTTGATAGTGATCCTAGAGAAGTAAAAGACGCCTTCTGGGACACTTTAAATGACACAATAAACATCTGCGAACATGGGGAAAGAATAATTCTACTAGGAGACATGAACGGTTGGGTGGGCATCCAAAATCAGGATACGGAAAGAGTATTAGGTAATTTTGGGGATCCAAGAACAAACTATAACGAAGATAAATTAGTTGGTCTATGCGTAGAATACGCACTTTGAAGGAAGCAGGAAACTACTTTATAAAAAAATGAAAGGAAACAAAAGTACAGAAATTGTCAACATGAGAAATAGTAGGGGGGAAATGGTATATGATG
>NC_046658.1:110185793-110207287 GCF_010883055.1 Belonocnema kinseyi | reverse complement strand
AAATCTCTATCCCTTCCACACACTACTCCTTACCCCTGCCGAGTGAGTCACGCCTACCCCGAAAGGGAAATGGCTTAATGGTGTAATAATAATAATAATAATCATTTGAAATGTTTTTAAATCTTTATAAATGTTCTCATAAAATAAATTCTTCAAAATAAGAAAAAAACTTTAAATTTTCCCAAGAATTTTATGAAAAGGTTTATTATATCGGAACCTTTCAAAATTCTTGAATAGCCTCATTCTGTTTAAATCTTAGAAAATCTTCATTTTTTCCAATTTTTTCAAATCTTCTTAAGATTTAAATTATTTTTGATCTTTTTAAAACTTAAAACTTCGTAATATTCTTTAAAATAAGGCAAAGTTTTTGTACTTTTTTTGGTAAACAAATATTTAATTTTCTTGAAATAAATTTTTCAAATTAAAAAATCATTTTCTAGTTTCCTAAGAATCTAAATAAAATGTTTTCCTTTTTTCTTTTGAAACATTACAAATTCTCTTAAGAAGCTTCTTTTTTAAAATCTTCGAAAGCCTACATATTAAAAAATTTGTAATCTTTATAAGTTTTAACTTATTTATAAATTGTGTAAAATTTATAAATATATTTTAAATGTACTCTATTTTTTGGTGAAAGTTTGTAATCTTTAAAAAAAAATTCTTTCTAATTCTAACTCATAATCAAACATTTCGAAATTTCAGCAAATCTTTTGAAATCTTTTTCAATTTTCAGATTTCTTCACACCACTTTTTTTAGATATTATTAAAAAAAAAAAGAATTAAGACTGTAATTCTGACTCAAAACTGCTTTTCTTTATAGGAAGTGGTTCCAGGATTGTACCTCGGACCCTACAGTTCTGCGAGTCGCGCAAACTTACAAGCCTTAACAGAATGTGGTATAACGCACATCGTATGTGTTCGTCAAGATATAGAAGCTCATTTTATAAAACCAAACTTTCCCGACAAATTCAAGTAAGTGACACTTTTTTTATGTTCTATAGAAAAAACGTAGCTCGCTCATTATTAATATACCAGGAAGCTAAGTCACTTTTGGGGTAAGCGTCACTCAATCGGTTCTACAGGATGTAGAAAACCTTGAAATCCTTGGAAACCTAGAATTCTCCTTGAATTTTTCACGAAAACCTTGAATTTGAATTTTTATTTTGCTTTTAAATCAGATTTCGAGTATAAACTAAATCACTCGGTTTTTAAGTATAAGCCAGATTTGAAAAGGTTACTAAATAATTCTAAAGATTTTAAAGTATTTCCAAGCTTTTATAATATTTAAAATTATTTTTAACATTTCAAAAATAGTTCACGGATTTAAAAAGAATTTAAAGAGTTGAAAAAGGCGCGTAGAAGATTTTAAAGATTTTAGAAAGATTTCGAATATTTCAGAAAGATTTAAAAATTTTCTAATGATTTCAAGGATTTTAAATATTTCAAAAAGTATACACCAGATGTCAAAGACTTTCAATGATTTCAAAATGTTTTAGAAGATTTCAAGATATTTCACAAAGATTCCAAATATTTTAATGATTTTAAATTATTAGAAAAGATTTCAGAAAGATTTCACAAATATCTCAAAGAATTCACAAGGATTTCAGAAGGTTTCAAGAATTTCAAAGATTTCAAAAAGTGTATATTACACCAGATTTCAAAGATTTCAAACAATTTCAGAAGGTTTCAATCAATTTAATATTTCAAAAGATTTCAATGATTTCAAACGAGCACAAAAAATTTAGCAAAATAAAAATTAAAGAAAGATTTCACAGATGTTTCGAAACATTTCGCAAAGATTTCAAGGATTTTTAAGGTTTTAAAAAGGGTATGTAAATCATATTTCAGAATTTTTTTAAAGATTTACAATTATTTCAAATTGTTTTAGAAAATCTCAAAATATTTCACCAAGATTCCAAATATTTTAATGATTTTAAATTAATACAAAATATTTCATAGAATTCATAAGGATTTTAGAAGGTTTCAAGAATTTTTACGATTTCAAAAAGAGATTGCAAGCGAACACAGAAAATTTCACAAACCAATATTAAAGAAAGATTTCACAAATATTTCAAAGATTTCAAATATTTTCATGATTTCAAATTAATACTAAAGTTTTTACAAATATTTGAAAGATTTCATAAAGATTCTAAATACAACGGTTTCAAAAAGGATAAAGTATACCAGATTTCAAAGCATTTTAGAGATTGTGAACGATTTAAAATTTGTTTAGAAGATTTCATAGATTTTTTGTTCAGATTTTAAAAAGGCTATGTAAATTAGATTTTAGAAAATTTCAAAGATTTACAATGATTTCAAATTGTTTTTGAAGATTTGAAAAGATTTCAAATATTTTAATGATTTAAAATTAATACAAAAGGTTTTAGAGAGATTTCATCAAAATTTCATAAAAATGCCAAAAGAATACAAAAATTTTTAAGATTTCAAAAAGGGTACATACCACGTTTCAAAGATTTCGAAATATTTCAAAAGTTTATAATAATTTCAAAATTTTTATAATATTTCAAAAGGTTTGAAATATTTCAATTAGTTTAAGAATTTCAATGATTTTAAAAAGAGTGCAGTAGACCAAAATACAAAACATTTCAAAGATTTTAAACGAGTTCGCATTATTTTTAAAAATTTCAAATATTTCAGTGATTTCAAATGAATACAAAAAGATGCAGGAAAGATTTTTCAAGTATTTCAAAAGATTTCAAGAATTAAAAAACTTTTAAAAAATATTCAAGATTTAAGAACATTTCAAAGGTTCTAAACAATTTCAAAAAGTTTCAAAACAGTACAGTACACCAGATTTAAAATATTTCAAAACATTTCAAAGGTTTCCAATAATTTAAAAAATTTTAGAAAACATATTTCAAAAAATTGCACAAAAATTTCAAATATTTCCATAATTTAAGGTATTTCAAATATTTTAAACGATTTGAAAGTTTAAAAGATTTCAAATGTTTTAATGATTTAAAATTAATACAAAAGGTTTTAGAAAGATTTCAAAAACTTAATAAAAAACAAAATATTTCAAATAATTCATAAGGATTTCAGAAAGTTTCACGAATTTGAAAGATATCAAAAAGGGTATATTACACCAGATTTAAAACATTTCAATGATTTTAAACAAACACAACAGATTTCACAAACAAAGGTTAAGGAAAGATTTCACAAATATTTCAAAGATTTCAAAATGTTTGAAAACATTTCACAAAGATTTAAAACATTTCACCAAAATTTAAAAAGACTTCACGAAGGTTTCAAATATTTCCCTGATTTCAAATTAGTACAAAAGATTTCACAAATATTTGATAGATTTCAAAAAGGGTCAAGTATACCAGATTTCAAAGCATTTTAGAGATTTTGAACGATTTAAAATTTGTTTAGAAGATTTCAAAGATTTTAAAACTTAACGATTTCAATTATTTTTAAGATTTTAAAAAGGATATGTAAATCAGATTTTGGAAAATTTCAAAGATTTACAATGATTTCAAATTGTTTTAGGAGATTTGAAAATATTTCACAAAAATTTCAAATATTATAATGATTTCAAATGAATGCAGAAGATTTTACAAGGATTTTATGAAAATTTGATAAAAATGTCAAAAGAATACAAAGATTTCAAAAAGGGTACACCCCAGGTTTCAAAGATTTCAAAAGTTTTAAATAATTTCCAAATTTGTAGAATATTTAAAAATATTTCAAACATTTCAATTAGTTCAAAAATTACAATGATTTCAAAAAGAGTGTAGTAGACTAATATAGAAAACATTTGAAGATTCTAAATGATTTCCCATTATTTTAGAGCATTTCAAAATATTTCACAAAAGTTTCAAATATTTCAAATAAATACAAAATATGTAGGAGAGATTTCGCAAGTACTTCAAAGAATTTCAAGAATTAAGAAGTTTTTAAAGATATAAAAAAAAGATTTTAGAACATTTCCAAGGTTTAAAACAATATCAAAAGGTTTCACGACATTTGAGAAGATTTCAAAAGATTGAAATGATTTCAAACGAACACAAAAGTTGTCAAGAATTCAAAGAATTCAAGGATTTTACAAAAATTTAAAAACATTTTACAGAAATTTCAAGATTTCACGAAGGCTTTAAATACTTCAAAAGATTTCAACGAATTCACAAATATTTCAAAAATTTCAAATATATTTAAAAAAATGTCAAGGATTTCAGAAGTTTAAAAATATTCCCAAATATTTCACAGAATGTTCGCAAAAAATTACGAATTCCTTAATTTTTTATTCTTCTTTCTTTAGAAATTGTTGGCCAATAAAAACATGAAATGTTTAATCTTGTACATGTATAACAAACGGTTATTTGATGTAAAAAAAGAGACCTTGAAAAACTTTATTTCCTGACCCAAAAAACCTGGAAAAGACCTTGAATTTTGTTCCTAAGAATCGCTGGACACCCTGTTCTAGCCGCAACAGTCCTCCGACCCAAGTCGCTGATCAATCTCTCTAGGCGTAGAGCTTCGCAAAATAAATCATATATCCATAATTTTTATCAAACAAACTTCTATCCCTGACTTCTAGGTACCTAGTTTTAAACATAGCTGACGCCGCAACGGAAAATATAATACAACACTTTCAAAGAGTTCGAACATTCATAGACGACGCACTGAGAGAGGGTGGACAAGTTTTGGTGCATGGAAATGCGGGAATATCCAGATCTGCAGCTTTAGTTCTCGCTTATGTTATGGAGACGTATGGACTGACACAGGCGTAAGTAAATCGACAAATAACAAAATAAATTTTAAATACCGCCAATCTGGCATTATGGATCCAGCCAGGTAATTATAGATATTAAGTCGGTTTTAATTTTTGTAGGCGGATAAGGTCAACTTTTCGAGAATTTGCTTGTACTAGCTCAATTTGCAACAAACATTCATTTTTTTTAACATTAATTTCGTTAACTAGTTGAAGAATCATCATTTTAATTGAAAATACATCACTTTCTTTTAGGTATCTATTTTTTTAATTAGTCTTTTTTTAAATTGAAAATGTAATTATTCCACTTGAATATTCCATCATTTTTAATGAAAATTCATCAGTTTGTTTGACTCTTTTTTGTGGAAAATTAGTTTTTTTTTTAAATCTGAAAATGAAGCTATTCCATTTTTGGATGAAAACTGATCCTCTTTAGTTCAAAATTCAACTCTCTTGTCAAAAATTCACCATAGTAGTTGAAAATTAAACAACCTATATCTGGAAATTCCGAAATTCTTCAGGAAATTTTTTTATAAATAACGGGATTTTTTTTAGTGCGTCCTTAATGTTTGTTTAATTGCCATATAAAATTGTATTGAAAATTAGTTTTTGGTTTGGTAAAAAATTAATTGTTTTTAAATGAAAATTTAACTATTCTATTTTTTCTTTTAGTAGAAAATTTGTTCTCTTGGTTGAAAATACATCTTTTTCCTTGAAAATTTTAACGCTTTTGTTTTACAATTTTTTTCTCTTTCCCGGTTTTAAATGTCTTTCATAGTTGAACTTTCAACTCATATTATACACTCTTATTTTTTGGTTGAAATAGAAACTACATTTTTTGTTCAGAATTCATCTGTTTTGGAATGCAAATTTAATTACGTAGTTAAAAATTAAAATCTTTTGTTAAAAATTAATTTTTTTGGTTGATTCATCATTTTAATTGAAATTTGTTATTGGAAAATGTGCTACTTTGTCGAAAATTCATTTTTTCTTTGGCTGAAAATTAAATTTGTACTTCTTTTTTTGTTTGTTGAAAATTAATTTTTTTTCAACTGAAAATGTAATTATTTCATTTGAATATTCTCTCATCTTAATTGGAAACTCATCTCTTTGGTTAAAAAATATCTTTTTTCTTAGAAAATACGTCTTTTTTGGTAGAACTTAATATTCTTGTATCAAAATTCATATTTTTTATATAAAATTCATTATTTTGTTTAAAAATGCAACTACTTTTTTTAATTCGTTTTTTGTTCGTTGCCTTTTTTTAATACTAAAAATGTAACTATTCCAATTTTTCTTGATTTTTCTTTTTTTTTTGTAGAAAGTTCAAATATTTCACTAAAAATTAAACTTCTTGTTTAAAGTTCAATTTTTTTGGTTAAAAATTAAACTTATAATTGAAAAAATTTATGTATTTTGTTGAAAATTCGTCTTTTTTACTTGAAATATTAACCATTACATTATTCGTCGAGAATTCGTATTTTTTATTGAAAATTCGACTACTTTTTGAAAGTTAAATTACTTCGTTATAAACTAATTTTTTGGTTAAAGATTCATAATTTTAGTTGAAAAATTCGAAATTAAACCTTTAAATGAAAAGACATTTTTTGTTGAAAGTTAATATTTTTTAGTACAAATTTCATCGCTTTGAAAATGTAACCATTTTTTAAAATTATTTTTTGATTTACATTCCATCATTTTAGATAAAAATGCATCCCTTTAATTGAACATTAATTTTGTTAACTAGTTGAGGATTCATCATTTTAATTGAAAATACATCACTTTTTTAGGTATCTATTTCTTTAATTAGTATTTTTTATTGAAAATTTAATTATTCCACTTGAATATTCCATCATTTTAAATGAAAATTCATCAGCTTGATTACTCTTTTTTGTAGAAAATTAGTTTTTTTATTGAAAATTTAACCATTCCATTTTAATATTCCATTATTTTAGTTAAAACTTCATCACTTTAGTTGAAAATTTGTTTGTTATTTTTCGTGAAAAATTAGTTTTTTATCTGAATATTAAACTATTCCATTTTTGGTCGAAAACTGATTAGTTAAAAAACATCCATTTGTTTAAAATTTCAGTTGAAAATTCATAATTTTAGTTTAAAATTAATCACTTTCTTCGAATATTTATCGAATTTTAACTAGCTTTTTTTTCATTGAAAATTTAACCTCCATTATTTTGGTTAAAACTTCATCAGTTTGGTAAAAAATTTCTTTGTTATTTTTAGTGAAAAATTAGTTTTTCATCTAAAAGTTGAACTACTCCATTTTTTGTTGAAAATCATTTTATTTCAAAATCGAACTATTTCGTTGCAAATTAACGTCTTTGGTTAGGAAATCATCTTTTTGGTATAAAATTAGTCTTTTTTTTAAATTTATATTCTTTTCTAGAACTAATCTTCTTGGTTGATAATAAAACTACTTTGTTGAAAGTTAAACTTTTTTCTTAAAATTTCATCTTTTTGATTTGAAACACCTCTACTGCAGTTAAATATTTATAATTTTAGTTCGAAATTCATCACTTTGTTTGGAAATGAAACTATTTTTTTGAAAATTATTGTTTTTTTTAGTTGAAAATTATATTGTTTTAACTGAAAATGTAAATATTCCAATTGAATATATCATCATTTCAGATGAAAATTCATCTCTTTGGTTAAACATTAACTATGTTTTTAGTACTATTTAATTATTTAAGTAACCTTTTAAATTAAAAATATGAATTGATTTCCTAGAATCTGAAAAAAAATTATTTATAATAAACTCGCGAAATTGTATTAATTAGGGTGGCTTAAAAGCAATATTTTTTTAGAGGACAACGATCCCTCCAATTTCATTCCGAATCCGAAAATAGAAATTTCCATTTTTTTGTTTTTTTTTTAATTTTGATTTTAGCAAGTTCTATGCAAAATGAATGAGGGGAAAAAACAACATTTTTTTGACTTTTTGGAATAATTGTTTAGAATTTTGTGAAATGTGACGGGAAAGTATAGAGGCTTGTAGAGAATTATTTATCGAAGAATTTCATGTATCAGACATATGTGTTTGATACTATGAACACACCTATACGAGTCCCTGAAAACTACCCTTAAAACCAAAAATGTTCTTTCTTCATGAAATTGACTGTATTCTCGTCTTTTTTTACTTCAAATTATTTACATTAGTCTAGTTAAATTTTTATCAATATTGGTTGATTAATTTTAAACTATTTAAACAAAAGTAATTTGTTTAAATATTTTTTTTCAAAAATTCCTTTTTTTACCCCTAAAAATAATTATTATTAGTTGAATATTTAAGAACATTTTTCATTTATTTTTAATTATTTAAACAAATACAATTGGTTCAAATAATTATTGTATCTAAAATTCTTTTTTTATTAGAAATTATTACTATTTCCTTAGTTGAATGTTTATTAACATTGATTAATTAATTTATAATTGCTTAAACAAAATACATTTGTTTAAATCATTTTTTTTCGATTTCTTTTTAAATAAAAATTATTACTATTGGTCTTGTGGAATATTGATCAATAATGGTTAATTAATTTTTAAGTACTTTAACTAATTTCATTTGTTTCCGACAAACTTAAATAAATTTAAATACATTTTGTAGACAAATACAATTTGTTTACATAATTAAAAATTAATTAATCAATGTTCTTAAATATTCCACTAGACCTACAGTAATAATTTTTATTTAAAAACCTAATAAAAAATGTAAGCAAATGGAATTTGTTAAACAATTGAAATTGAATCAAACAATGTTGATATAATTGCACTAAAGAAATATTAATAATTTGTAATAAAAAAATAATAGAATACTACTAGTGCCGTCGCACGGCCGTTTTCAACTCCCGTGACACATTTTTTACATTGGAAGCACCACCCCCCTAGAGTTCTAAAGAGTTTATGTGGCCGAGAAAATGTCCAGGAGGACAGGAATATGACCAAGAATTTCTTTGATGAATGTGCTCTTCGGGAATTTATGAGAATTTAAAAATATTTTTTCGTAACTTTTGAAAAGCGAATCTTGTAGTTTGAACAATTATTTTTAGTTATTCTGTGCGACTGAGTTATAGAATTTGAAATGCAAAAATATTCTTGAACATTTGCTGCTGAATTTGAGGAATTTTATGGTCTTAAAAGGTTTATTATAAACATAAGAATATCTTGAAATGGGAGTATATTATAACATAAGACTATTTTAACTTGTTATGAAATAAACTGCTTAAAAAGACAATATAACCCATTTTTTTGAAATACAAAATTGAAGTATTAGCGTATTAAATATAAATTTAAATATTACTTAAATACTTAAAAAGCCATTACTTAATATTGTGTACAAGTAAAATACAAATATAATAAAATAATTTATACATATATGTTTAAAGGCCTAATAATACTTATCTAACATTTTTTCATTACTTAATTTTTATTATTTAATTTAATATGTCGGCTAGAAAGAAATTTTGATCAGACTTAACTTTATTCGTAGTTTTATTTTTATGAAAGTTTTGTTATTGCAATTCATAGTTTTTGGAAATGAATTTACAATATTATAAGATTTAAAGATAAAGAAAAATATTGATGCAGGTAAAATTCTCTTAATAGAAAATTCCATTTTTTTCGTTAACTTTTCGGTTCAAAGTTGAACTAATTTTTTTTTATAGTTTGTCTTTTTTATTTTAAAGTTTACTGTTTTAGAAGAAATTAAATCTTTTTTTGATAAAACTGCAACTGTTTGGTTGGAAATGAAGCTATTATACTATTTTCTTGAAAACTGAACTCTTTCGTAGAATATTGACTTTTTGTTTAAAATTTATAGTTTGGTGTTGAAAAATGAACGGAAAAATGCAACTATTTGGTAGAAAATTTTAATATTTTGTTAAAAATTCATCCTTTTTGATTGAAAAAATTCGTCTTTTTGGATTGAAAATTCCATTTTTTTCATAGAAACTTAATTTTTTTGTTTAAAAAATTCAATTTTTGATGTTACTGAATTAACTGGAATCTTTTTTGGACGGAAACTCGACTTTTTTTGTAATAAAAAATTCCTCTGTTTTAAGATAAATTTCATATTTTTTTATAAGAATGCAACTATTTGGTAGAGAATTTAACTATTTTGTTAAAAAGTCCTCCTTTTTTGGTTAAAAATTCGTCTTTTTGGATTCGAAATTCAATGTTTTTGGTAGAAAATTATTTCTTGTTAAAAAATGCACAGTGTGATCGTGAAAACTCCACTAAAATCTTTTTCAACAGAAAATTCAACTATTTTTTTGAAAATTTATCTTTTTGGTTTAAAACTTCATCTGTTATAGAAGAAATTTCATTTTTTGTATGAAAACGCAACTTTTTGGTTAAAAATTGTTCTTTCTTGCTTAATAATTCAACTAATGTGTTTAAAACATTTGGTTGAATCGCTTTTCTAAGAAATCACATTTTCGTTAGAGATTTATATTTTAAGTTGAAAAGTTATCTCGCTGGTTAAAAGTTTAATTATCTTGTTATAAATTAATCTTTTTTAATTGAAAATTCAACTACTTAGGTTAAAGTTAAACTACATTCTGAAATGTTTTTATTGACGTGTGGTTGAAAATGTAACTGTTTAGTGAAAAATACTTCTTTTTTTGTTTTTTATAATTCATTTCTAAACAAAAATGTAACTTCCATTTTTTGAGATTGATATTTTTTAGTTAAAAATTCGCGTTTTTTTGTACAAAAATTATTTTTTTGTTTGAAATTTCCTTTTATTTAAACGATCTGCAGCAAAGATTCAAAATTAACTAAAATTTGTAATTTAAAATAAATTAAACGAAGTGTACGTATACCAACAAAATCCGACTATTCGTACCTGAAATTTGGTGCAAATAGTCCACTGCCTAATTTAAAACAAAATATAGATTTTTGCAGATTTCGAACAAAAAATTTAGAAGCTTTTTAAGAATTATGAAAGGCTTTTTATTTTGAAGAAATCATTCTAAGAAAATGTTAAGAAGGTTTAAAAAGATTTCCAAAATTGTCAAAAATATTTTCCATTTTGCAGGATTTAAACAAAAAATTAAGGGAGAATTCGAATCATTATAAAAGATATTTAGAAGTTTTGAAAAGATTTCGAAAATAATCGAAAGTTTGAATAAATATAAAACAAGTTGTAGATGTTTCCAGATTTTGAAATAAAATTTTGAATTTTTAAAGAAAACATGAATTACATGCCTTACAGAGAGGATATTTTCAAAGATTTTAAGAAAATTTTAATAGATTTCAATAATTTGAAAGGATTTTTAAGATTTTATTGTATTTTTAAAAGTTTTAAAGGTAAAAATACATCAGTTTTATGGAAAATTAATTTTTGGTGTAACAGTCATATTTTTTGTTTGAAAATTGAATTTTTTTAAAGAAAATTTGTCTTCTCATTTGAAGGTTCAATAATTTAGATAAACTTTTATTTATTTTTTAAGTGAAAAATCTTTGTTTGTTGGAAATTCGTCTTTTTGGTTTTAAAATTCATTTCTTTTGTTGTTTAATTTCATTCTTTTTTTATTAAAATATAAACTATGACACTTTTTTCGTTGGCTTGTCTTTTTATGTTGAATATTCAACAATTATGTTAAAAATTCAATTATTTTGTTGAAAATTCCAGTATTTTGTTATAGAGTTATCTCTTAAAGTAGAAAAAACTGTTGTTTTTTTTTTTTGTTAGAAATAAATTAATACATTTGAAAATTTTAAATTTTTATATGAAACACTTTAATTTCTGGATATATCTAAGTTAGAAAATAATTTATGTTCAACCGCTGATATAACCTACACAATAAAAATCATAAATTCTTAAATTCTCTGAAAAAATTCTTTTAAATTCTCCGAAAAATTCTGTCATATTCTCGATTATGTGACCTGAACTTAAATTCTCGCGAATTTAAGAAGTGTCTCCTAACTGAATGAATTTATCTGCAGACGAGCTTACACGATAGTCCAGCAGAGGAGATTCTGTATAAATCCAAACGATGGATTTATGGCTCAGCTGAGAGAGTACGAGCCAATATACCAGGCACAGAAAACCTTAAGGAACGGGCAACAAAGCTCAACAACTCAGAGGAGCAAAAGGTCCTTCAACCAACTTGACACAGAGTACATGCCAGAACCGATGGATAGTTGATATAAACCAGATTAATGCCAAAGTTACCAAAAGACTTATCATAGACTAAACAACTGACTTTATAGAGTTACTTGTACATCTCTCTTGGCGGTTTCAACCGATGTGACTGATGTCGAGAAATTCCGTGTCCAGAAAATTTTCGGCAACGCGACCAGACTCCAGAAATATCGAGTCTATCGCGAATATTATTGGTGAAAGTAAAGGTTAAAGAGTAAGTTCATTGTCTATTTGTATTTTGAAAATATTAACTTTATACTATATTTTGAATGCGTTGAATTGTTTTTGACATTTGAAAATTATCCGCTTTAGTCTTGTTTCATATGATTTTATCGTTAGTGCGATTATTCACTTTAAATATGGAAGATGGAAGTCAAGATGCAAATTCTAAATGAGCCGATTCTATATTTATTTGTTACCGTCCTTATTTATTACTTTTGTTTGTTTGTTTGTTTGTTTAATGTCATTTCCGTAGGAGATCTCAGTCATATCGGTTTCAAATCCAGGGGGTTTGACCGAATTATGACGAATATGTGTTCTTGTGACGGGCGAAATACTAGTTAAAACGCTTAGTGTACATAACGATGTTTAGGGATTTCTACAGAAAATCTTGATCAATTCCTCTTGCGCCAGAGTGCGAATTAACCTCGTAGTTTCGAAAAAGCTTCCTTAAAATTTCCTGTACTTTTACATAATGCACTGGGTGTTTATGCGCAAATAACTTCCGACAATTAGAGCAATTTACTCTGATGAACTTCGAAGGAAATAACAATTATCGCCTCGTTAGATAATCTATTTTTTATTAATAAGCATTTAAGTTGTTTTGTAGCGATTGTTACTCGTCAAAACACACGCGCGGTATTTTCAAGTTTGAAATAAAAAGCGAATCGAGTGGTTATTAAGAAGTGTGATAGTTACTTAAAGCCTTTACGAGTAATAATCACGAGCTTCAAAATGTGTATCGATTTCACTCGGATAGAATTTTTCAGATTTTCATAATAAAACACTTGGCTCTGTGATCACATTATATTGTAACAGTGATATTTGTAAAATATAAGCAAGTTCAAATTTTCAAGAGTGGACTTTATTCTTCATCGTCCATATTAATCTGTTTTGGTTTGGATTCAAATATTTTGTTGAAAATGGCCTTTTTTCAGGTTTAATTCAACTGTTTTTGGTTTTAAAATAAATTTGTTATTAAAATATCAATTATTATTAAATTTACAAAATCTCCCAGCACTTCGTAAATTTACAAAAATCCTTCCATTTTAAACAAGTTTTTTTAATTGAGGTACTTTGCAAGTTAAAAAAATGTTCTGAGTCTAAAATCAACTTTAAGATACTTTTCAAATTTACAGAAGTTCTTCAAATTTGAACTTATTTTCTAGTTAAAATTCTTCGCAAATTTACAAAAATCTTGCAAGCTTAAACCTTTTTTCTAATGAAGGTACTTTCCAAATTAAAAAAAAATACAACTTTAGGATATTTTCTAATTAACGTACTTTGGAAATTTGCAAAAATCCTTTAACTTTAAACCTCTTTCTAGAAAAGTTATATACTTTCCAAACTGAAAAAAAACCTTCATCTTTGAATTTGTTTAATGATGCAGGTACTTTGCAATTCTTTTTAATTATTGACTTTCAAATTTGTTTTCTAATTAAGATTATTCTCAAATTTATCAAAAATCTTCCAACTCTAAACCTGTGAGGGTACTTTGCAAATTAAAAAAATGCTTTAAGCTTAAGGTTCTTTTCAAATTTATAAAATCTTCCAGCTAACAATCTATTTTCTTATGAAGATGCATTAAAGTTTTTTAAATAATCAGTTGAATTTTTAGCTTTTTCGATTATATCATTCAGTTTACAGTGCATAATTCGAAAAAATTTCACTTACAAATTTTCCATTTTGGATTTGAATTTTTCAGCGTACATTTTTTATTTACAAAATTTCAAGATACATTTTTAAAGACCTAAAAAATGAAGAATTAGCGGCGTTTGAAATCGACAGTTTTGGAATAAAAACGTTTTTTATTTAATCAAAAGTGAATATTAATTATAATGATTTTTTAAATTGAACTATAAATTAAAGATTAAAAAGTGAATAATAATTGATTAGACAAGACGATTCGGAATCAGTTCAAAATTAAAAAATTTCCAGATTTTAACGTTAAAAATTACATTTTTGAAAATTGGCATTTTGAATTCCTTAGTGTGATTAAACAAATGCGAACGCTCAATTTAAACTTTATAAACTATTTTCAAAGTGAAAATAATTCCAAAATAATATATTCATAATTAAAGGCTTTCATTGAATTAAAAATATTGTTTTAACCTAAAATTCGAAATTTTTAATTGCGAAAAGTAACAATTGCTGATTATTTCGACATATTTGATTGTTGTTGTGAAATCGGTAATTATAAATTAAATATTTAAAACATAACAAAAAACTAAACATTCAACTTTACTATTTTAATTGTTCTATTCGAATAAAATTTAAATAACAACTAAAATGGTTGAATTTTGATGTATAATAAATATTGAACATCTATAATTCCTAAAAAAAATCGACTAAGTTGAATAGATATTTAAAAGGTCTGCAGCAAAGATTCAAAATTAATTAAAAATTTGTAATTTAAAATAATTTAAACGAAGTGTCTACGTATACTAACAAAATCCGACTATTTGTACCTAAAATTTGGTGCAAATAGTCCACTGCCTAATTTAAAACAAAATATAGGTTTTTGCAGATTTCGAACAAAAAATTTAGAAGCTTTTTAAGAATTATGAAAGGCTTCAAAATAATAAAAAACACTTTCTTAAGATTCCTAGGAAAATTGAAAATGACTTTTTATTTTGAAGAAATCATTTTAAGAGAATATTTAAAAAGGTTTAAAAAGATTTCCAAAATTGTCAAAAATATTTTCCATTTTACAGGATTTAAAAAAAATTAAGGGAGAATTCGAATCATTATAAAAGATATTTTGAAGTTCTGAAAAGATTTCAAAAATAATCGAAAGTTTGAATAAATATAAAACAAGCTGTAGATATTTCCAGATTTTGAAATAAAATTTTGAATTTTTAAAGAAAACATGAATTACATGCCTTACAGAGAGGATATTTTCAAAGATTCCAAGAAAATTTTAATAGATTTCAATAATTTGAAGGGATTTTTAAGATTTTATTGTATTTTTGAAACTTCTAAAGGTATTTTAAAGCACTTAGTGTATTTTAATACATTTTCCAGAATTTCAGGAAATATCTTCATGGAATTTAACGGGATTTTGTAATATTTTAAAGCATTTTAAAGAATTTATTCACGAGATGTGAGGTATTTCGTAGGGTTTTAAACATTTGAAGAGATTTAGAATTCACCCTGAATTCTTATTAATTTATCCTGAGTTCTTTTAAATTCTTTTGAATTTTTTTTTAAATCACTTGAATTTTTCCAATTTACTCAATCCTAGTCAATAAAATGGATTTTTTTAAATTCTTAAAGTTTTTATTTAATTTATCCTGAAGATCAATATTGATAAAATGGTCAAAGGATTTGAAACATTTAAACCCATTTTTTAAAATTCTTTGAAATTTTCAAGAGCTTTGAAATATGTTAGGGAATTTTAAAAGTGTTTAAAGGATTTAAAATAGCTTAGGTTTTTTTAGGTTATTTATTTCTATGGGATTTTAAAGGATATGAAATATTTTAGGGAATTTTAAAAGATACCAAAGAATTATTGATTACTTTCATTAATCTTAAAAGATTTCAAAGCGTTTAGAATATTTTAGAGAATCTTAAAAGATTGAAAGGAATTTTTATTTGATTAGAATTTCGGAGATATGGAACGATTTTGCAGGACCTCCATGGTTTTAAAATACTTTAAAAGATTTTTGGGGATTTTACAAGGTTTTCTTGATCAAGGAACTTTAATCAATTTTCTAGGATTTCAGAAAATATCGCCCAATTTCATAGAATTTTAAGGAAATTAATAATGTTTTAATGGATTTTAAACAGCGTATTTAAAAGAATAGAGGTATTTCGCAGGGTTTAAAAGTTTTGAAATTAGTTTTTGTGATTCAGCCTGAATCCTTATTAATTTATTCTGAATTGTTTTTTAATTCTTTTAAATTTTTTACATTCTCTTGAATTCATCTGAATTTACTTAATTCAGTGGATTTTTTTGGCTTTTCAAGAGCTTCGCAAATTTTCAGATGATTTTTATTTTGAATACTTTAGGTTATTTAAAAATATTAAAAAGAAATCTTAATTCATTTCTGTAATTTAATGAGATTGCAAAGGATTTGAAATATTGCAGGGTATTTTAAAAGATTCCCTCAGGAATTTTCAAGAGATACAAATAGTTTGAACGGATTTCATAATATATTGAACATTTTGAAATATTTGTGGAAATTTTTAACGATTCCCATATTTTTTATTTATTTCAATAATTTGAAGGGATTTTAAAGACTGAAATATTTTAGGATATTTTAATAGATTTCAAGGCATTTCCAAGAGATTTAAACAATTTCTAGGGATTTTCAAGAGTTTTAATAATTTTAAGGGTTTTTAAGAGTTTTTAATATTTTAACGGATTTCAAAGAATTTATTCACAAGAAGTGAGGGACTTCAAGGGTTTCAAATATTTGAAGAGATTTTCAAATGTTTTTGCAATTCATTTGGAATTCAAACTGAATTCTTTTAAGTTCTTTTGAATTCAGTTGATAGCTTTCTAAATTCAGCTTGATTTTTTGTGAATTTCATCTAATTTTTCATTTTCCCTTTAAATTTCTTTAAATTCACTTTTGAAGTTAACTTGATTTATTTTGTAGTGATTAGTCACTTATTTATTAGAAATTGGTAGGGTTTCAAAGACTTGAAGAAATTTGATTAATTATTTATTATTATTAATAAAAAAATTTTAAATAAATTAAGAAATGTTTAAATTAAATGAATTATTAATAAAATTCTTCTGAATTCACTTGAATCTTATCAAAATTCATTTGAATTTTAGGGAAACAAATTGAATTTTTTTGAGTTTGAAATTGTTTTCCAATTTTATCTTTGGAATTTACCTTGAACTTATTGAAATCATTAATTTGTTGATTTATATAGAAAATCCATCTTCTTGTACAGAAGTTAATTAAAAACCTACTATATATTTTTGCTACAGAATTCATCTCTTTTGAATCAAGATTATACTATTTGGTTGAAAATTTAATTATTTTGTTGAAAATTAAACCAGCTACCCTACGTGGAAAAACTGAAATTTTCAGGAAAATTTTATTTAAAGCCGGGGAATTTTTTCAAAAGCATCCTTAATTTTTTTTAGATTGCAGTATAAAATTGAATAAGGCTGATTCTTCATTTGAAACTTTACTTCATATTACTGTATTTAACTTTTTTTAAACCTTTTTATTTAAATTAATTTTTTAAGCTGAAAATTTAACTATTCTATTTTTTGTTAAAAGTTGATCGTTTTCAGTTTAAACTTCAAGTATGCGGTTAAAAAATTCATTCTTTTTTTTGGTAGAAAATTATTCTTGTTATAAAATTCAAGAGTTTGTTTGCAATTTCTTATCTCTCTTGGCTGAAGAATCATTCTATTTTTAAAATTCCAATTCAAATTTTCAAGAATGGACTTTTTTCTTCACTGTACACATTTTTGCATTTCGGGTTGCTACAGATGAGGAAATTCCAGAATGTCCGGATAAATTATATTTTCGATAATCTGAATTTGACGTTAATTTTATTATTTTTTTGAAAATTTAACAATTTTGTTAAGTAATTCTTTTTTATTGAAAATTCGTCCCTTAGGATTAAAAATTTATCTATTTATGTCGTAAATCCACCTTTTTTGTTTAAAAATTACAACTGTGTGCTTGAATATAAATAAGTTTTTATTGACGTTTTAACTATTTCGTTGAAAATTCATCCAATTAGTTGAAAGTGGAACTATTTTGTTAAAAACTCTTTTTTTTTGCTTGGTAATTCATCATTTTAAGTTGAAAATTAATTTTCATAACTGCAAATTTAACTTTTATTTTTAGTTAAAAGTTGATCGTCTTTAGTTGCAAATTCGTTCTTTTCGTTAGAAAATCAATCTTTTCACTTGAAAATTCAACCGTTTGTCCAGAACATTCAGAAAGTCAGGTAATTTAAAACTGGTCAGGAAATTTTCGATAAACTGAAATTAAAATTAAGTTTAGTATTTTCTTGAAAATTTAACAATTTTGTCAAAAGGTAATTTTTATTGTTGAAAATTTCATTTTGAAATTTCGCGCCCTTCAATGCATTATGTATGTATATTTGTTCAATTATGAATCCTTATAATTTAAAATTGTTTAATATTTTGATCTTCTCCATTTTACAATGGTCGAATTTTAATTTTCAATTCCCCCCTTTTCGCTTTTTTAAAGAATCCCTCTTTTTCCCCTCTTATCAATAAAATTCCCATTTTTCTAGTTTTTTCGCTAAAAAGTAAACTAAATTAACAAAAGCCAATAAAAAAATCCAACTATTTTTGGTAGAAAGTTAATTATTTTTTATTGAAAAGTTCATTATATTTTTTGTTCAAAATTAATTTTTTTTTTAAATTAAACTATTTTGTTAAAAATTATTTTTTTTGTGTGTGTGTCGTAAATTCAACTGTTTTGGCTAATATTCCTCTTTTTGTATAGAAAATTCGTCATTTTGGATTAAAAATGCATCTTTTGGCAGGAAAGTGGTATTTCTTGGTTAAAAGTTAATTCTTTTGAATTAAAAAGTCTACTAGTATATTTTTGCTTCATTCTGTGAAATCGCTTTAAATGATTGAAATGAATTGAAAATTCCTTGAAATCTTTTAAAATATCCTCAAATATTTCAAATCCTTTAAATGTAACGTTTTGAAATTCTTCTGTTTTCTAAATTTCAGTTTGAAATAATTTCATTTATAAATTGTCCAATTGAAAAACATACAATTTAATTTTGAACGTTTTCAATTTATTTATGATTATTAATTTTTTATAAGCAAACTTTCAAGTTTACAATTCAAAATTTGATGACTTGAATTCCATCGAGTTGAAAATTATCGATGGAATTCAAGTCTTCAAATTTTGAATTATGAACACGAAAGTTTATTTATAAAAAATTAATAATCATAAATAAATTGAAAGCGTTCAAAATTTAAATGTAATTTTTTTCAACTGGACAATCTATAAATGAAATTATTTCAGACTGAAATTTACAAAACAGTAGAATTTCAAAACGTTGCAAATTTTAATATTTATAGATTAGTTAAACTATTAAATTAAAGTTTTAATAGAAATTACTTTAGTTAAAGTTTAACAATTTCTTAACTGTTTTGTGTATAAAACTATTAAATTATACAAATTTTGTTTGAAAAAACGTTAAATATTAAAATTTTTGAAAATTAAATTTCGAAAGCTTTGGATTTTTATTTATCCCATTTTCAAAACAACAATCTACAAGCATTTTAATATTCAACGTTTTGAAATTTTTCTGTTTTCTAAATTTCAACCTGAGGCTTTAAAATATTTCAGGAGATTTCAAAAGATTTGCAATGATTTTAAATAATTGAGGATGTCTTAAAAAATGTAAAGGAATTCTCAATTTATTTTTATAATCTTTCCGTTGGAGAGCAGATCTACTCCTTAATCAAATTCGACCCCATTTCAATTATTTTAACAAAACTACCCTAACCTAGTACCCTAACTAGGAAAAATCTACCTCTTAATTATATTTGAACCCATTTCCAGTATTTAAAAAAAGCTACCCATTTATAGTTCGCCATTTCCCAACTCTACAACATCTATCCCTTAACTACATTCGACCCCATTTACAGTATTTTGACAAAACCACCTGTTTATAATTGACTTTACCTTAACTACCCAGCTAAATCTACCTCTCAAATATATTTGACCCTATTTTCATTAGTAAAAAGAAAGACTTTTTTATTTTTAGCCATACTCCAGCTAAGCAAATTCTACATCTTAATTATATTTCACGCAACGATTTCGCTGAATTGGGAAAGGAAATAATTATCGTCTAACCAGATCTTTTATATATGTTTATTGCTCAAGAATCCAAGGTTTTGTAGCCACTATTTTACTTTGACATCTGCATGTATAAGAAATTTTAAGCAAAGTATAAGATAAACTTTTGAAATATGACTTTTTTCTTCAATAGAGACATCACTCACGGACTATTTCCGCTTGAAAATCAACACAAGCTATAGTTGCATTACTATACGTATCAATTATTTTGATGTAGACGGTGATATCACCCTGTAAAATAAGTATTGGTTACGTGAATTTTCAAGATTTTTTTGCATTCAAATTAATAATATATCATTTGTTTGACTGAGCAGTGAGTATGTATCATCATACCGTGAAAAAACTGAGACTAAATTTATGCGATTCTTCCACATTGTAGGGCACATTTTTTTCAAGTGGACATTTCAAAACCTCGCATATTTTCGGCTTATTCAATGGAAATGAAAATGGAATATTACCATACATTCCTTTTCCAGCAACTGTTGCATCCTTAACTTCCTGGTCTAAAAGGTACAGCCCAGTGGGCACAAAATTTGGCGACTTCTTTATGACATCGCTACGACAACTTTACGACATCCTATGTCCATGTCGTTACAGTGTCTTTACGATATCGTAAAAACATCGTCAGATCATACGACATATTTACGATATCATAAAAACGACTTAACGACATGGACATAGTATGTCGTAAAATTGTCGTAAAGATGTCGCCAAATTTTGTGCCCACTAAGAGTTAAGAATGTATTAATTAATAATTATGGAATGAATCTTACACTTTAACAGAGATCTGTGTGCCCTTCTAGAAATAATCAATTGAGATCGATAAGAAACAATATAACTAATATCTCAATCGTTCAGAATCGTGTTTCTTAATTGTGCCAAACGATTGTCAACCATTAAGCATTTTGCATTTCTAATTGTTTTCAATCGGGTACTTGGAATTTACCATGTGAGGACAGCACTTTTGTCTGGCGGGAATTATTTAAACACAGTTATTTATTTTTTCGGCATAATATAAATTTGAAACAGTATATATTATGAAACAAAGTAAATAAACACTTTGTAGATAATTCTTACCAGATGAAAGTGGTGCGACGAAAAAAATGTGCTAATAGTATTTTACGTTAAAAATATAAAATCAGATACACGATAAAAATAAAAAAGTTGATTTTGTAACAATGAAGCAAAATTGTTATTTTTATTATGCGCTCTTGGATTGTTCATTTCAGTGAACATTTTATGAATGGTTATAAGTCTTGAAATCGGTTAAGATTTTAAAAAAAGTAAGCGAATAATTTAGAAACGTGAAACTTCAGAACAGCGATTAAAGTATTATTTTATTATTTAAAAATGACAAGCTGTTATTAAATGAATAAAATCAAACAATTAAAAATTAATATTAGAGATAAAATATTTAAAATCAACTTTTTCTATTATTCGCAAAGTAGCCACTATTATTATTATTACACCATTAAGCCATTTCCCTTTCGGGGTAGGCGTGACTCACTCGGCAGGGGAAAGGAGTAGTGTGTGGATGGGATAGAGATTTTTC
>NC_046658.1:110184670-110185693 GCF_010883055.1 Belonocnema kinseyi | reverse complement strand
CTTGGGTCCATTAATAGCCAAGGTCTTTGTTTCAGGCGTCGTTCACTCTACTGACACTCTTTTTATTAACTATTTGCCGCCATACTTTCCTGTCCTGGCATAATTCGTTTGACAGAATAAAAAACCACTTGTGAATAAGTAAGGTAAAATCAAAATTCTGTTGTGAAAACTTAACCCCTAACTCCGTTTAATGGATTGATTAAAAATTCTTGAAAATTCTAGTTTTAAATATTTAAAATATTAAATTCGGAATATTTAAAATAATTTAGTTTGAAAATATTTTTATTTTGAAGGTTTCAAATTATTAATTGTATAGTATTAGATTAATTTAGGTTTCATTAGGTTAAAAATGAAATTAAATACGTGCGAAATTCAGCAAATCAAATTATTTTTCTTCTATAAGCATAGAAATTTTTTATATTCTCTCTTTCCTGAAACATTGTGATTAATGGCCACATATTTCTGTAAGTTTGGTCAAATTTTTTATTCAAAAGCCTGACATTTTTTTTATTTTTCGTCTTTATATCCAGTTGACATTGTCATAATTGCATCAAATCTTATGTAACCGTATGGACTTTTTTCGACATTTTAGCATATCAAAGAATAAATTTTAATGTTAAATTTACGAATTGTTTTAAACAGTTTTAAATGCTTTTTTGTATAAAAAAGTTTCTAGAAGGCTTGTCATTTTTACATATATTAATGAACGTTTGAACTCGAAATCGCTGTTTGAAATGTTTCAATTAAATATTTAGAACGCTTAGTGATCAGAAAACTTTTACTTTGATTGGTTTAATCTGCAATTTATTCTTAAATACTTTAAATAACAAAATTTTCAGCTTCAAAAACTTAAACTTTGAATTTTATTGACTGGTGTAAAATTTGTTTAACCAGGAAATTGTTCCAGATGTTTTCTTCGATTTTGGGTTTATGCCAGGAAGGTCATGTACGGATCAAATATTTAGCTTACGGCAAATAACAGAAAAAAGTTTGAGAGTAGGAAAAAAAGTTTTCTGTGCATTT
>NC_046658.1:110175301-110184570 GCF_010883055.1 Belonocnema kinseyi | reverse complement strand
CGAACGTGTTATTTACTTAAATAGCACGAGAATTCTGGATCAATCTGAAAAATCTCTATCCCTTCCACACACTACTCCTTTCCCCTACCGAGTAAGTCACGCGTACCCCGAAAGGGAAATGGCTTAATGGTGTAATAATAATAATAAAAGAAAATTATGATATAGAAAGAACAACTGCCTTGTTTTACACAAACTTTCAGAATCTGAGCTAATGGCAACCATTATTATGATATACACATTTATTAACTTACTCGTTTTAAAAGTAACATTAGCTGTGATCGTGGTATTTTTCTTCAAAATACATTTTCCATCCTTAACTTCGGTGCCGGATACTGAAAAGGCCAAAACACTTCCCATCGTGGATTCTAAAATTCGTTTTATAACGACTAATTATCAAGTTTTATAATATATATTTCATAAATTGCTAAATGATTGAACTAAATGTATGTAACCATAAAATATGCATTCAAAAAATTATAACGATAGACAGAACAAGTTATAACGGCGTAGAAAAATGATAGAAACTGACATTCTGATTATCAACTTAAGATCAAAATGGTCCACTTTTGCAGCCCCAAAATTAATTCTTACACCGACATAATATTTCAAAAGCAATCAATGTTTTAGAAAATTATAAACTAGCTCCCACTTCTGAAACAAATTTTCAACAAACATGAAACTGCAACAGGATTCGTTACTTTTTAATAAAAAAGTTAACTTTCAGACAAACAAAAAGTTAAATTTTCAATGAAAGAAGTGAAGTTTTAAATTGAAATGATGAATAATCTGCCAAGGCATTAATTCTTAACCAAAATAATTCAATGTTCAAGCAAAGATTAGAACTTCCTAACCAAAAAGAATTAATTGCAAACGAGATTATTGAATTATGAACAAAATTAATAAAATAATAATAAACAAATTAACCAAATTTCAAGCAAATAAAGATAAATTATCAACCAAAAATATAATAGTAGACCTCTCAAACAAAAAGAATGATTTTTTTCACAAAAGAGAAACAATTTTTACTGAAAGAGATCTAAAATCAACTGAGATGAGAAATCTTCAAATGGATAAGTTAAAGTTTCAGTTATAAATTAATTATAGATGAAAAAAGTAGTCGAATCAATTGAAAAAATAATTGAATCTTCTATCAAATGTTTAAATTTTGGGCAAAAAACTAATTGTTTTCCAAACAGATCAATTTTCAACTAAAATGATGAGTCTTCTACTAGAAAAATAAATTTTCTTTAAACAAGTTTAACTTTCCATCGCGTTGTTCAATTTTCAACCAAAATATATGAATTTTTAACTAAACGAAAATTAATTTACTAGTGTGCGTGTTTAGATTCAAAAATAATCTTTTTTAAATCACCCTTGTACGATTTAAAATTTAAAGAAATAAAATATTAAAAGAAAACTCGAAATGTTTATTTTGAGAACATCAGCTTAAAACGTTTAAAAAAAAGACAATCCGCAAGCTTAAGCGCGCCTAGGTCTTGCGTCTGTTGAATCTCACACTTCGCGCTCAATAATGGGTTACATCGCGCTTCGCGCTCGGATATTTATTTTTTGAATTTGGAACGCTTGAATAAAACTTTATTAAAAAGATCTCTTTTAGCTGGCAGTATTTAGATGTGTCTTCATATTCTGAACTGTCTACTTAAGTATAGTCAAAGATTAAGTTTCTCAAAGTTCTATAGGTTTTGAGGTACATATTCCAATCGTGACACTCGCGCTGCGCGCTCGATTTTCGACAGACATTTGTGAACAGGTTTTGTTAAATCTTTTTTTTCATAACTTTGGTCGTTTTTCCTATCGTGCGTTGTTTGGCTTAAAATTTGGATTTTAGATTGAATTAAACAATTTTGAAAATGCTATAACTCGCCACGAATGATGAGTTGACAAATTTTATGATTTTTAAAAACTAATTTAACAAACAAATGCATCATTCGGGCATCTGTAGACGGAAATATTCGTTTTTTTTATTTCAGTCTTTTTAATGTGGAAGTTCATGATGATTTCAGCGAAATTCATAATTGGTGATAAATTTTATGTATTTTTTAAAACAGATTGAATAAACAAATGCAATATTCGAGCATCTGTCGATGAAAATTTATTTTTTTCGATATCCTAATTAAAAGTGTCGACATAGAAAAAACGAATTTTTCTGTAGACAAATGCCTGATTAATGGATTTGTTCATCAAATTTGTTTAAATAAGTAATTAAATTTATCAACTTATTATGAATGTTGCTGAAATTCCCATCAAGTTCCCATATGAAAAGACTGGCATTGAAAAAACCGAATTTTTCTGCCGACAAATGCCCGAATAATGCATTTGTTTATTAAATTTGTTTAAAAGATCATAAGATTAATAAACAAATTATGAATTTGGCTGAAAATAGAATAAGTTTCCAAATTTAACAAAATGTACATAGAAAAAAACGAATTTTTCTGTCGAAAAATGCCTGATTACTGCATTCGTTTATAAAATTTCTTGCAATATAACTACAAAAAACGTATGATTATGGAAAATCATAGACAAATTTTTTTAATAAATAATTTGTTTATAACAAACTTGGTTGTTTAATAATATATATAATAATGAAAAATTGAATAATCAGGCTCGACACCACTCTTAGAAATCTTAAAAGCTTTTTTTCCAATTTTTATTGTTCAAATCGCTCAATATTTGTGGGCTGTACGTTATTTTGAACCGAAAATGTCATTTTTTCCCCACTGTGGACCGGGAATGTGAAAATGAGATCATATGAACTCCCATCTAACACAAAGCTGCTGAACGTTGGTTGAACTATCAGCATAAAACACTAACCAGCTATGACTCTTGGTTGAAATTAATCGCAAACCTCCCCCGCCCCCAAAACCTCGTTAATCAAAGTTTTGTGAGTCACTGAGGTAGGGATTTAATTTAGAAGTTAAAAAAGGTAAGGCTTATGTGTAGACCGTATCTGCTACGTTTAAATCGTAAAAATAAAATTGGAAATGAGTAAATTCAGTTTTTACAAACACGGCAGAAGTTGCAGTAAAATGTTTAATGATAAATTTTTTTAAAGAATGCACATTTTTTAAAAGAGACAATGAAACTACGTCTGTTTTAAAATCAATGCATGTTACGAATTCTAATAATATAAATTTATGGAAATGATAATAATTTGAGATAGAAATTTGAGTGCGAAGCACGAGATATGTGAGGAGAATGTATTCGTTAAAGCCGAAGGAGCTTTAACAAAAAATAAGTCACTATCACCAAATTACTGTTGTCGATGTTTTGACTTTTAGATTTAAAAAATCTGTGCACAAGTATAAGGAATATACCAAGATCAAGCACGGAGCTCGAGTTAAATACATTATCGAGCGCGGAGCGCGAAATAAATATATCATCGAGCGCGAAGTGCGAGAACCAACAGTCGCGCGCACCAGGCGCGCCTAAACGCGCCCGGCGCGCTATGAGAATTTGCCCGCGAAGCTGACGGATTTTTAATACTATAAATATTCGTACATAAAATTTTTAAATTAAGAAAAAGGTGGTCTCGAAAATAATCAAAATACGCTCACTTTTTGAATTTTTATCAAAAATGACTGGTTAACTAATTCGTCCCTTCTTTTAGAACCTACAAAAAGTGTGCTAAAGATCGATTCGATCCGTTTATTTTTTCGAGAGTTATCGTGTTCACGGACTGACAGCCAGAAAGACGGACAGACAGACACCATCGTAAAAACTTGATTTTCAGATTCAGGGGGTCTCAAAACATGGAGCTTCGATGAAAAATTGTAGTGTCCAATTTCGGATAATTGTAATACTTTCTCAATCATACATGATGAGAATGTAAAAATCAAAGTGTCTTATGTTGATTTATTCAGAAAGTGTTTAAATTTACTTCAAGAGAATCAACTTTATTAATCCATTTTCAAAAGATTATGAAATAATTTTAGTGTAATGAAAGTAAAAAAAAAAAATCATCCCCTTTTTCATCATTTCTTTGAACCTATATCAAAACACAGATAATATTTTGAAGAGAGGCGTACAAAAAATTGCTGTTCTTTTTAAAAAATCATATTAATTACTTTATTATACCATGTGTTCGCATTTTTTAGGGAATATAATCAAAAGTAAAGAAAATACAAAATTAAATTAGTCTAAACTAATGTCTTTATACTTACCGCATATTTCATATTGTGGATTCTCCTCACCCATGGCTAAAGCCAAGAGAGTAATTACAAAAAGTTCTTGCAACATCTCGTCTGTACAATTGGCAAGTGAAGAATAAAATTCAAAATTAAACTTTCAATCGAAAAGCCACTGTATTACGAGAAAGTCGACGACAGAGGCGTGCTTTTGTTATCAGTTATATAAAGTTGCAAGGAATAAGTACAATTTTCAAAAACTGTATTTAAAAGCAATTACAAAACCTGCTCTTTGACGTTGAAACGGAAATAACTATGATACGATAAAAAGTACACCTCAAAAAGAAGAGAAACTTCTTTTTGTAAAACAACACAAAAGTATAGAAAACTTATTCATTGTTTAAAATTTAAATATATTTTTAATTCATCGAGTTCACGATTTGGGAAACTAATGTAAAATAAATAAAAATTTCAAATTTAAATACGAAATTCTTGGGAATTAAAAAAAAAGACGAATCCAAAGATCACATTTGGAAAGCACACTGTAAAATGTCTCCATACAAAATAAAAAGGCCGAGTTTAAACGTCCAGACAGACCAGTAAATTTACGTACGCCTATAACACCTTAAAGTCAATTCAAGATTTGGTCGAAAATTAAAAAATTTTCAGGGATTGAAGAGGAGTGCCTATATGATAAAACAATATCAATCACTTTCATTTTTAACCCCCCTAACCCTCCCACAATATCTCAAATATGAAATAAAAATATCAACACTACATTTTTACATATAAGAGGGGGGGGGGGTAAAGTAAAAATGATTAATATACTTTTAGTCAATAGACACTCCTCTTTAAACCCTGAAAATTTGGAATGTTTCGATGAAATCCTGAATTATTAGCTTAATTTTACGAAAATTCTAAATTTTCCTATGTTAATCCTTTAACGTTACATGGACAGTTTTCGGATGTACCTTCACAAGAAAAGTGTGAGGACGCAGAGATTTTGTAAGGAGTGTCATACTCATTTCTGCGTAAACTGCTTGAAAGAGATTCACAATTAAATACTAATAAGAAAGAACAAATCGGAAAAAAGCAAAAAAATGGGGGGGGGGAATTTATAAAATTATTTTTAAAAATGTTTTAATTAAAACAAAAAAAAGACAATGGTTCTCAAAAACATGCACCTCCTCGTGGTGAGAACCGGGCAACATCGTTATATTTTAACGATGGCAGAGCATGTTAGTATGCTATATTATGACACGTATTTACAATAAAAAATCCAGGAAAAATATACCAAATAATAAAGCTAAATATTTTACATAAAATTCACAAGTCTGGCATCAACCTTGAAACAATTCAATTTTTTCAAATTTTTTTAAACAAATTGTTTGAAAAAAGATTTTTTGCATAAAATAATATTAAATTTGTGATCACTGACCGCATAAACCATGAATATCGATTATACATGTTTTATACGTATTTTTTCCGTAGATTACAATTCTGATTGAAATTGTGCAAAAATTCGATTTCTTAGAAAAATTTGTTTAAACAAACTGTTTAAATTAATTAATTTTGCAAAAATAATAACAAATTCGTAATCAGTATCCAAAAAAATATCGAAAACCAGGTATAGCTTGCATGTTGGTTGTACAAATCACGCTCTAATAAAAGATTTGGGGTACTTCAACAATTGTAAAAATTTGTTATTGCTTCGGCCACGTTTTTGCAAATATAATCCACAGTAGTAAAAAAAACAAGCACATAGTTCGAAAGTACAAGAATCATGGACGCGAATAGCATGATTTATAGTGGAAAAATATAACGATAAGACGGTCAAAATCTAGATTGAAAAAAAATAAGACTAAAAATTTTGCGTTTTTTTACGTTGTTTTGCAAAAAAATGTTTAAGAATTTAACTTTCATACGATTTGGATGACACCATTGGAAAGAGCGACCTCGAAAATAGTAAGTAAGGTATCTCAAGAATTTTTCACTTAGGGTTTTCATGATAAAAAATAAGCTCGAAGAAGGTACATCCGAAAAGTGTCCATGTGACGTTAAAGGGTTAAAGGTTACTGATAAGCTCCAGAAAAAGGTTTATTTGAGCGAAGCGCCTGCTTTACTGCAGCCAGAACAGGACGGCAACAGAGAAAGATAGGCGACTCTGAGACCAATTGCAGACAAGTATCCAATACAGGAAGAGCGATGTTTCATGACCATGAGAAAAATCAGTATCTAGGTTTCTCTTAAGCCCAAACATCTAGCTGAACTGGATGACGCGCTTAGTGGAAATTTGTCTTAAGAGTCCGACTTCTGGAGCATTGATTGTAGAGTGTATGATGCAGTGGAAACTTTGGTGGATGCAAACCGTAAAACAAAACCAACAGCTGATCATAAGCCAAGAAGACGAACGCATCAACTCGACATAAATGTAGGCAGGGCAAGACAGTATGCGTCTCACATTCAGCGTGTCATTGACTACATAACATCTGGCAGGAATCGCACTGCCAGAGTTATCACGCCCTTAACAACATAATATTTGCGAACTAACAGGAAGCATGTTGTTGACAGAATACGGATACTATCTGACGCTCGGAGAAATCTAGAGCGGATGGAGAGGTGGATCAGAGAAAGTGAACGGTTTTTCAGTCACCCATATTGACTTTTTCAAAACCCCCCAGTAACTGTTGACCACCCACCCAAAACCATAGAAGAGCAAGACATTTTCAAAAGAAGTTTCCGAAGTCCAGCTATCACTGAATGAAGATATAAAGAACTTAAATAGCTTCAAGAAGGAGGTTAAAAAAGTATTGAGAGGCATGATGGAACACTATTCCGACCCGCGACTACACGGTATCAAGATCTGGTGTAAAAATGTCCTCCAATCCATCAGCATCTGATTGATTCATCACAACTTCTCTGACCCTAATAATTAGAGAATAATAACTGGTATGAACACGTTGTATAAGATCTTCACAGCTTGGCACTGAAGAGACCTATAGGTACCTGGGCAGGCAACATATCAACATCCTGGACGTAACATATAAAAAGAATGCTCTCTGATACAGATACAAATGTCTTATTCGATAGATTTTGTCCTCCGAACTGTCGGCGAGGAACAACGGTATCTTAAATGAACATGCTTGTCATCTCAGCAGTAGTCTATTCATTTGGAGTAGTTTCACAAATGAAAGATGAACTCAGATTCCTAATATCAGATCACGAAAGGTTATGCACATGTACAAAAGAATGCAAGTTAAATCGCCTGTTCCGCGAATTTACATCTCGCGCTATCAAGGCGGCCGAGAATACTGAATCTTGAATTTTATCACAACAAGATCATTCTGGGTACAGCGCAAATAGTTCCAAATGGAAGAGAACCTCTTCTTAAGCTATTGAAAAAACATGAATAAATGGTCAAAGGAGCTTTTCCGTACAAGTGTAGGAGCCTGCTGAAACATTTGACCTTGACTTCAATATCGGGGGTAAGTACAATAATCCAATAATACAATAATCGCCATATCGATTATAATGGAAACCATTTTAAGAAATAAAAAAATATCACCCGGTTACAGTTGGTTTTTTTCGAAGTTGGAGACAGTTTTCTGATTTGATGGAGTTGAGATTAGGCGACCGAAGTAACCAATCCGTGATTTGAAACGTACCTTGATTTTGTTTATTCAGCAAATAATTTTTTCAGAGTTTGGATAAGTGTTTTAGATCAAACGATTCCTGTGGGAAAACAAACTTATCGGTCCAGGATTCGCAATGCTACAAGATAACGATCCGAAACACTCATAAAAACTTTGCAAGAACTATCTGCTGAATAAACTAAAGGAAGATACGTTGTAAATCGTGGAGTTGCCTCTCCGATTTCCTGATATCAACTTAATCAAACTTTTTTGGGACGCACTTGATCGTCGAATCAGAAAACAGTCTCCAACCTTAAAAGAAATACTCTGGAGCATTTTGAAAAGAACGTTGGAGCAGCGTGAACCATTGGGGCTGTAAATATTATCTGGGATTCTTTCATGTATTAAATTACATTAATGTAATATATTTTTCGATCTGTTTTTGATAATCTATCTTTGAATTGGATTTCCACTCATTTTTCCATCGTTTGATAAGTTTTCAAAAGATGTTTTCAATTTTAAAGTTTAATTATCAAGTGACCAGAATCTTTTACACGACAGTTTATAAGCAAGATGAAATTTTAAACCGTGGATTCTTTATTCAATAAAGATGTCACTTACCTCGACAACTTTTGCAGGAATTTGAGAGCAAGCTATTCTTGCAGTGTCAGAGACTCACCCAAATTATACTGCTCATTTTTTTGAAGAGGGAACTTTAAATCCTTACATATACTTGGATCATTTAATGAATATACAGGTGAAAAACCAGCCACAAGTCCTTTTCCAACAGCTTTTGATTTCTTCACTTTCTGGCTTACAAATTACAGTTTAGAATTTATTAGTTTATAATTATTGATTGAGTCTTACACTTCAACAGGAATGTGTGGACCCTTCATTGAAGAATATGGACGACATCACTTTTTACAACTATGATACAAAGTACTTCTACTAGAAGAAACTCTGTTTAGAAAAAAATTTTTATGATTATATTTGATATTTGGGATTTCTAGCTGCACAGTTTTTTGAAAACCTTTTTTGATTACAAGAAATTATGAGAAATTTCAAGAGATTAATTCATGGAATTGCTCCTTGTTCTTATTCTAGCTTTGGTGCAAGAACTAAGATCTCGGAACCCTTGCTTTCAAAGCAACGACCGTTGATCTAAAAGCAAAAGTTCGAAAATCATAGTTGTATTCACTTCTCTTCCGAAATTATCAAAAACATGTAGTCCTTCCGACTTTAGGTCGACCTGGCCAGATATCCACAATATTCAAAGCTCTGCGAGATCTTCAAAATTAAAAAGCGACAGACGGAGGCGCCCTCACACCATAACCCGCGCTCTCGCGGTACTACCAAGTGCACGCACTTGCTCCTCATTCTTTCGCTTTGCGTCGAACTGACCGGTCGCCACAAATCGTATATTCAGTCCCTGGTGTTTATTAATAATAATCATGGGTCGCAAACGATCCTACTCGTACTCTAGTGACTCTAG
>NC_046658.1:110173792-110175201 GCF_010883055.1 Belonocnema kinseyi | reverse complement strand
TTTATAGTGAATGCGGACATGATGCAAATACTGCAACGAAACGCTCCTCGCTTCGACGTGTATGCTGAGTGCGAAAAAAGACGTCAAATATCTCTCTTGGGCGCTTACCCATACATTGAGATATACGTGCATTGCGAATCTTTAATTAGCAATTGCGATTAAATTTTATTCGATACGGTTTTCTTTCTTTCTTTATTCTGGGCGCTTACCCAAGTAAAGAATGTATGTGTCGAGGCATGCGTCATCGCTCGGCTCTTACCGACGACGGCTGCAACCCGACACCGCTATATCGTCAACACCTAGCAGGCGAGACTCTTATCTCAAAGCCTCAAAATACTCTCGTCGAACTCTTATTCGACGCGATTTTATTTCTCATGGAAGTTGGCTGTATTCATAGTTAATCAAAAAAAAAAAGACATATAGAACTGACATTAACTGTGTCTTTCAGCAGACAGCAGCAGCTCATCGGCTGACAGCAGGATGTCTAGAAGAAGTCGACGTGACACACCGAGACATTCTCGCTCTCGCTTGCACTCACGCGGTAGGACGAACTCCAAGTCGGTCGATCCCGCAATCGCGGATGTGCCTGACATCAGCAACATCCAGTCAACTTCCAAGCCGGACGTCCCAGCGATCGCTGATGATCTCGACACGGTCCAGTCGACGGTTAAATCTTCATCTGGAGAGCCAGCTACTTTCCGAGCCGAAGTATTGATGAAACTGGGCAAGGTCGTCCTTGAAGACAAGAAATATTCGACCGCTGTCAACGAACTGATAACTCGCCGTTGGACAAGCATCGTCAAAAAAGGTCTGCCAGAAAAAGAAACTGCGGACATTGTCGCACTTTATCCAACGCCCGAAAATAACCCTGTATGGGATCCGCCAAAACTCAACCTGGAGGTAAAGTCAGCCATGCAGAGTCCGGCGATATTGCGCGATAGTCGCATAGCCGAGAAGCAATCGAAATTGTCGGCCTGTTTGCCTGTTACTGCCCATATGATTGAAGAAATCATGAAACAGGAGCCATCAGATTTGAACAACCGCCTCTTAGAGAAACTAGGCGATCAAGGAAGTATACTGGCAGATCTACAGCACGATCAATCATGCATCAGGAAAAAGCTGATCATAGCCAGTACGCCTAGTACTTCGACAAAAAAGATTTTGTCCGAAACGGAGTTCAGCGAATTCTTGTTTGGAGACAAGTTTGACGACGCTGTGAAGTCGGCTAAAGCCTTGGCCGCCACATCTGAGGGATTACGCCAATCGCAAAACAAAAATTCATCAAAGCAGCCAAAAAACTCGAAGGTTCCGCCCCAGCGCCCGAAGTATCAGCAGAAAACGTTGTCGGGCGGACAGCACAACTCCCATCGCAGCTCTTACAACAATCGCAGAGGATCGCCACACCGCTC
>NC_046658.1:110170449-110173692 GCF_010883055.1 Belonocnema kinseyi | reverse complement strand
TATCGTGATAATGAAAAAATCTGTCCTGCAACAACTTTACAATCATATATCGAAAAAACAAAAGACAAGCGCGTTAATGAACCGTTTCTCTTTCTTACGAGTGAAAAACCATACAAATCAGCCACACCGGCAACATTAGGCCGATGGGTAAAAGAAATTCTAGCCAAGAGCGGTCTTAATATTAATATCTTTACTGCTCATTCTACGCGTCATGCGTCAACCTCAGCAGCAAGCAGAAAGGGTATTAATATTGATACAATATGAATGACAGCTGGCTGGACAGAAAATTCAAATACTTTCGCTAAGTTTTACAATCGAGAGATATCAGTTAATAAACATGCGTTTGCCAATGCTATTATGGAACAGTAATGATTCGTTTCTAAGTAGATTCAATCTTATAGGTAATCTTTGTTCATGTATTAGCTTAAGAAAAATAATAAAATCACCATGGACAATCATACAAAGTGTCAGCGCACTTTTTATCGTAAACATCGTAACTGCTTTAAACAGCTACATGTTTTTGATAATTTCGGAAGAGGAGTGAATACAATTGAATGATTAAACGAACTTACCTGTAAGTGAAGTTCTATCATAATTGTATAAGCATCACTGGCATTATTTCGAAATTTATTTGCCTCAGTGCATGATTTTTCATCATTTTTTGAGGTTATGGCTCAACCATAACGTGATAGGTGATTTTTGATACCGAATTTGAATTCAGCGCCCAAAAATCAATAGGAATACGTGTGTCTTGTTACCAGATCCGCACACTTTTTTTTGTGTGGCTGTGTTATCAACCAAAAATAGTTATATTTTCATTCACAGAGATACATTTTTAACTAAAATGATGAATTTGCAACTTATTAGTTGAATTTTCCGTTGAAAAAATTAATTTTGAAGACTTTTTATAGACTCCCACTTGTTGAGTATTTACACCTTGCCGCGACCAACAAGGAATGTTTTAGAAAATATTTAATTTTGGTGTAGAAAAAAAATTCCCTTTTTCCTATGTTGAGCTATAAACATTTTTTTCCTTCGAAAAGATTTCTTTAGGTTTAACTAGCTGAAGTATTCGTCGAAACTCAATAATTTTTAACTCATAAAAATTCATCACAGGCAATTGATCTTATATTGTGCTCGGAAAGTGCCCCAAAAATTAAAAAAAGCAGTTTTATTTAACATTCATGCTAAAGGTGGTATTTTTTGAAATTTTTTCACATTCAGTATTTTTATTTGATATGTGACAAGTTTTCAACTTCAACTTGAAAGTTTTCAATCGTGAAAAGTAATTATTTTTTATGATAAATTATACACTTGATAAGTATCCAGAGTAACATTTCTTGTTTAAAATTATGCCGTTTTAGCTATACTTGATATATTTTTACGTTGGATAGTGGGTCCTTCTATAACTTTCTCACTTCGTTTATACATCTATCTAACTCTCCACCTATCTTTCCGCACAATTGAGAATAGGATGCCAAGACTTATCAACTTGTTCTATTCTCTCATCGTTTAGGACAACGTTGCATATTGTTTTCTCAACCTCTATTTCAAATACCATAATTTTAGTTTTATTTACGGCAATTTTAAGGCTCACTTTCTTCATTCTTGTGTTCAGTTTTCTCATTCTTCTTTGCAAGTCTTCGAATGACTATGCCACAACAACCTTATTATCTGCGAACGCTGACCCACGTATCCTCACTGTCCCGAGATTCACACCTTCTTAGTTGAAGAGAGCTATTTTTAGACAATTGTCCATGGATATAATAAATAACCATTAGGGCATAATGCATCCTTGTCTAACACCTTGCATAATATCGAAACAGTCACTCAATCTCCAATGGACACTTACACTTTTTTTGCTACCATCATTTCAAACACTTTTTCTAGGTTAACAATTGCACAGAAAACTTTTTTCTTTGCACTAAAACTTTTTTTCTGTGATCATTCTTAAGATAAATGTTTGATCCGTACAAGGTCTTCCTGGCATAGACTTTCAATATATTCTTTTGCCATTTTCATTCTCTTACTAATAAGTATTTTTGAACATATTTTACTTACAGTATTTAATAAGCTGAGACTTCTTTAATTAGTATAGTTGCTTTTATCTTCCTTTCCTTTGTATATTGGTACGATAATCGTTTTTTTGCAGTCATCTGGAGCTTCTCCCATCTCGATACATCAATATATCAATTCGCACAACCTGTGAGGTATGTAGTTACCACCGCAATTGGTTCGCAGTTGCCACACAGCTTCACCTTCCAATAATTCATTAAAAGAGCCTTTCAAAGCGTCTAGTATCCCGCCTTTATCATACAGCATTTCACCCTTGCTATTTCTCATTCTGAATAACTCGGTACTGTTACCTCCCTTTATATAGATCAACGCCCATTTATAAAACAGTTTCTTGCTTCATTCAAAATGGTTTTGAATTTGCTTCATCATTTCACCACGCATCACCAGACATTCTTCCCACGACCGCAGTACCACACACTTCTTTCACACTCCTAACAATGACATCCTGTATCATATTCGATGCACTCTCTATATCTTTATTCTTTATAAGCGCCTTCCAAGTTGCCTAGTCTATGCGTTCGTTTCTTCTATTTTGATATATTGGCACTTCCAGCTTATTTATATAATCAATCTTGATTCACGTTTTTTTCGTATTTTTGTTTCTTTTTTTCCCCATCCCTGACCTAAATTTATTTCGGTGACCAGAAGTTTTCTAAGCATAAGTTTACTAATCTTTTTCCGTCAAAATTTTTTCTTGGGCCCCCAAACTAACCTAGCACCCTTTCTTTACCGTAAAGTTGGACACCAACCCATCCAGTCATATCTCCTAGTAGAATTATTCTTTTATCATGACAGCAAGTACTTGATGTATCGTATAAAGTATTCCAAAAAGCGTATTTTACTTCGCTTGTATTAACATTTACAACGGCGTAGCATATTCTACGATAAATAATCTTCTGATTCCTACTTTCTTCTGAGTCCACAATAATCTAGGGGATACACACCTATTACACAGGCCCACAAAAAAAACAAAAGTGTCTGTGCAATTGACCAGACCTATATATTCTTATGTATTTTTCGACGCTGAATCCGAATTTGCAAGGGTCCAGCTACTTTTTTATGGGATTTTGCTCGAAAAACCTCATTTTTTACGGTTTTTTCATGGTTTTTTTTTTAAATAAAAAAAAAATAAAGAAAAATTTTATTTTTTTGACTTCAGAATCGAAT
>NC_046658.1:110151423-110170349 GCF_010883055.1 Belonocnema kinseyi | reverse complement strand
TTAATGTCATTTTAATCAAATTTGAAGCAAATTTTCACTTTTCGCGATTTTCTGCCTTTTCATCGCCGTATGGTGGGTTGAAATTTTTGTAAAAAAAAAAATGAAAACATGGTTTTCGATGTATTTTTTCCCGTAGAATTCGATTCTGAAGTCAAAAAAAAATAAAAATTTTTCTTTATTTTTTTTTATTTAAAAAAAACCATGAAAAACCCGTAAAAAATGAGGTTTTTCGATCAAAACCCCATAAAAAAGTAGCTGGGCCCTACTTTTTTATTGTAAATTCGGATTCAGCGTCGAAAAATACATAAGAATATATAGGTCTGGTCAATTGCACAGACACTTTTGTTTTTTTTTGTGGGCCTGTGTTATCAATAAGCGTTAATAGTATGAGTCATAACAGAAAATAATAGCTTTTTACACTTTACAGAGGAAAAAATTGCTTCAACAAATGAAAATTGTTAATGTCATTGTCACTGCCACAACAAACCAGATAATCGACATCTAATCATTACTCCTTCCACATTATGCCTTACACTAGTCGACACCTTCCAACATCTTATTATATTCGTTATTTTTGTCATTAATTTCAGAAAATATTAACTTTTCACGATTTATACGGCAAAAATAATTGAAACAAATATGAAGACTTACTAAAATATGTTACTAAATAAGTTTAAAAAGAAATATTACTTCTGCCATATAACAACTGTATCCTTTATTCCGAGAAATAACAACTTTTTACGATTTACAGGGGAAATAATTGGTTTAAAAATACTTGGGGGTCGAAACTGGAAGTAACTGAGTGCAAATTAGGTGAATAAAGTTTAATTTAAAAAAATTATGAACAATTTTTTTCAACAATTTTCGAAACCTGAGTTTTTTCGATTAAAAGCCTAACGTTCAACTCAAAAGTCCGAGAATACGTGGGCATCAATAAAAAAATGTGGAATTATAACAGGTATAAATTTGGACCACATTATTATGCACATTAGTTTCGTTTATAACATTTATTAAAGAATATATTTAGAATTTTCAGGTTAGAAAATATGCATTTTAAAAACTCTCTATAGACAAAACAAAGTTATAAAGATGTGGATATTAGGATAAATTATTATCACAAAATTTATGCAGCAATATAACTATAGCCACGTAAGCACATTAGTTAGTTCAATAACATGCAATTGCAGAGTGTGTTATCCAAATTTGATCGTTGGATTCTAGTTTTTATTATATTTATTTTTTAATTACCATGCATATCGTAGTTATTTTGGAATTTTTATTTGTTATAAATTAATTGTTTTAAGTTTTCAACCCAACAAATTGAAAATATTTTCAAAACTCAATCATTGAATAAATTCTTTCATAAAGTGGTGCCATTTTAGAAACAGAAGTTTTGCCCCTTTTTGAGGTATTATAATTGCATTATATCACATAATTTAATTATTATTTATTATAAATATATAATTATTCTATCACACAATAGCGGTTTCGCCATTATTCTAACTAGTTTTATCTATCAATCTACTAAAGTCACGCAGTGCATTAGATTCAGTTATCACATTTATTTAACTGTAAACTTCGAATTTTTAAAGTTATGAAATTTAAATACTGTTGTTTCACAAATATTCAGATAGTTATACAATACAAACTGTCGAAAATTACTTAGCCTAAATCGGAAAATTAATATTCATTTTTTGGACATAATGTAAATTTTCTAATAAGACTGATAAATACAAATTTATATATTATATATTATTATTAATAATAATAATATTGCCACGTGCCGCGACCTAGTATTGTTAAAACCTAGTATTGTTAAAATAATTCGTGAAGATTAGATTTGTAAGGAACGATGGAACAGTATACGGTTAACCCAACAGCCCAAGAAAAGCTACACATCATCATTTGCACAAAAAGCAGACACACGTTAATTTAAAAGCAATACATTATTTAACAAGGAAACCAGAAAAGGGAGCTGCATTTTCAATCTCATACGCTCACAGAATTCTGGTATTTATAAGTACGTATACAGCACAGTAAACAAAAATAAGCAATACACATAAATATTCGCATAACAAAACCAGCAGACAACACACTAACTGAAGGGCCATAAATTAATCAGCAAGCAACATTGAAAACAGACCAGATTTTCAGTGCCATACGTTTCAAAAAGCTGGTACCTACACTACTTACCAACACCATTTAGACATTATGACCTACTTATTTTTATGACGGCCACTAGAATCTTAGATCTAAAAACAATAAACATCTTAATCAAGATGACAGTTATAGGAGGATGAGCCGTTCACACACAACCAAAAGGACACACGCAAACCTTATGCTCTTCTACGCATTATAACATCTTACACTTGGACATCTAGTAAGGGATACCATATCTTTTGGTAACGGCGCCATTCTCCATATTTGGGCAAATCACGATTCCTAATCACTGATTGGCTATCTCAAAAATTAGCCCCTTGATACTTTGGAAAGGATACAAGGCATTATGGTTACTACGACATTCTTCATACATTGGCATATACATAATTCTCAACGCCCATTGGACAATTAGGCTCTTACCACTCTTCTACCTAATTGATTATCAACGCTGATTGGAACCAAAAGGAATCCCTAGTTCTAAAACCACTCACCCCTACGGGAATCTAAGAATGGATCTTGTGAGTAAATACAGCAGATTTGGAAGCAGAAATCAGTTTCAGTTTAGTTTGTTACCGTTTAGTTGATTATACTCAGGCTTCAGTCTTTCGTATAGTCTCAGTCCAGTCTCAGTTAGACAATTCGGATTGTAAAGAATCTTCGAAACCCTAAACTCCGGTCCAACAGTCCTGGCCCGTCAACCATATAAATATAAAATCTACGAAGAATAGCTTCCGTGTAGAAGCCCGAGTCGAGAACAGCTGCCACAAAGGGACAGTGCAGCCCAGATACGTTGACCTTCCCATCTCAGCCTGCAAGGCCATGTTCAGCACCATCCACCCCCTGCGGGTAACCATACAGGATGCCAAAAGAAGGTCGAGATACTTTTGTTCGAGAAATGAAAGGGCAAATTGTCTACTCTCTGCAAAAGGGAACTTTGTAAGTATCCAAACATTATTTAACACCTATACAATCTCCTCTCTTATCAGTGATTGATTAATTGGTCATCCTTGTTTAAGGTGGACCAAAGAATCAAATAACTTGAGGTAATCCGGAGGTTTGTAAGGAAACAAGCACCCAACTGAAAGTTGGAAACCGCCCAGTTTGTCAAATTTGATCTCTCAAATTAAATTCACTTTGTATTAAAATAATTATTAATTATTCTCTAAATTCTAATAAAATTGATTTATTTATTGTATTTGGTAGTTATCCTCATCCCAGCTTTCTATTTTATTTAAAACTAGAATCTAAAACGAGGAACCACTTTAAAATAAAATAAGGTACAAAGTAAGTTACATCTCTTAGGGCCTAACAATATTCACATGAGAAAAGTCCAAATTGGACGAAAATTCGTCAGCATTTTTCTTCATAAGAAAATCCCTTTTATATTTTATCATGAATACGTTACCATTATTTCATTATTTGAACTATATACAAAAATTTTTTTTATTTGAATTTAAAATCTAACTTTTGGGTGCTTTTATCTCCCCTGAATAATTACAGTATTGGCAATTAGGTATTTATGAATTGGCTCCTTTTAAATATACCTTTCATCTATATTGTCCAGTTTGGTTGCTAACAAAAAATTCGATTTTTAAAAAGTAAAAAACAATACAAATATATTTTGTTCCCAAAAGTCTGGTTAGCAAACCCGTTAATTATGAAACTTTTTCCTGTCACGTACTCATTTTAGGGTAATTCATTTTATGAGGCCAAACAAACGAATTTCAAATCTATAATCCCGCAAAATAACCTAAATTGTACCTTTTTAGTGAACATATTTCCTATAAGACATTTTTAATGTGATGAAATTTTGATTTTTGTCTATTTTTTATCCTTTCAATATAGAATTATCTCCTTTAACACTTTCATCATTGCATATCATTTAATGAATATTTTAGAACTCATTTTTAAGTTAAATAAAAATGTTATCCTCAATAATTAACTAAACATGTTTCTTAAATTATTTACAATGATGGTAATGTAAATGAGGATAATCTTATTTTGAGGAAACCAAAATGAATTGAAAATAAAAAACTTTAATAGGGGAACTCTGAACCGTATGCGTTTTTAATTTTTTCTTAACCCTAGAACCCACCTACCAATTTTGTTGCCTTCTAACACCACAATGGGGTACAATCATTCAAAAAACTTTTTCGTTCGCGTGAAATATTTCTCATATGCGCTGGTACGGTTCATTGATTTATGATGATATGATAAAGTCAAATTTATTAAGCATGCATTGATGAAAAAATATTTTAAAGGGCAAAAATGGTCGAAAACATTCAAAAATGAGCAGAGATTGAATTTTTCTTGGGTTTCATTTGTACTCCTGTTATTTCTGGGGTTAATTTATTGATTCAAAAAGGTACAACTTGGGCCAGTATGCGTGCTCAGATTAAAAAAAAATTTTTGCATCACCCTAATATATACAGATTTAAGTGAGAATTTCAAATCATGAAATATTAGAAGAAAACTTAAATTGCTTATTTTAGAAACATCATGTTAAAATAAGGTACAAAAGTATTAACAATTTTTTAAAGTACCTATATTATTGATCAATATTCCAAATATTACGAAATAATTAAAGTATACTGGAAGTAAAAAAACGTGAACACTCATCCATAATTTCCTTAACCATACATCAAAATGCAATCAATTCTTAAAAAATAAATGTACTTGCAAAAAATTGCGCTTCCATTATAAAAATCATATTTAATATTTGAATTTCTTTATTATACCATATGTTTACATTTTTAGGGAAATATCAAATATGAATGAATATCACGAAAACAAATAGAAAAAAGTTAGTTTAATTTAAACTAATTTTTTATATTTACTGCATTTCTTAAATTGTGGAACCTGGCCCAAGGCTAAAGCAAGTAGGGGAGATATTAAAATAATTTTGAACATCTTGTCTATGCAAATGTAACACATATATTTATATTCTACTGGAATGTATGATAGATACAGTCAACGTCACATACATACTTCTGTTTTCAGTTATGTAACATTGCAATAATTGAGCGAATTTCAAGCAAGTGGTATCTAAAAGCAATAAAAAACTTGTCTTCCACATTGACAAGGAGACCACTACGATATGACAGCGGAAAAATGTGGAATAAATAAAATTTTCAAATTGAATGATGAAATTCTTTAAATCAAAAAAATCCAACGATTCAATTTGAAGAATACACACAAAGGGGAGCTGGAAAAGGAAAGGGGTCTTGGCTTTTGTCCAGAAGCATAAACACTGCCAAATAAAAAATAAATTTAAGTAGAAAAAAGGAAAATACTTTAATGAAATATATCTGTATAAATATTTTATACGCTGAAACATAATAAACAAAAAATAAAACACTCCGAAAGTGACCTAAATGAATATGAATACGTGATCTGAACATATGCAAATGAAAAATTAAAATATAGTATAGTTTTGGAAATACAACAATTAAATTAGGGGCCATACTTAAATTAATTAAAGGATTATGGACCCTGTCCAAGCCCCCCCCCCCCCCACACACACACCTCACCTCCTTTAATGAACCGTAACAAAATATTTCTATCCCCCCTCCACGATATTTTGCTGTACGTAGTTTATTGTTTCTAGAAATAATATAATCGGGACTTGAAACTAATGGAAATCTTTTGTATTTAAGATAATACATGCTTTGCATGGCGAAAACTTCATTTCCAAAATTCTGAGATTTTTCCTGGACTATTTTTTTATTTGCCCTGACCATTAAAATTCAAATACTAGCATTTTAATCCTGCAACATTGTTAAAATAGAATTGTTTATAAACGAAAAAAAAAACATATTTAATATGGAAATACATTGTTTTCATTTCTTTATCGATTTTAAGCAAAAAGATGTTTTTTTACTATAAAATATGATTTTTGAACAATATACTTGAATTTTTAACATAATAGATGAAGTTTCAACCAAAAAGTGTGATAGTTGATATTTCAATCAAAAAAGAATTTTCAACGACTTAAGATTTTTCAGTCATAAAAGAAAAACTTTTACCCACGCTATTTAATTTTCAATAAAAAAGATAATTTTTAAATAAAATATTAAAGTTTCAACCAAAGAGATGAATTTCAATTAAAAATGTGAATTTTCAACAAAAAATGATTTGATAACAAAAGATATTTAGGGTTTCACTCGTGTAAAGAAAAACTAATAAATTTTTAAACATATAATAAAATTTGTAACTAAAAATATAATCTTTAGAAGGAAGAAACAGCAAAAAAATATAACTACAGGAAAAATAAATTACTAACAAGAATATTATATCAGGGTTACCGCAAAATTTCATGAGAAAAATTTCCTAATTTTTTCCAGTACAATATTTATGTTTCCTGCCAATTATTAATTAAAGACCTGAATCTTTACGATGTATCGTTTTTGAACCCAGAATCTCTTTTAAACGGAATAAAACAATTTCAAAGTGAATGAAGAAATTTTAAATTCAGTCTACTTGATAGGTATTTTAACTAATAGAAATTCACTTACTTTTGTAACATTTTTTTTCGAAATCCCTGACTTTTGTTTGACAAATAAAATTACCCCACTTTTTTTAAAATGACTCTTGGCTATGTTCGTTTTATAATCATCAGGTTTCTTTGCCACGTAAAGGTGAACTCATATTAAATTCCTGTAGAACCACTACGAGTTATTTGTTTCATTTGCGTATTTCCAAAAAATACGTACACGAATGAACGACGCCCCCTTCTTCTTCCGTAACAAATAGTAACAAAATCTCTCGACCACTCCCTCGTCCTAGAGCTATTACGTCATTTATAAGTACGGTACCTTATAAAAAACATCATTGAAGGTATAGCAATTATAATTAGTAGAATGCACGCAACAAAACATACTTATATGTTTTTACATTTTTCTTGTTCCATTATAACTTTAGATAGGACTAACGTAACTGTGTGAATTTTGAACAAAGCAGTTGAATTTTCGACCAAAAAAGATGACTCTTTACCAAAATAATTAAATTTCGAACAAGATTATTAAATTTACAACACAATAGATACATTTTTTCCTGTACCTAGTCATCGCGAAAAATGTGAGGAGTCGAAAAAGAGGGTGAACTAGTTATCCCAAAAGTTCGGGATGACTAGGAAAGATTTTGCAAAATATTTGACTACTCATCCCGAATTTCGGACCGAATTTTAAAAGAAAAAAGAATGAACATAGTTCAAAAGCAAAAATAGGATTTTCTAACAGAAAAGTTGAAATATGAACAAAAAAATACGCCTTTTTAACAAAATATGAATATATTATCAAGGTGGCCGCGAACTTTATTTAAAAAAATCCCTAACTGTTCCCTTACCATTATTATTTAAAGACCATAATCCTAATCTTGTAATATTTGTAACATACGATAAAAATATAATATAATAAAAATATAATATATAAATAATAATATATAAATATAATACCATATGAAATACTACCCGTGCAAAAATTGCCAAATGTTTGCCTTATTTCCGATTTGGGCCAGATCGGGCACACAATGTTGTGGTTGTTAAGTTTGGCCCCCTCTAGACCCCGGCTCAACAGCCAAGCTTGACACTAGATGGCGCTCCATTAATTTCGGAGACTAAAGTAGGTTGACTGCAAATCGCCCAAGTTTCAATGTAAAGTGTCAAGCGTCAAAAATATTTCAATTATTATTGGTAAAAGTGAGAAAATAAGTAGGAAAAAATGCTAAAAGGGAGCACAATACGAGTGCGTAGGTATAGTATACTTCAAAATATTCCTGAATGACGTGTTGAAGACTATAATAAGTAAATTTATTGAGAATGTTAAGATGAAACCTAACCTCGAAATGAGGTTATTTATTAATAAGTAAAGTAGCAGAAGTAATCTTTCATGTGTTGAATGTGAAAACGATTTGGATTAACATTGACGTAATAAGCATACCTATTTTTACGTATTTTTAGGTGATTTGGTATAATCGGAATGTAAATACAACCTTCTTATTTATAGTCGCTTTTGTACAATTAACTTGAAGAGACAGTGCGATATTATAATCCAATTATTTCCAAATAACTTTCTACAATTAAGTTCAATATAGAAATTGAAAGCAGCTTCAATTTAGAAATTAAAAACAAATAATAACCTGATATTTCTATTCTCAAGTTTCAGTTAAGGAGGTGATAAATTCGATTTTAATATTATTTTATTTAAGAATCCCTTTTAATTAAGAATAAGAAAAATAAATTAATATGGGCCCGATCGAGCTCGGGCCTGGTTATCTCTGGGCGCAACCGTTGGGCCCGGATCGGGCATCGTGTTTCATTTCGAGTCTGGCCCCATCTAGATAGCCCGATTTGGGCCAAATTCTGCCAGATCTGGCCCCGATCAGATCCATATTGGAATTTATGCACGGGTAATGATGTATTTAATTCATTATAATTACTTATTCTATGCATGTACAATGATAGAGCCTAACGTATTTATTATTTACAAATATAAACAATAATTATATCACGACATAATTTCAAGTATAATTAATTAAATTTTATTATTTAGAATGATTTTTTCACACATTGAACACTTTTAATGCTTGTATTTTTCTTCATTAAAATAAATGATACGTTATAACGGATTGAAATTCATATCCGGCAAAAAGAATAATTCTCTAAAGTCACAGCAAAATATTACGTCGTCACATCAAATGTTCCATACCCGTCGCATGTTCAAGATTTTCTGAATTCATTTTCTTTCTTTTTTACGTGCAGAAGCTTTTTTTATATGTTTAATTAACTGGAAAATCTACATATATTTGAGTCTCATTGTATAAAAATGATTCTAATCTCAAGTTAATAATTATGTTTTATCAAACTAGATAATCTGTCTAGAAACTAGACAAAAACGGTAGAGCACCACGACATTTTTACACATGGGATCTATTATTTACATGATCGTTTAAGAAATATGAAAGGCAAATATATGTGAAAAGCGTGAGTCCAAAAATGCATTATATTGACATATTGTATAAAAATATGTACTGATATGCATATTGTTCTCCATAAGACTATAATAATCTTTCTCAAATGAAGTGCTTTCTTTGAACTTGAAAGGGAAATAATTATCATCTCATTAGATTACTTATATATTTTTATTTCCAAAGAGTTTAAACTTTTATAGTCATTATTACATTGTGATATAGAAGAAATGTTAAGTAACATATAAGTAAGTAGAAATTTTAAACAATTTACTAACAGGCTGTTGTTATAGGAAGCTCAGCACAAGCTATAACTGCATTACTATCTTTGTCTAGTACTTTTATCTGCATAATGCCCTCACCCTGCAAAATAAGTATCGATTACAATTCAAATCAATTTGATAATTTGTTTGATTGGGTAGTAGGGTGATCCGAAATTATATCGTGATTTTTTTCCCAACTTTTTATGCATACCGCCCGGGAATTTTTTCGAATAAAAAAATCTATCGTCAATATTAATTGAATCAAATTTAAACTCAACATTACGTTTCACAGTTAGCCATAAGATATAAATAAAATATTACTTTTGAAATATTACCCCATAAGTCTGTTTTATAGGGTTTCAAAAAAATCTCATAAGTTAAAAATGTGATTGGCGTGTTTTTGGTACTAATTATGATTTATTTATTATTTGTTCTAATACATAAAATGCTACTTTATACTGACAATTAGATCTTTATATGAATTGTTTAAGCAAATTATTATTGCTTATAGCTATCTTCTTTTAATACTAAAATATGTGCGATTTCGAATTTTTCTTCTACACTTTACAATAAACTACTCGCTGTGATGCAAAACAAACCTTTTACAGTCATTTAAAAACCTTGTCCCCACCTTCTCCTAATTATTTCATTCTTTGCTTTTGTCTCTTGTGTAAGATAGAATCTTTTTTTAAATAATTTTTTTTCATATTGGGAAAAGAGCAAAAATAATTCACGTACAAAATGCAATGCTATTTAAAAAATGATTATTGTTATAGAAAATTTAATGGATTATTAACCCACTCCAAATGAAAAGTAGACCACTAGTTGAAAATTTGTAGAAAAAATACCGCATTATTCAAATTAGACTATATCAACGATAATAATGAATTGTTTAAACAAATAATTCTATTAGCTTTACTGCGAATATTATTCACAATAATAATAAATTCTTCACCTCACTCTAATTGATAATTTCACAAAAAGTGAAAAAATGTAAAAAAATGTAATTTTCTAGCATAACTCTAAGCGAACATTATTTACAATAATACTAAAGTGTTTTAGCAATTATTTTTCTAACATGAATTAACTTTTAAACAACTGAACAAAAAGTGAACAATTTTGTTAAAACACCGCGACTTTTTAACTCGATTCTAAGATAAAATTACTGAAAACAATAATTAATTGTTTAAGAAATTTATGTACACATCTAATTATCATTATAAAATACTATTTTGTATATCGGAAATAATTTGCATTGCAAAAACAACAAAAAATCATAATTAGCGACAAAAACTCGCGAAACCCAGTCTTATCCTTATGGTGTTGTTTTGGGACCCTATAAAGCAGACTTATGGGGTGGATATTTAAAAAGTAATATCTTATTCGTATTCTGTGGCTAGTTGTGAAGAGAAATGGTGAGTTTGCACTGGATTTGCCTAATATATGGACTAGATAAACGTTTAATTTTTGGCCTGCTGGCCTTAAAAAATTGACTTGCTTGCACTTCCATTTTTTAATCAATTTTCTTACAACTAATTCTTAAAAACTAACATCCATCTATACCTTATCTCTAAGACCGCGCGCCCTTACAGCTTAGCCTTTTTCGCTTCGCCACGCCTCGCACGCATGAACCTACTTGCCCGCTTTGCCTCGCATTGCCAACCTTTGCTCCCACAGCTAATACTCTATACTTATCTACCATTTAAAATATTTACATTTTTCTTATATCTACTTTCTCTCCTACTTACAATCTTACATTTTTCACTGCCCCTTTCATACATGAATACCTCCATGCTTAACCCACTCCTTCCTACGTTGTCACCCTCCTTCAATTAATGTTCCACTCTTTCATCACCCTTCCTGCAAAATTCACACATCCTCCATGCAAACACACCTCATCTTCGCTATAAGCTCCTGACTTCTTTTCTCTCCTTTCTCACATAAATATTGCGCTCTCTTCTGCCATAGTGCACACATAGTTCCTGTTAAACCTTGACTCCCTTATCGTCTACTCCCCGTTAGCCCCCTCCACCTCAGCTTTCTCTCTCCATGCCGTTCATCTTAATCATGTCATATACTCGTACCTTCCTTCCTTCCTCGTGCGTACTCCTCACTTCATCCATCTTCAGTCCATTCGTTCTTAAATCCCTTTCCCCTTAAACCTCCACCTTCCTACCTCTAGTCCTCTTCTCTTTCTTGCACAAACACTCCCTAACCTACTGCCCCACTCTTTCTAAAATTTCTCCTTATATTTACCCGCTTGACTCTCCGTTTTAATCCCTGAACTCGTTCTTCCTGTCTTCCTTCTGACCATACTGTTAAGTGTATTCCTTGCCAACCCTATTGTCCACTTTACATACATACATCTACTGTATCCTATTTACCTCCTCACTTTGCTTTCACCCCCACGACTCCACTCCATGAAATAAGACACTCATCACTAGAGAATCGAACAATTTTATATTTCTTTCAAAATAATCTGTGAACAGCTTCTTTCCCAATCCTCACTTCTGCCTCATGACCACATTTGCGCTTCTTACTCTCTCTCTCTCTCTCTCTCTTGCTCTCTCTCTCTTTAATATGACCATCCACTACCCCATTCCTCCGAAACAGAAACCCAAATACACAAAACCTTGCCTCAACCCCCTATCCATCCAGAAACCCTCTGAAATTCCCTCCCCTCCTCTCACCCTATATATCTTAATGTACCTCCCATACCCTTCATACCAGACCTCTCTCCACTCGCTTCGCCTCCATCGGCTCCCACAATGTCCTCCTATCCACCGAAAGGAACGCGCATTTTAGTTCCACAAAAAACGCGTATAATTTCGAACCTTTCTTAGCTAATTCTCTATTTACAACAGACTGCAAGACGTAAATATTGTCGACAGTGCTCCCACCACAAACTATCCACCAACACCTCTCTCGACTCCTCCCTCTACCCTCTTGGGAATTCCACCCCCTTCCATACTTTTTTAAATATATACTTCAACCTATCCCTTACCTCTTGTATGCTAAGCAGCCACCATTTCTTTCTATACCCCGTGTAGCCCTGCTAAAAATAGACCATTTCATCTTCATTATCTGCTTCTCTATCTCCTCGTCATTCAGCTACTCCCCATCTATCTTCTCACTTATCCCCACCCTACGTTTCTGAAACCTACTGTTTACTTCGACACGTCACCTTCTATCTTAAAACTTCGCTAATCCTCTTCTAGATCTTTCTCATTTTCCTGCTCTTTCTTCTTTTAAATCAACCTAAACTCCTTCCTCATTTCTACGTACTCCACCCTTTTCGAAGTTCCTTTTTTCTACTTCTTGTACTTCCTTTTTACCTTTCATTTCATCTTTCTACATTCCCTGTCCCACAACGACTTCACCATTCCTTTATTCTTATTTCTAAATACCTTCTTTTGTATACACCCTTTCAATTTCTCTTTAAGATTCTCCCATGTCTCTTCCACAAACCCACCTTCAAAGCTTACCTTTTCCAACTGCTCCTAATAATTCTCTATCGTCTCCTCACTCTATGTCAACCTCTCCCCTAACGGCCCTTCTTCTCAACCTTGCCTTCCACCACCCTCTCCTTTTATCCACAATCTTAATGGCTGGCGGTCTAACTCGACCCTACCTTCTACTACGATTCTTAATCAAATTTACCAAACTGTCTGTTTTCAATAGAAAATACGTGTTAAAATGTATGGGGCCTGCTCCACTTCTAAATATCGTTTTTTTAAACGGGTTAATTTTTTTGTGTATTTGAATACAAATTCCGGACGTTATGCATGAAAATTCGAGAGAGAGAACTTGTACCACCCTACTTATTAGTGAGTACGTATCATCGCACATTGGCAGGACATAACGTGAGATCCAAAAAATCAACGTAGTAGAACAAATCATCAACAACAAAAGGACAGAAGCCTGGCTCTGTACCGCACATATCCATGATAGGCCAGGGAAATGGAGTTGAAAAACCTTGCGTAAATGCTTGTAAAACAATATATGCTCCCTTCACTTCCTGATCTAAAAATGACAGTTCAGATTCTATTAATTTATAAATATTGAATGAATCTTACACTTCAACAAGAATATGTGGATCCTTACTTAAAGAGGATGGATTTTATCACTTTTCACAATTATAATGAGAATTTATATACATAAGATGGTACTCATTAAAAAACTCGTTCTAAATATACAATGCATTGGGTTTTTAGGTAGACTGTTTTTTTAAAGATGTTGTTTAAGTGCAAAAAATTATGATGTTGAAACAACCACTTCCTTGTTTTACGCATATTTCTAAAAACGGAACTAATCTGAATCATTATTGTAGTATACATATTTATCAACTTACTGACTCCGAACATAACTTCTACGCCTGCTCTCCCAGTTTTCTCCAAAATGTATTTCCCGTTTTTTACTTCAAGGCCTATTAGGCTAAACGCATCAACATATCCCATCGTGGAATCTGGAATTAAACGACAAAGTATGTATTCTAAAAATTGACAATAGACGCAACAATTTATAACAACATGTCAAGTGACAATTGTTGTCCTTCTTATTGAAAGTCGTAGGTTAGTCATGACCGACATTGTATTTCTAAAACAATAAATATTATAGAAAGTTATAAACTTCAGGTTGGGAAAAAAATTTCAATTTCCTTTATTGTTCTATAAATATCTATGGCTCTAGAAATTATTTTTCTCTAAAAGTGTTTCTTTATATTTACCTAGTTCAGAGTCCCATCTCTGAATTATTAATAACTTCCTAGGGTCAGCAAAAAATGTTTCGAAAAAGAAACTGTGGTCACGGAATTTTCCGTAACTTTAGCCCAAAAAAAGCTGGGAAAGGGGTTAGAATTACAGAAAATTCCGTAACGGTAGCCCTGGAGGAGCTGAAAAAACGGTTAAGTTACGGAAATTTCTTAAAACATTTTCAACAAAATACATCAAGCTTTAACAAAAATGGTTAAATTTTCAGTGAAAAAATATGCTCGCTACGCTGTCGCATTCTCATTGCGTCACTCGCACTTCACGCTCGATAATTAAGTTAGAGAGAAGGTTCTCTTTAAAAAATAAAACAATGCGAACAAAATTGAACAGAGCGTAAAAAATAGATATGTTTTTCACTATAATTTTTTTAAAAAAATACAAGTTTTGCTTACATTTACTAAATAGAGACATTAAACTGCAAGCTTCAATTTCCGTTCACCTAAGCTTCAGTATTAAGACAACTCTACTATGATCAATTAATCTAGAATATTTTCAGTTTGTATTTAATTGAAACATTTCATTAAGATAATGTTTAAATCTTGCTAAAATCTACACGGAAAGAATTAGTCGCTTACAGTTCGTCAACGATTAAAGTTTTAAAACCTCCTTGTTGAAGTGTGATGAATAATTATTTTTAAATTATAAAACATTTGAGAAGAATTCAAAAAATTGCATAGCATTCTGAATAAACAGCAGCAGAAATTTTGCTGGACAGTTACTCAAAATGTAGAACGCAAGGGCATAGACAAACACACACAATGTTTTCGCAGTGTATAAGCTGAATAATGTATTTCAAATATTTTGTCATTTTTGTACCAGCTCAAAAGTGGACTATGTTTTATGTTCACGTATTTTTTGTATTGGTATATGTTTCTCCATGCCTTTTCATCGAACTATATCATTTGTTTATGTTAGCCCCACTTCGGGATTCCTTGACACTTGTGAAGTCTTGTGACCCGAGACACGAAGTCAGTATAAAAACAACTTCCAATGATGTAAGATCATTCGATTACTTGTTTTGAGATAATAAATCCTGTATTCATCTCGATAATTGGAAATTTATACGAAAACCTTTTCCCTAAGAATAAACCAATTTTAGAGAAAACACGATCAGTATGTGCATCAATTTACATGGTCCTTCGAAACGCGATAAGTGAACTTTTTACAATTGCGTACAAAAAACTGCGGATCTGAGTGCAAACCTATGCTAAGCCAACTTAATACTATGAAACATTACGCTATATACACTAACGGGCTCACGCAGTTTCGCAAGCCTAGTGTAAAAAAGATTAGGTGGGGATAAGGAGCCCCCCCCCCCCAACCATCGCCCTCTCTTGAGAGATCCAATGCGATTTATGATTTACGATCTTTCCGAAGAATGATCGGATTGGGAGAAGTTGTTGTGTGTACCCGTTTTGGCATTGTTACACAATCTGAGAGAAATTTAACATGACTGGAGTTTGACGTGACGTTAATTATGTGTGGGGAAAAGCCCGCGAGCGCAAAAAATCCACAGAAGCTAAGTGTCAATATCACAGCCACAAAAAGAAAGCCTGTTACTTTTGAATCAAAAAATCGTATATTGGAATGTATGATGGAAAAATATGTTTTTTCAATGGATTCAAAATGCTGGTTCCAAAAATAGGGCCAGATTAGTTATATAACTTACATATGACTTGCTATGACATAACCTCAAAAAAATTCTTTCAGAAGCAACGGGTAATCCAGCATTGCATTTGTATGGATTTTGAGCTGCAGAACCTAATTTTTAAGCCAAATCTGATTATTAATGAACAAATCTGTTACATTATTCCAAGAACATACTGTTTTACAACAACTTTATCATTAAGAAGTCTTTCTCATCATATTTATCGTACGTAAGCTTACTGCGTTTTTGCTGAACTATGAGTTCTGAGCCTCTTATCTTATGATTCAATCATAAATCTTCGGACTAGAGTGTCCATCTATTTGCATAGATTGAATTCACTAAATGTTAAGTGTCAATACCTGCTACTGCGCTAGGTACTGGAAGTAATGAAAACTGCTCTGAAAAAAGATGTGTAGAATGATTTACCTTCCAGCCCAGTCAGTTACGAAGCCAGCGAAGGCGAGCTACGCTGCAGGGGGACGTTAAAGTGTGAGAATGACCCAGTGGGCACACACGTTAAAGAACATCTTTAGTACGGCTTAAAAATATCCTAAGTCAGTCCATATAACGTTCCATAAACATACAATGTTCCAGAGACGTTTTAAGGAAGTATTTCGAACATAAAACGTATTTAGAACATTATTTGGTCTGACTTAGGACAGTTTTTAAAACGTTCAAATGACGTTTTTTGACTTGTACGTCCAAGAAACGATTTTAGAACGTTCCAATTACGTTCTAAAATGTTGTGCCCACTGGGGAAGCTATAGTGTGTCTGGAGATGAGTTGACATTGTCCTCATCATAGCCTTAAATCCCTCATACTTAGCCCTGGGGAGGTATGAAGGTTATCACCCCTATGATAGTGGATTCAACTGCGATCGAGCCAGGATCCTTAACGTGCGTGGATTGAAATTACTATGGTTTCCAAAACAAAAAACTTGAAAAAAACTCATAGTTGTGGAAACAATCAGAATCAATTTTGTTACATTTGCACAAAATACGAAATCCCAAAATATTGGAAGAACATTACAGGGAAAATTCGGGACATGTATGCAAAATACTTCAACATTACATTTCCAGAACGAGATGAAAGTTGGACTCCTCATATAATATGCTCTGATGCAAATTTAATGTTGTACCAATGCGAAGAAAGTAAAAACAATGCAAGCTTGATGTTTATTGTACCAGCAATTTGGGAAAAACCGCAAAATAAAATGGATTGCTACGTCTGCTTGAACGATGCGAAAAAAAGAAGGCAGTTCTGGAACATGAGATAGACTATTTTACAAGCAGCAGTTTAAATTTCAACATTGAATGTAAAGCATCTGATGACGAGTACACTACATATGACACAAAAACAAGACATTGAGAGAGGTGGTCTCAAAAGGCATTAAATGACTCAATTCGAGATTTAGGATTAGCTAAAGATTGCGCTAAATACCTTGCTTCTGCTTTGAAAAAAGGAAATTTTAAAAAAGGGACAATTTCAAGTGTTTATCAAAACAGAGAACATAATTTTCGAATATACTTTAATTTTGATCGAGAACTGTCTTCAGTCCATTGCACGAATTTTAATGGACTTATAAACGAAATAAAAATAGGAGTTTACAAATATGGAGAATGGAGAGTATTCATAGAGACCTCCAAACGAAACCTGAAAGCTGTCTTATTGCACAACGCAAACGATTATGCATCGATACCAATAGCTCATTCAACAAAACTCAATGAAAATTACAGCAATATCAAAATCGTCTTGGGAAAAATCAAGTCTCGAGAATGATCGATAGTTTCAAAAAATTGAAATATTTGATGAGTTTGAAGCTACATTTCATTGATTCTCATGTTGAGTACTTCCCTGAAAACCTTGTGGACTACAGTGAAGAAAAGGGCGAAAGGTTCCACCAAGACATCAAAGTGATGGAACAAAGATATCAAGGCAAATGGGATGAAAATATGATGGCAGACCACTATTGGATGTTAAAAAGAGATTTACCTCAGAACAAAAGAAAAATGCCTCTATGAAGATCTTTCGAATCCAAAAGAGTGCGTTATAATAAGAACAAATAGCTGTTCTTCCATCGAAAGTCAGTGGTATGCAGAACTATATATAAAAGCCACTTCATCTAGGGACTATCTAGTCAACAACTAGAAATTCTACTGATTCATCAGTGTAAAGTGTGCTACTGAGGAATAAGTGAGAATTCGCTGATTTTGATTCAGAGAGTACATTCATGCAAAACAAACGCTTACTTGACTTACGTATCGAACTTGTTTCCTGGAAGTACACAAATCTAATTTTCTCCTGCAAAGCACCGCTCAGACAATTTTGTTTCAAGGTTGTGTTCCAGATTTTCTAGTTATATCACTGAACTGATACCATATATGAATACAGCAGCTTGAAATATATAATAAAACCATGTTTCACCACCATATACTAAAAAATACGTTCTTTGAGATTAGGTACAAAACCAATTGTGAAAGGTGCTATTTTGACCGCGGATTCAGATTCAGCAGATCAAAATACATAGGAATAAATGTGTCTCGTCAAAAGTACCAGACTTTTTTTGTGTGGCTGTGTATTCGACTAGCTATTATATACTAATTAAGCGTTTTTTCACCGCTTGTCAGAAAAAGAGCCGTGCCTGTAGTATAAAGTGCTACAAGAATGTTTCACTGTTGAGAACGCGTTTATAAACAAAATTATTTATTCGTTTCAGATGACATTTAACTGTACTTAACAATATTATTTGCAGAAAATTTTAGAACAACCACGTCTCACGGCCGTGAGATAGGTGGTTACAGTCTGTAAAGGAAGCAATGCGACGATCCAGCGAAAGCCTCGTGGACCCTAAGAACACAGAGCGGCCCAAGGACTACCGCCTTCTGCATTTTTCCCGCAAGTGTTTTAGCATATTGTTGACACGCAGGGATGCTTTTTAGGCCATTAGCAAGTGAAAGCTTGGCACCTCCAAGAGCGTCGATGATAAGGACGATTAGTACAATCGTTGAAACTCCCTTTTATTTATATATATATACAGGGTGGGCCATTTTAATCTATTTACCAAAAAATCTCAGAATAGTGATATTGTACAAAAAAATTGTTCAGACAAAAGTTGTTCAGGAT
>NC_046658.1:110135948-110151323 GCF_010883055.1 Belonocnema kinseyi | reverse complement strand
AACTGGTCCTCCTCTACCGATCCATCTTTCATGATAATCCTGATTCAAAAATTCTCGGACATGTTCTACTAAGGGTCATAAAAGAAATGTAAATCACCGTTTAAGACGTAAAAATTTCCGTTCTTTCCGACACTGGTATCAAAAATAGGCGTTCCCATCCAAAAGAACGCCCTGACTTCCAATACTCATGAAAATAAGGGTTTTTCTGAAATATGACCCTGAAATAACCCCCTAAGGGTCATACAAAAAACATGAAAATACATTTTCGAACGTAACAATTTCCGTTCCTTCCGACACTGGTGTCAAAATAAGCGTTTCCATCCAAAAGAACGCCCTGACTTCCAATACTCATGAAAATAAGGGTTTTTCTGAAATATGACCCTGAAATGACCCCCTAAGAGCCATAAAAAAATTTTCAAAATACATTTTCGGACGTAAAATTTTCCGCTTTTTCCAAATCCGTTGTCAAAAATATGGGTTTCCATTTAAAAAAATGGGTTTGACCGTCAAAAAACATAGAAAATGAAGTTCAAGGTCAAATTTACGGTCACCAGTATTTGACCCCCTTCATCCTGAACAACTTTTGTCTGAACAATTTTTTTGTACAATATCACTATTCTGAGATTTTTTGGTAAATAGATTAAAATGGCCCACCCTGTATATATATTTATATTTATATGAGAGTACCCAAATATGAGATACCAACTCTGTTTGGCGTGGTTGTCGGAATTCTATGCACTGAATTTAAAAGTAATATAGGTCATTTTAAAGGAAATTTAGTTTGTGATAAGAAGCTCAAATAAAAAATTTTATTAAAAATTTGTTTTTATGCTGAAAATACAAAAAATGTAAAAAAGTGCTTTTTCCTAACTCGTAAAACTATTCTCATAATATGAGATACCCCAGGAATATATTTAGTTTAGATATATTTAGTTTTTGCAGTAGTCACAAACACTTTTGTAACCAATTTCCCGCGCGCAGCCACAATGTTATAAAAACAACAGGTATCTTATATTATGAGAACCACACCGTGCTACTATGCACTTACTATGCCTGACCTGTACAATGAAAAACCTCAACACTATCGAAATCTTCCTACTTAGTTATTCAATTCCCTACACTCCAGACAAACTTTACTGATAAATACATATTTAATGAATAAGAAATAGGGTTTAAAGAATTCCCTTCCAAGAACTCGACCACCATCGATTTCACAAAAAGTTCGCCTACAATCTTTAGAAGCCCAATGAAAAATGGACTATACCACGAAATTACTCTTTCTTCAAGGGTTACAAGTTAGTGATAGAACCAAGAGAGTGGGTCTCTTAGTTTAGCTGATACCCCGCTTTCTCATATTACGAGAATATCTCATATTCTAGTACTCTCCTCTATATATATATATATATATATAATTAATCATTTGTCATAAGGACAAGCGCAGGATTTCGCCGGGAGCGGGTGCTAATCTGAAAAATTGCATGCGCTCTCAGCGAAATCGCGGTAAAATTTCAGCCACAACCACGTCTCATGACCGTGAGATAGGTGGTGCACCCTAAGAACACGGAGCCACCCAAGAACTACCGCCTTCGTCATTTTTCCCGCAAGTGTTTTAGCATATTGTTGACACGCAGGGATGCTTTTTAGGCCATTAGCGAGTGAAAGCTTGGCACCTCCAAGAGCGCTGATGATACGGAAAATTAGTTTAACAGAATATTCCGGGTACAATCGTTGCAACTCCCTCATAAGGTCTGGATACCTCTTTTTCTTTTCATTCTCCTTGGCTATCAGCCACAGAAACAATTGCCGAGAATATAAAGTTCCAGTATGTGCGGCACTTCCCATTCTCGACAATTGACTCGATTTCCCTAGGAGCATTTAGAGGAGCGATATTAAGGTTAATTCTGTAAGAGTGACAGAGATGGTAATAAAGCACTCTTAGTGCCGCATTATGCCTCTGGATGTAGGTTGTTCCCGCATGAGTTGGACAACTAGATAGTATGTGTACTAAATGTTCGGGGTGTGCATGGCACGCCCTTCAGCTATCATTAGGAATGTATTGGCTCAAAATGTGGCGACGGTATGTTAAGGTGGAAATGATACCGTCTTGGCATGCCAAAATGAAGCCCTCCGTACCAAACTTCAAGCCGGGCGATTTAAGGAAGCTAATGTTAGCTCACAAGACATTGACTGATCCTTCACATTTCTGTGGAAGATACCATGCATCCTTTTATCGAGGAGTTGTTCACGAAAGTTTTTCTCTTGTGCTTTCTTAATCCGGGCTTTCAGGAGCGAGTACTCGATATAGATAAGATTTGATGCATTTTGCTCACCCCTCATACTGAAGTTAAGTCCAAGTGTTTCAGCAACCCCCTCCGCTGCTTTGTACAGAAACGCTCCTTTACCCACTTCTTCGTGATTCCTGACCATTTTAAGAAGAGGGTCTCTTCCAGTTGCAACTCTATGTGCTCTACCCAGTATAATCCTGTTGTAAAGACATTCAAGACTCAATATTCCGCGACCACCTTGACGGCGTGAGATGTACAGTCGCGAAACGGAAGACTTAAGATGCATGCTTTTGTTCATGTCCATAACCTTTCTTTTCCCGATATCAAGGGAACTGAGCTCGTTTTTCGTCCATGGAACTACTCCAAATGAATAGAGTACTACCGGGACGGCAAGCATGTTCGTTGCAGATACTTTGTTCCTCGCCGACAGTTCGGAAGACCAAAACTGCCGGATGAGACGTTTGTAACTGCTTCGCAGAGTATCATTTCTAGATGTCACATCCTGAATGCGGCTCTGTGGCACGCCCAGGTATGTATAAGTCTCTCCAGCGCAAAGGTGTCGTATAGCACTTCTATCAACGAGCTCAGGATCTTCAGGGATGAGATTAAGTTTTCCTTGCTTCAAATAAACCTTGACGCATTTGTCTAACCCAAATTCCATTCCAATTTCCTTAGTATATCGCTCGTCAATCCCTAGAGCTAGATGTAGTTGCTCTTTGTTTTTAGCATAGATCTTAAGATCGTCCATGTAAAATACATGAGTGACCTTGTACTTTGGATCTGCAGATTCGCCGCACAAGTAACCGTCGGAATGGCGAAGTGCTAGAGAAGGTGGCAATAATGTAAGGCAAAAGAGGAGTGCGCTCATTGTGTCGCCCTGAAAGACACCTCTCTGAAACGTGACCTTGTTAGTTGTCACACGATTTTTTCCAGATGAGATAGTAAATCTGTTTTTCCAAAGCGGCATCAATCTCTCTATGCACCTAACTATTTGCGGATGAACCTTTAAGATCTCCAAAAGACAGATGATAAGTCTATGGGAGGTCGAATCGAAAGCTTTCCGATAATCAATCCAGGCCATCGATAGGTCACGCTGATAGAATGCTGCATCTTTGCAAACACATCTATCGATGAGCAGGTTCTCCCGACATCCCGCTACGCCTTTCTTTGAGCCTCGTTGTTCATACATTTCTTGCCACATAGGTTCAATTGCCCGAACAATCCTATCATTTAGGAAAGCTGTGAATATCTTATAAAGTGTGTTCAGACCAGTCATTGGCCTGTAATTCTTCAGGGCAGCTAAGTTGCCTATTTTCGGCAGAAGTTTTGTGCGCCCTTCCACCAATCACTCCGGAATCGGCTCTTCCGACTTTAAATATGAGGTGAAAATACGGGCCAAATGCTGATGGATTGAAGAAAACTTCTTCCACCAGAAGGTTTTGATAAAATCTGGTCCGGTTGCGGAATAGTTCTTCATCCCTCTTAACACTTTTTTCACCTCCTCGGTAGTGATGGGTCGGCATTCTTTATCAGGTGTTATGAGGACATCACATATCTCCTTGAAGCTATTTATATTTTCTGAGTCTCCGTTCAGTCCATGCTACACTTCGTAGACTTCTCTCCAAAATACTTTGACCTTCTCTGGTTTGGGTGGGTGTTCCACAGTAACTGGAGGGTCTTGGAAGAGTCGAGATAGGTCAGAGAGAAACTGTTGATTTTCTTTGACCCACCTCTCCCTTCGCTCTAGACTTCTCTTAGCATCAGATAGTAACCGTATTCTCTCAACAATATGCTGCCTGATGGTCAGCAGCTTTGACTTGTTAAGTGTTTGATAACGGGTCCGAAGTACGCGCGCGAACTTTCGAACCTTGGCGGTAAAATTCCTGCCAGATGTGATGTAGTCAATCACACACTGAATGCGGGATGCGTACTGTCTTGCCCAGCCTATCTTTATGGCAAGTTGATGCATTCGTCTTTTGGTTTTATGATCAACTGTTGGTTTTGTTTTACGGTTCGCATCGGCCAAAGCTCTTGCTGCATTATACACACAATAATTGATAGCCCAGAGGTCGGATTCTCCGGAAAAATGTCCACGGAGCTCGTCATCCATTTCAGCCAGATCTTTAGGCTTGAGAGAAACCTTGGTGTTGATGTTTCTCCGGGTCATAAAGCATCGCTCTTCCTTTATTGGATGCCTGCCCGCGGTTGATCTTAGTGTCGCCTCTCTTTCTCTGTTGCCGGCTTGTTCTAGCTGTGGTAGAGTAGGCAGCCGTGCAAAATCCCGCCGATCCATCGCATTGAATCCATTTTCATTGGCTCCCCCAGCTCTAGATTGGTCGGCATTGTTGACCGACTCATTGTCGGGAGCCCTGCGCGTTCTATTGTTTTAAACTGCACTTACTACAACTATGCTTGGTGTTGTCATTATTGTTCCCACGAGAAGCTAGGGAAAGGGGTCCGTCCATCCTTTTAGAGCCCCGCATGCAAGGATAAGGCTGCGTACACTGAGAGGTCACCCAGTATCCCAGAGTCACCGTTCTCGACACCTCACCTAGGTGCCATTCAGTTTTGGGCACGGTTTTTACACCTCCGCTTGGGAGTTAATTCCTCTGGGACCACCCCTGGACAATTGTCCGAGACTGCCTATTTATTTTTGTAACCATATTCAGCAGAAACCCTTGGTACAGGGACCCTCTATCCGCAACCCGAGGACGCGTTCGGTGGCTTTGTCACGGGCCCTTCGGTTTGATTCTAGAGGAATCAAATATATATATATATATATATATATATTACCGTTCAAAAATTTGGATCAACCTCTTTTTTGATGATTGATTAAGTTCTCTTAATTTTGAATAAGTCAGAGCTAATTTGTTTATTTTTCAAGTAGATATTGCAAGAATAATGTATGCTTTAATTTTCTCTTAAATTTTCAAGAACTTAAATTAGTATTCACGTTTAGAAAAAGTCTTATTTACTCTTTGAAAATAGTGAGTGTGAAAAAGTGATAATGGTGATTAAAAATTTTATAAGACTTATAGTCAAAAGACAGAATTTTAAGTAACATAAGTTGTAAGAAATGTAAGAAATTCTAGTATTCTTAAAAAAGAATGTGTATTGAAATGAGTGCCACTATTGATATCTGCAACAGGGATTTGAGAGAATTCTAAAAGACTATACTAAAAACGTCCGAATATTTCCGAGCTATTCCGTCTATGGCCAAGCTCGCGACGATCGCACCATCTGACCGACTGTACTGGGCTCATGATTTGGGATACCCCGCCAAACCTCTTCAATGATGCGTGTATTTGTAGTACAAAAATGTTTGTGACTAGTGAAATTTAAATTAAAGTTTAAACAAATTTTAATTTCGAAATTTTTTATTTAAACTCAATAATTGACACGTTTGATCGAAAAACGCAAAATTAGACATAAGATCGACAAAAACCTTTAAACCTTTACCTTCCTCGACTGGGATTGTCGTTCACTGTAGATTCCCTTTGCATCTCACGTTTCAGGGTATGGAAATAGTAGGATTTTTTGTAAATAAGTTTTATTTACTTTTAGCGTTACCCAGGAACAACATCGTGGACATAGTAAATTATGTTCCCTTTGGGGTGCTTAATTACCATGAGTCCCCTTGCCTTTCACGCTTATAGGGTTCTTTTATTTTTTATTTTTCTTTATATCGCTTGTATCGAACCCTTTTGTCCTCAAAAGACCTACTTAGTGGGTTTCGCTTTCGTTTGGTACCTTGATTGACTTTATCTCGTTTTAAGCGTCAACAGTAGTCAGCCATCATATTGACATCCCAACATCCCTGATATCGCCTCTCCATATCTTTTATATCCTGGTGGAAACGTTCGCCTTGCTCTTCACTAAAGTCTCCCAGGTTGTCTGGAAAGTTATTTATATGCGAATGAAGAAAATGTAGCTTCAAATTCATAATGCAGCCTAGTTTACCAAAGTTTGTTACCATTTCTGAAACCGCATTTTGATAGTCTGGACTTTTCTTATTACCTAACAAGTTTTTTACAACATTTTTAAAATAAGCCAGGCATCTTTTTCAGTGCCAGACATTTTTGTAATGAATTCTGGATCTTGCAACATATTTCTTATCTGCGGACCATCGAAGATCCCCTCTTTTAATTTTACTTCGGAAAGTTGTGGAAATTGATCTTTCAAATACGCATAGCAATCGCCATCCTTGTCAAGCGCTTTGACAAACTGTTTCATAAAACCCAGCTTTGTGTGAAGGGATTAAATCAAATCTTCTATTGGGTCAACTAGAGGATCTTCAATTATATTTTTTTGTCCTTGCTCAAACGATGTTCTTTTTGGTCATCTTTTTTTTTGTAATGACGAACGCGATCTCGACTGTCCCACAAGCACAAGTAACAAGGTGTTTTTGTATACTCTGATTGATGTCCTAAAACGATTCCAAGAATTTTGAGATTCCCGCAAATTTTCCAATTATAAGTTGAGTAATTGATTTTTTCCATGAAAAATTTTAAGTTACTGTAATGCTCTTTCAGTTCCGTAGAATGTGCGATTGGAATTGGAGCGTAAGCATTAGTATTATGCAATAATACTGCTTTTAGACTGCGCTTGGAAGAGTCAATGAATAGACGCCAATTTTCCGGTCTATACAGTCCAGGTTTCATTTTTTCCATTAATCCGTCAATGTTTTTACAATAAACTAATTTTCCATGATCATTTTCTTCAGAAGTGAAAAACTGTCTGAAGTATCTTCAGGGAGACCTAGGTCTCGCGATAAATCATTCAATTCTTCAGACGTAAATAGTTTAGGTACTTTATTCTTTTCATTGTGTCATATGTACACTTCTGTATTAACATCGCTTCTTTCATCATCATCCTTGTCATTACCATAATCTGAAATGTAACTTTCATCACGATCAACATCGAAATCTTTATCCGTACTTTTATTTTCTTCTGCTTCAGTCGCCTGTCTGTTAAATGACAAATTTTTTGAGTAATATGTAACATCGTTATTTTCAATAGATTTAGTGACGCTAGGTACATCAGGATATTCGATAGCACTTTTCTTTTTTCTATTAATTCCTGTCAGGAAAATTTGAAAATACAAAAAAAAAGAAACTGATAATGGTTTTTAAAACTGGGCTGAAGTCACATTAAGAAGCACGCTAAAAAGATTGTCACCACTGTCCTCTTCACTAACGTGAAGTTCGAGCGCAATCTTTCATTTGTTTGTTTCACAGCCATTTGTTTTGACGTGCAGTTCGAGCGGGATCTGTCATTTTTTTTGTTCACAGTCATTTGTTTTGTTCGATTTTACCTCAATTTTTGCGTTTTTCGAAATATATTCTATAGAAATAAATTTTGGATTCAGCTACCCAAAAAAAATATAGATATGCTGGTTAAGTCCAGTGGTCATGAAAATATTTTTTTTTTGAAAAAATATACACGAAAAATCGCTGTTTCCGTCGACTTTGCATCTATTTTTGCGTTTTCCGATAAAATATGAGCCAACTGGGTTATTTGAACCCCGGATTCAGAATCAGTGACCCAAAAACATAAGGATATGCTGGATAAGTCCACCGGGGATGAAGATATATTTTTTTTGCAAAAATATGCACAAAAACCGCTGTTCTCGTCAATTTTACCTCTATTTTTGCATTTTTCGATCAAATATGAGCCAACTCGGTTATTTTGACCCCGTATTCGGATTCAGCGACCCCGACAACATAAGGATATGCTGATTTAGACCACCGGGCATGAAACAATTTTTTGTTGCATAAGTATACAAGAAAAATCGCTTTATTCGCCGATTTTACGTCTATTTTTGCGATTTTCGAAAAAGTATGAGCAAAATTGGTTATTTGGGCCTCAAATTCGAATTAAGCGACCCAAAACACATATAAATATATTGGTTAAGTCCACCGGGCGCAAAAATATTTTTTTTTGCAAAAATATACCTGAAAAATCGCTGTTTTTGTCGATTCTACGTCTATTTTTTCGTTTTTCAGAAAAATACGAGCCAACTTGGTTATTCGGACACCGGATTCAAATTCAGCGACTCCTCAAACATATTGTAGTCTGTCGGACAGACCACTTTTTTTTGTGTTCCGTTGTTATCCTCAACTTCAACTCACATTCATACAAGTGTGAAGAAATGAAACATGTGAAAGTTTAAATGTCTTACTCTGAAATTTGTACCATTCAAGGCTTTCTATTTCAAACGACTTAGTTCCAATTGTTCACTTTTGAATATTTGATGTATAAGATATATTTTTAATCAAACATTTTCGAACTGAATGGGTTGAAAATTTAATATTTTCGACTGAAACAATATTTGAAAAGGATTTTTAATCAAATAAAATCGTTTAATTAATTAATATATCAATTTTAAGTTATTTTTCACATTGAAATTAGTTTATGAAATTTGAATCAGACATTTCAATTTGCTTAATTATTAGGGCTTTCGTATTGAAAAAGTTGAAGTTTCAACACCACAATCTGTCAATTGTTTAATTAAACCCTATTTAAAATCATATTGTAAAATAATTTTTGTACAATTTTTGAAACTCGAAATACAGTTTAGTTTTAAAAACCATTAATTAATTTATATTGTTTTATTTTCAAATCCTTTCAATTAAAAATGTACGCTTAAAAATGACGACATAAAATCGAAAAATCGTCAAGTAAAATACTTTTGAATTAGCGTTGTGAACTAAATGATGTAGTAATCAAAACAGTTAACAACTAAACTTAACATTTAAAAAAAAAGTTGAAATCGAATTTATTTTTAATGTAAATATATTATGTGATATGATATTTGTGATATTCCAAGTTATTTGATAGATGGTTCTTCTGAAAATTTGTGAAATTCCTTGTGAATAAATAAACTCACAATCATACTCATTTTTCGGCTTTTTCCGGAATTTAGGAGGTTCACGTTGCACTAATTATTATTTTATTTTAGTTACTTTAAATAATTAATAATTAATACATATTTTTTCATCTTAATTTTGAAGGTAAATCTTCAAAATTTTTGTCTGATATAAATGCACATTTTTCAGGAAGTTGGAACAGAATTTCTTCCTGAATATATTTTACTGAAAATATGAATATGTTAAATATACTCCGAATTTTAAGCAACTATTAAAATAGTGAAATAAATTCATAACAAAAAATGAGAAAGCTAATTTTTCTCGCAGACTTAAATACGTTAGAGTACAATATATTAAAGGTTTTTTTCTTTAAAAGTTGGATTTTTTTAGTGGTAATTATAATTTTACTAAAAGCTTGTACCATTAGGGAATTTCTTGACCTTCTATAAAGTTACTTAATTAAATTAAAAACATTATTTGATTTTATATATAAAAATTTTATTGTTCCTTCACAGTTATATATTTGTAAGGATAAAGAGAAAGATTATTCATAATTGACTCGCGCAATTGTTATATACTTATTATACTGGTCTAGAAAATATCCTTATTTTTTCTTCTAAAATGGTTCAATGCCTAAAAATGATTCCTTTTCGTGTAAAATGTCCACTGTATATTGGCAGAATTATGAAAAAATAGGTATCTCTTAAGCTCATGTTTTGCAAAAAATTGGTTATGGTATTTTAGTTTCCGCTGTTAATGTTTTTTTTTAATTTAAAATAGAAAAAGGGTAAAATGCATATGTACTGAAGTAAAATTAAAAATTAATAGTGGAAATTAAAAAAGCAATTTTGTGCAAAAGTTGACTTAAGAGATGTCTAAATATTTTTTTTTATAAATAATGACAACATTCAGGTGACATTTTGACACCAAGAGGAACAATTTGTATGGCAGACATTTTTTTAAAAAGCCTTTTTTCTACCATGCTTCATTTATTCATATTTTTTACCACTTTTAATAAGCTTAGTTAACTACCATTTAACCATTCTCAAATGAATAACGGAAGTTTTTTTAAAAGTATTATGTAATACTTTTTAAGGGATGTAGGGTCAGAATTACTTTAAAGAACGTAATATTCAATACTTGAGTGGCTAATTATTCAGGAAAATTAATACCTTGGGAAAATCTATAGATACCTGGCAATAACCTAGAATTGTCAGGGAATTTTTTTACAGAATTTGAATAGACGCCCTGAGATAATTCTAAGGCTAATATTTTTTAATGTTCGTATTGATATCTTTCAACATATTAAATATATACATAATATACCGATTATTAGTATAAATTTCCGCGATTCTTTCTCAAATGAGCTAATAATTAACTTTATATTTTATAAAATAAAAAAACTGAAACTCGTTCCTACAGACTAATAATCTACACATATACCCGCAGAGACACGTACTCACACACATAAAGACAGAACCTTTCATGGAAACCTATTTATCGGGTTCAAATGATCTTAAAACGTGAACATTTGACAAAAACAATGAGGGTTAAATTTTACACATATCTAATGCATTTTCTAATAAGAATTTCAAAAAGGTGAATTATCCGTTTCCATAATTTCTTTTAAGATATATCAAAATGCAGCCAATATTTTAAAAAGAGATGTACACAAATTTAAAGCTGTTAAAGTTTACATCGTATTTGGCGAAAGTTTATTCTACGTTGGAATAAAAGCTGTCTCTGCTACGGTGTTCTTAGCAGCAATAGGAAAACGGCAAAGTATGAGTAAATTCGAGCTATAAATCGGGACATTAGATTTTAAATACCACAAAAGAAATTAAAATATCTTGCAGGTAAGAGTTAAAACCATTAAAAATTAAAAATGTTTTGGCAAAAGTTTCCCCGAGGTTAGGAGAATAATTCTGATCTCGTCTGCTGCGTCACGCTGAAATGAGCAAATTTCGGTAAAACATGTGGAATTAGCTACAGAAAACACAAAAAAAAATTTCTTGCTGACATGTCTCCTCCGAAATAAATTAAATTATTGTATACGAATTAGAAATTATTTAATACCATTTATTAAAAAGCGCAAAAAGCAACTAATAGATGAAATCCCCATTTCTCTCCAATTCAATGTAAACCTTATATTTCATTTTTTCTGTGAATATAATATAACATTATTCTGAAATAATTTTTTTTCGTACTTACCGCATGCTTTAAAGCGTGGTTTACCGCCCAATGCTAAATCGAAGAGAATGATTACGAAAAGAATTTTTAACATCTTGTTCGTACAATTGTCAATTCACAATAACTAAAATTTGCAAATTTAACTTTGAAATTCTAGCAAATTAAAAAGAAGAACAAAAACCTAACAATTATGCGATACGACTGACATATTGACATTCATTTTTTTTAATCAAGAAAAAAGAAATCTAACGACGATATGATACGATTGATATATTACATTAATTTTATTATGAAATGTATGTAATTATAGTTCGAGTGATATTGACGATATTATCGTGAATTCGAGACTTCACTATATTGACATAGTATTTAAAAATATGTACTGATTATAGTACTTAATTATAGTTCTCCATAAGATGCAGCTAAAATTTAACAAAAAATGCAGTGGATTTCTCGGGATTTAACAAATGAATAATTATTATTTCATTAGATTGCTTACATATTTTTTTATTTCTTAAGAATATAAATTTTTGTAAAGTCACTATCATATTGTGATCCATATATAAGAAATTTTAAGTAACATAAAAATTGAAACTTCGAACCGTGGCTTCTTTCTTCATTATATCACACCAAATAATCACCGTTAATTTCTCCGGGAATCTGAGCACAAGCTATAACTGCATTGCTATCATTTTAATGACTGCACTCGCACTCAATTAGGAAAAATATATAGTTCAAGATTCAACCTAATTGTCCTGAATTATTTATATACAAATAAATACTTCTTTGCAATGTTTAATTGCAGAAAAAATATTTTCTCTTAACTAAATATGCTGAAAATTGATATAAGAATAACATTTATCATGAAAAACTACTACATATTGTCGAGTAATAAGTCATTACAAACATTTCTATACATAATTAATGAAATAGTATATATTCAACAGTCATGTGAGTGATTAAAAATAACAACAAATTATAAGAATACCATATTTTCTATAGATAGCAAAAAATATTTTTAAGAAATTAAAGAATTTTGGAAAATATAATGCAATTTATATTCAATAATTATAATAATTTAAATTTACTTATTGTTCTTACATTTTACTAGAGTATTATGGTTAATTAAGAAGTTTTACTTCTAATAAAAAAGGGTCCAGTTTCCACAAATTGAATCTTTCTAATTTAAAACAAAAATCAATTCCAGATTGGCACCCATTAGATAGGCTGACTTTCGAATGAGAACCTGAGTTTTTAAGGGGGTATCCCTATATAGATCGCGAAAAATCGAAGAAGTCTTTGGGAATTTTTTCTAATAAAACTACACAATGTTTCGATCTCAAATTTGAACTGATATTTATTGACGTTTCATTAAAATAAAAAAAAATTTTAATGAAAAATATTAATAAACAAATCCGCCATGACGCCCGAAAGTTAACAAATCTTTTCCCCCTCTGTTTTTATGGGCAACGCCATCAGTCCTGTGCCTCTGTGAGACATTTCAATCGGTTTTTTTTATTATCATAAGTTCTATGCCTCGTCTATATACCTATTTTCAAAGCATGGGAAAATTATTTCACGAAATGACAGAAAAAAAATTTTGGAAATTTTTATTTTTTATAGTTTATGGAAATAAGTGGTTAAATAATAATTTTGAACAAAAACAAAGAGGTATATCGACTAAACAATTAAATTATCTTTAAAATGGCGTCTATTATAAGTTGAAAATTCGCTGAGTTCTCGTGCCCATAAACTAGGAAAATCGGAAAAATCTGATTTCGAGGTAAACGCGTTTAAAGTCTGAGCTCGCACCTGCCTACCTGTTCCGCGCACTGAAGGACGTCAGCGAAAATAGCCATAGCAGCTAAACCGCTCCGAATTTCGGTCTAAAATTTTAATAGAATATTCTTGAAATGTTATACTTTCTATTTTTACAATAAAAAAAGAGATTTTTTCATCAATCTATATGGGGATACCCCCTTAATGGGTAATATTTTTTTTCTAAGACCCATTCAGCAACGATTATGCACCGGTCAACCACGTCTTGATGTAACACGTGTTTGCGATAATTCCTGGTGCTGACAATCTTGTCGTGCATGCTGAGGTCCCCAGCTGTGGCTCCAGGGGCACCCCGACGATCCCTGGGAAGCGACAAGCGTTTCAAAATCTTTAATATATTCTCCATTTTTTATTGATGGGTTTTGGTGTTCTACTTAGTCCCTCTCCTCTTCGTTATCCGCCTATTTAGCAAGTGAACCCCTGTCAGTAGCAATGCTACCACCCACATTGCCTTTAAAGTCGTGAGAGAAGAGCTTAAGCCCTACAGCGACATCAACGCGGAACACCTTCGGTAGGGTATAAAAAAAATTAACCATTTTAAAACATTCATTTTTGTCAAAGGCTTAAAATGGTTACTGCCCAACATGTCGAAGTCATTTTTGGTTAGAGTTGGAATTTTATTTGATCATTTTGCACCGGGCTGTCCCGGTATATATCATCAGTCAAGTACGCATTTTTATAATGCAATCAAGTGATCTGATGAGAGCAGTCTGCCCAGACATATTGGACAAAGCCTGGTTTTTACCCCATCATTGAAGGACTGGGTTTCAGTCAAGTACACGATGGGGGGACCTACAGCTTAAGGTGGGTTCAGAATCACCAGAACCTCGGTAAAAGTACATTGAAAAATTTCCAGAGTTCGAGTGTTTAACTCGGACTCTCGGGCTAAAACCGTTACAGCCCCTGACGCTTCACACCGATGAGCAAGAGGTTAGCTACACGCACGTATAACTTTTGAGATGAGCAAAACTTTTTAGTCCAGGAGCTGGGTAGGATCCCGTATGCATTAAAGAGGTAAAGGATAAAAACTATGTAGTCTTATGTATTTTGACCCGCTGAATCCAATGGTACCGGTTAATTTTGCGATAAGTGCCTAGGTTTTGTTTAAAACGCAATTGTTTAAACAATTATGAAAAAATGCTTTTTTTAAATGGGACAAATTTTCTTTAGATAATTTGAGGCATTTTAAGAAGAAATGGTCCTTTGTCATTTTTTTGTAAAATGCATATTTGAAAAGTTATGAATTTTTAAAGTTCAAAATTTGACGATTTTTTGTAACTTTGAATGTTAATAATTTTTGATCTATTGAATATTTTGAAAAAAATAAAGAATCAACTTATTCTTTAAGTCTTCCTCTACCTATTAACCATAAGGAATGTCGGATTAACCAGTGGGAAACCGTTGTTATTGATATTTACAAATAGCGTGTTTTGGCGCGCGACAGCGCAGCGGCGCGGTGTGAGACTGCTTGGCGCTCGAGCTCGTGCTGGCGAACCCACTCGCTGAATATGCCATTCCCTCAGATTTTGGTATTCAACAAAACATTTTTTACAAAATAATTATTACACTTATTGATAAAATTGTTATATTTTATACGTCCTGCCAATCTGTAACTTACCAGCAAGTTAACTGTCTAAACGCAAATGCAGAAACATTGGATCCTTTGCAATATGGATACTTTATGGTGGATAATGTGTTGTTACCACAGAAAATTTATATTTTATTACATCCGGCAGATGAATTTGTACCAAGCTGTCGTTGTACAACTTGCTCACGAGTTTCATCATGTTTTTGTTTAGCAGCTCAAGTGCCATGTATTTCATTTTGTTTATGTCAGAAAAATGACACATGTAAAAATAAGTACAATGGTACTAAGGACTAGAAAGATGAAAAAAAAATTTTCGTTTTTTTTTATTCTGTGATATAAATGCATTTGAGATTTGTATTTGTTAGTAATATTAAAGCAATAAAACTGTTGAAAGTGTAGAAATAAAAACTGATGAACGATAAGAGGTAAAGAATGTTTTACTAATTGTAATAAGCCGAGATGAATCGCGTAACTTGAAGACTGATGATTGGACTTGTGAGTACCAAGCAAGTCACACACACCGCGCCGCACAGTGGGGTGAAATCGGAAAACGAGGTTCAAAATGACATTTAGAACGCAATTATGCACCGATTTTAGAATTTTT
>NC_046658.1:110134520-110135848 GCF_010883055.1 Belonocnema kinseyi | reverse complement strand
TTATGTTGGCAGTGATTTTTTCGAAAAAAAATTTGCCACCCATAAATATTCCTTCATTTTATAAACAAATTATATAAACAAATTCACATTTTGGACGTTTTTTAAACAAAAATTAATCGTTTTTTCCTCTCACCTTACTGAAATCATATTTACAATGATAATTTCTAAAAAAAATTTACAAACCAGCAATAGTTGTTTATTTTATAAATAAATTATATAAACAAATGCACACTTTGGTCGATTTTAAGCGAAAATAAACCGCTTTTTAAATAATATTTGAGAAGCGTCAGGTTGCGCATCATGCCAACAGATGGCGCCACAGGTTACATGCGCATGCGCAATAATGAATACACTTGGTCACAGCTGATTTGTCTTCATTTCGTATTGAACACTTAACTCGTAAGCAGCTCTGATTTGGAAATTCATGGTCAGAAGAAAAATTGAATGCTTTATTTACAGGTTTTAAACTGTCAGGAATTCTTCTCTCTGACTCTTTTGACATTTCTTTAGTCACTCTATTTAAACATCTGTTAATTGAGAGTAGATGAAGTTATATATATTTATATACGTGTATGTGTAAGCGTGTTATTTAATTCATTTAAGAAAACTGTTTTTTTTTTCAATCGTTGTACACTTATCCTTTAAAATGCATACCATTGAGGTGCCCATTAGAGTATTATGCAATATTTCGATCGAAAATTTCAAGGAAAGTGATGCAGGTTTGTCTAAAACCATACTGAGTTATATAAGAACAAATTATATTATTGCAGAAGACCATGTTGAAATGGTTCGAGACAAAATAATGCGTTACTTCATCCCTGTCTTTAAAAGGAATTGGAAGTCTTCTTTTAACAAGAAAGAGATATTTGAAAAAAGACATGCTGTATGGTTAACTACAAATTTTAAAATTACGAAAACCATATTGAAACCTGGTAGACGATCTCGGGAAGATTTTGAACATAGTTCAAAGTCAACCAAGAGAAGGAAGGTGCAATCTATTCAGGAGAGTTACTCTCCGCTTGAGATTGAGCAGGCTTTCCTGAGTAATCTGAAAGCTTCTGAAAAACACAAATTGGTAAATAAAAATATCCAGCTGTTGCAAGATTCCGAGAAAACTGAAGACGAAATGAGTGCAATCAAATTTGGGCATGATGAAACACTCGCACTGATAGAAGACGCTAAGCTATCCAGGCACCAGTACGAAATCATACGCCTGCAAGCAAAAACTAGGAATGCTGACATTTATGTCCCATCTACAGATCTACTGGAAGCGAAAAAAGAATGCTACCCTCCTAGTTCAGCGATTCACATAACTGGTCAAAGCGTTA
>NC_046658.1:110116430-110134420 GCF_010883055.1 Belonocnema kinseyi | reverse complement strand
TTTAGTTCTGAATTTTTCAAAAAAAAATTCTAAAATCGGTGCATAATTGCGTTCTAAATGTCATTTTGAACCTCGTTTTCCGATTTCACCCCACTGTGCGCCGCTGCGCTGTCGCGCGCCAAAACACGCTATTTGTAAATACCAATAACAACGGCTTTCCACTGGTTAATCCGACATTCCTTATGGTTAATAGGTAGAGAAAGACTTAAAGAATAAGTTGATTCTTTATTATTTTCAAAATATTCAATAGATCGAAAATTATTAACATCCAAAGTTGCAAAAAATCGTCAAATTTTGAACTTTAAAAATTCATAACTTTTCAAATATGCATTTTACAAAAAAAATGACAAAGGACCATTTCTTCTTAAAATGCTTCAAATTATCTAAAGAAAATTTGTCCCATTGAAAAAAATCATTTTTTCATAATTGTTTAAACAATTGCGTTTTAAACAAAACCTAGGCACTTATCGCAAAATTAACCGGTACCATTGGATTCAGCGGGTCAAAATATATAAGACTACATAGTTTTTATCCTTTACCTTTTTAATGCATACGGGATCCTACCCAGCTCCTGGACTATTTGTTCCGAAAAGATCGTGAAGGAAGGGCTGTCTACTTTAATTTTGATGACCTACGTTACCGACAGTTTCGAACAGCTGACGTATGCGAGTTCTGTCAGTTGGCAACACTTCGTACGCTCTCATTGCGAAGCGAAAGTATCGATCCCCCCAAAAGTTCTACGCAACAGCAACTGCATCCGTCTTACTAGGATTTACTCATAGTCCAGTCTTCTTACACCATGAATCTAATATTCTTAATGCTTGCTGCATTATTCCGAAGAGCGCATTCAGATGCTGGCCGTGCACGATAACCAGTATATCATCCGCAATGTCTATAACGTGGTGACCCTGACTCGTAAGTAGATGAAGCAGTTATTCCACTACCAGGCACCACAACAAGGGCTATAGTACACCCCCCTGCGGACATCCCGAGTCAACGGTTCCACATAAAGCGGTGTCACTCTTGGTCGTGGTCAGATTTCTATTGGCCAACTTGTGTCAGGTCCATTCCACGACTGCAATAGGCACCCCGTGTGCGATCATGGTCATCCTTATCACTTCTTCAGAGGTGTAGTTAAAGGCTCCTTCAATTTTCATAAGGGTTCCAATCGCGAAGCCTTTCTACTTCAATTGTCCTTCAATTAGGTTAACTGTTATGCTTAGGGCCGTCTCATACGAGTGACCAGCCATATAGGGGTGTTGTTGCTTGTGAAGGAACCTACTTGACAAGACCTTATCGCTGGTATATCTGTCCACGAGTCGTCCACTGTTTTTAGTAGGAAAGATGTGAGTTAATGGGGCGGAAATCCTTGGGTAAAGTGCAACCAATCCTGCCTGCTTTCAAAATGAAGGTTACTCTCACCCTCCATGCCGTCGGAACATAACCCAACGTCGGACTAGCCCTAGCAAGTCTCGCAATCGGCCCTATGATGATCTCACCAGCCCTCTGAAAGAAGACTGGATATATGCCATCCGGACCAGAAAACCTGTAAGGACTAAAAGACTTCAGGGCCCAACTAACCCTGGCTGGGGTAACAATCTCGTTGTCTACCTGCCGTTTCGGGCCCAGTTGGGCCACAGGCGACTTTGATTCCCTCGGAGGTGTCGTCCCCTCTTCTCCTGACTTTGTGAAGCCCGAAAAATGCGCCTTAATCAGGTTTAGGAGAAAGTAGCTTATCTAGTCTAGCCGCATCTGAGATATAAAAATGCGATAAATGCAATATTGACGTCTGAACCTCCCTGGTTTCCCTGCGAAGCTCTTCGAGTTTCACATTCTACCAGTGTGTTTCCCCAGCCTTTCGGACTCCTCAAGGTCAACAATTACTTTCATAAGTAGATTTGATGGCTTCCGTAAAAATCGCAACTGCAATCAACAGGGTATTTACGTCTCTGATTGACCTTGGCAACCCGTGAAAGTGCACTTTTTAGTTCCGTGAAAAACTTACCCCAGTCTGTTCATCTTGGATTTCTGGCCCATTTAGGGCCGGCGGGTACAGTGGATTCCAACTCAAACTCTATCTGGGAGTGGTCTGAGTTAGTTGGTTCATCTGAGATTCTCCACTTCTTGATGTAATCTCTAAAACTACCGGTACAGTGAGTAATGTTAATGACTTCCTCCCTGACCGAGTAACGAAACTACGAGGCGTTCCCGATGTTAATAATATCTAAATCAGTGGTGATTCTTGTTGATTATTACCTCTTGAGTTGATTTCCGTGCTGCTCCACAAAGTATGGTGGAAGTTAACATCGCACCCCCGCTCCCCAAAGGGGAAGACCCCTTACCTTGCAATGTTCCACCAGCGTACGTACCTCCACTGGTGAATTGGTATTACTGTCATACGGAAAGTAAGCCGATCCCATGGCTAGCCATCCTATTCCTTTAAGATCCGTGACTATCACCATCATGTACCTAGAACATAGCTCAAGCAGCGGGACGACGTTGACTCCCTTCTCCAGTATGCAAGCGCTTGGATTGGCCACCTTGGTCTCCCTGTAACAAAAACGAGCCCCACCCCTCTAAACCCCTAATGGTGTAAAAAACTAACCAGGGTTCCTGGATTAGTGAGATACCTGTGTGCCTCGGAGCCATGCCGCTCTGTAAAACCGCAGAGGCGCCATTGATGTGATGCAAATTAATTAGGGAAATGGTTAGACCGGGAGCAGTGAGTTAGGTCTGATCCGCCTGGACGCTATATTAAGTGAGGGGTTGAATCCCTCTAGCTGCCGGAGGACCACAAACGGGTTTTCCAGTTTACCTGGTAGCCACGCGGTAGCCTTAGCCATCTCCTGGATCAATTTAAGTCCACCCACCTTAAGAGATGCGCCTTCCCAAGGCCTGGGCTCGACCACAGCCGTGTGTAGCCAAGCTTTAGCCTCTAGGTCAGCTGCCACAAAAACAAAGACCCCTACCCTGCAGAAGAAGGTCAGTATTTTTGGCGTTTGATCTGAGGACACTATTTCGAGCGCCCTCCAGATAGCCTCCCTGAAGAGATCAAACTGCTCTGTAGTGAGCAGCGAATCCGGGTAGCTCGTATCCGTCACCACCATAATCAGGGAATCAGTCCTCTGATAGGCTGTCAGTCCAACCCCCGACGACTCCCTGTTCGTCGGCTGCTGGACCGCCTTGAGCTTCTTCACAGGCTTAGCCCCCCCCCTTCTCTGGTGGGGTACCCTCTGAGCCCCTTCCTCGCTTCTGAGCCTCAGGGCAGGTTATCGGCGTAATGTTCCATGTACCGCAGCTGCTCCTGTAGTCCGCTGCACTTGCCTCTTCAGTCACCTTTTCAGGGAACCATTGATGCGTTTCTTCTTATTGGGGGACTGATTGGCCGTTCCCGTTTCTATAGCTTTATTCAGAGAGACCGGCAATCCCTCAACTCCTGGAACAGCTGAGGGCACAGCTGCCGTCTGAGTATGGCTTGCCGGAGAGATAAATTGGGAGGAAACGAGTATGTTAGACACGTTAGGACTTAACCCCTTTCCCCCCTCCATCACCACCCTTTTTCATCCTTCTTTCGAATTTACATTTGCATGATCCATTTTGGTTTCGGCGAGTAGCTAGGCAAATAAAAATTGCGCCCCTGCAGAGCCCCGCATGCAAGGGTAAGACTAATTTACTCGGGAAGGTCGTCCGTTGTCCCGAGAGGCCGTTAGGATACATTCGTAACCCCTAAGTGCCAAAGTGCCATAGACACAAACACTCTACACCCATGGCTTAGGGGGTGCTCGCATTGAGCGAGACACTGAAAAATTACCGAGATTTAAACTTTTAAAATAATCATTTTTTCCAAAATAAATTATAACATTTAGTGCCTTGAAAATTTGAAAAGAATTTTTCTTAAATATTGACTTCATTTCAAATCATTTAAGTACGTTTAAAAATCATGTCTGACAAATCGAGTTTCAAGAACATTTCTTCCTAAGTACGTAAGTATCGGATGAATGCCGTCAAGTATTTATGTTATCGTACTCAACGTGGCATCGCAGCTATGGGGATTATGCGTTTGACTTATAAGCGTGCGTTACGTTTGGTACGTGCGTTCGATTCTCGGTGTTTACGAATATTTTAATGAACTGCGTTTCTCTTTAGTTAGAAGTAATAATTATTCTGTAACGAAATTCAACAATTATTTTTGTTTTAGAATAACGTGCGGAGTATAGTTAAGAATTTAATATAATTAAAAATACGAGAAAATGGAGGTATTTTTTGTCAGAGGCTACAGAAATTTTAGATTTAACTTCTGCAAAGCAAATGTATTTTACACTTGGATTAGTATTTCCCTTCTTTGAATCAAAAATTTCTGGAAAATAGATTATGGTAATGTGCTAGTTAAACTTTTACACTATTTTAACCATAGCATCACACTTAATAATTTAAAGAATGAACAATTTTTTATTAATTTAATAGTATTATATTTGATCAACAAAATAAGAAACAATAGCATTTTCTTTTGAATTTATAGCATATGCATTTGACTGAGCGCGAAAACGACACCCTTTGATGCTTCAAACCAATATTTAATTTATTCAGAAGTATTCTTTTCTCAGGGTGTGAGGACCGATCTAGATTCTTTAGAGACCCCAAAAATAGGCCCTTATTAGGTTTCCTACTGATGACCTTGCTAGCTGATCGTGACGCTTTCGCTTGCACCCTCAACAGATTGCCACTTTAGGCCCTCGATAGAAAATAGGAAATCTAGACAGGCCCTCTAATGAATTAAGTTATGATTTCTATCCGGGACATAGTCTACTTTTATTTACAGACTATTTTCAGATATTTCAGTTGATTTTGTTGAACATTATTTCTCACATATTTACACCACACCCCATCTGAATGTTGAACATTTTTTATATATTTCATATATTAAAAACTGCATTTTTTCTTTCACTTTATTTTTATAAAATCTCATTATCACTGAAAATGAAAAATTAAGAAGTTACAAACTTTAGATTATGAAACCTCACATTCATTGTATAATCAATCTCAAATTCACAAAAGCTATCACTCACGTTTTATATAATGGAACTTATTTTTGACAAAAAAGTTGGTGTTGAAATCCTGAACATTTGGATATTTGGAACGCAAATAGAAATGAGAGGATGGCGGAGTTTTTTTCTGGCACCTGCACTTCCTGCCGCCATTTGCATGTGCGCTGATTAAGGGCATGTGATACTTACAGTTTCCCCGGCTTTTTTCCACAAAAATGAAAATTTTTAAAAACTGAATTCGGAGATGCTATAAAATATCATAACGGACGTCCCCGGACTCTTTTTTGAGGGATAATAACAAAAAAATTTATTGTGCTCAATAAAAATTTTATGCATATGTATTATTTTTAGGTTACGTCGTTTTTCATCTCTGCCTTTCCGATAATCTGGAAATTATTTATGAAATAAACTTTTTTGATTGCCTGCAAAAAGGGTTAGTTCCTTGAGATTAGTTACTATGTTTATTTGCAAGTCCAAGGTTTTTGGCCAAAAATATTGTGTAGTTTGGAAGTAACGCACAGGAGAATTGTATCATTCATAACCTCCAAATGTACACACTTTGTTAGCAATATCAAAAAATTTTTGGAAAAAAACACAAAGAGAGTGGACGGGGACGTCCGTTAGCATGTTCGCTGTCATTTCCCAAATTTTTAAGACAAAATATTGATTATTCTAGAAAAAAAGCCGTCGGAACATAAACTGGTAAAATCGATACTAATTCCTAAGCGCTATCCAATTAATCAGATTTTGCTAAATTAAAACTTTTTTGAATTAAACCAAAAAAAAGTGTGTGGGGACGTCCGTTAGCATGGTCGCTATCATGTCCCAAATTTTTAAGACAAAATATTGATTATTAAAGAAAAAAAGCCGTCGGAACCTAAAACTGGTAAAATCAACAATTTTCTAAGTATCACATGCCCTTAAAGTGAATGGCACTGAAGCTTTCAGTGTTTAGTTAGTGATGTTAATGCCTGGTAAAAGTTGACTTAAGGTAACCTACACTAGGCAGATTCACGCTCATTGAAAATTGCTATGTGTGCATCGTATTTCGATAATTTCCAATTTTAACCATTCAAAAATTGCGATACGCTTCAGGGAGAGGGGGATTATACTTCACGATGGTTAACTAAGAAAAAATGTAATTGGAACAAGAAACCAATTCTTTGACACAGAGCCAATGATGTTTTAATATATTTATTTAATTTAGGAAAGTTTTCCTTGAACCAGAAATTCTTTTACTGTGTGTAGCAAAAAGGAAGAGATTATAATTTCCGATTATAATTTAATAATTTTTTAACTATCCCTTTTCGTAATTTTTGGTCTCACTTTTTGGTCTCACTTTATTCTGTAATTGAAAAAGTGTAGTCATTTAGAAAATGTATAAGTAAAATATGTAAAATATGCTTTAATCAAAATTAAAATTTTTATAAACCACTGATAACAAAAATTATTAAAGACGCGTACTTCCTGATAATGAAAATTTATTTTTTTTTAATTTTTAATCTAGGCTATCGACAGAAAATAGAGTACTATAAGGATTCAATCTGGAAAATAAGGGTGTAGGGAACTTAAAGAACCTCAACTGAATATGGGAGACAATAGGGGACAAAGTAACCAGCCGAAATTAGAAAGAAAATGGTTCAATCATGGGTCAAACAGCAATAAATATTTCAATATTATATACATTTTAAATGCTTTATAATATTAACAAGTTTTTAAAATCAAAAACATTAAATGAACTGTCACCATCACAACTATCACAATCAGTGAATTTGAACTGGAATTATAACGCAAGCTATGGCATCATTGTTCTGATCCTGGAGTTCCATGTGCACATTAATTTGTATCTGTAAAAAAATCATAAATTAGTCAATATGTAAAAAAACTTATAAGTTAACTTTTTAATTATTAAATCTCAATATCAATGCACCTTGGGTAGTCGCAAGTCTTTTGGTAATGCCAGTGTGTATTGGTAAAAATAGGGCCCACCTTTCTGAAGAGGACATTTCAAATTTGAACATCCATCAGAATTTGGTATTGGATATGGTACTAGCACTCCACCTATATTTACTTTGGCAACTGCTTTGAAGTTCAGCACTTGTTTATCTATGAAAATTGCTTAATCAGTTATAATCAGGAAGATGTGTAATATCCTGAATTTAAAAAATAACAACTTACTTGCCACAAAATATATTTTTATACCAGCGTTAGCACGATCCGTCAAAATATACTTTTCATTCCTAAATTGACATCCTGTCACTGTAGCATTTACAACATGTCCGACTGTGGATCCTGCAATTAGGATAGAGTACAGTAATACTTTAGTATCACAATCACTAGCTTACTTTATACAAAAATCATTTTCAGAAACCTCAAGGGAAACTTCACATCTTATATGGTACAGATAGCAAATTTAAGGGATATTTCTAATATCGGTTTTATTTTAGAAAAATATGTTTACAACAAAGGGAGAACGAGAAAAGTTAAGGATTTAGAGAAATCTGAACTGTGTGGCATTACCGTAGCAGAAGCTTGTTATAAAAAATATTTATTTACATAAACAAATATATATTTGTTAAATTACAATAATTGAAGTGATGGATGCAACAACTCTTTCAGCGCTAAAAACTGCGTGAAAGTATTCTTCACTCAGGAAAATCTATCAATAAAAAAATTTTGCCAAAAACGCAAAACAAAATATACCTTCATTCATAAAAATGTCTGGTTAAATGAACCAGAATTCTGGTTAGATATGCCCTTACTTTTTTCTAGTTGGAGTAACCAGAAATCTGGTTGAATTAACCAAATTTTCTGGTTAGTTTAACTATAATTACATTTTGTGATACATTTTATCTTGCGAAAAAACAAGGTGATTTTGAATGTAAATTTTTTTATTATTCCAACATTAATAAAAGGCAAAATTCAACTTTCAACATATTAGGTTGTCCGAACATCGCTGTAATTCGATGTTCGTGTTGTAAGAAATCATTATGTTTTAAACACTTTTAGACGAATACCATTATTGTTTAAAGTTTGAAGACTGCATTTTCGATATACTGTCTAGAATTCAAAAGATTGAAAATGTGGCCTGATCGTATTATTTTTATCTATAAACTATGGATGATTTTTAAAGATTTTTATGAATTTTTTGTATAAAAATAGTTCAGGAGTGATGACCCTCTTCAATATTCTTTTTTTCTTAAAAATACATAAATACCTTTATCCTCTATTTTGTGTGCAACACGTATTTTCTTCGGATTTTTTTGCTCGATTATAGACTGATTTTAAAATGTTATATACATGTAATTGAGATGTGGTTTACCCCCGCTTAATTACATTCTCATCCTAATGAGAAGGTATTGGTTTGATGTCAAATTTCACTTTGTCGATTTTCATCAAATCTCCGCGTTTTGAGACCCCCTGAGTCAGAAAAACAGATTTTTGAAAGGTGTCTGTCTGTCTGTATAAAGACTGTAGTCTGTAATCTGTATCGTGTAGGCACAATAACTTTTGAAAGATTGATAAGGTTGGATGCATCCTTTACATTTTTTTAAGGCCTAAAAAGAAAAAAGGAGTTCGGCTATTTATAGTACTCGGAAACTCGAACAATTTATCCTAATGACTCTTTTCGATAAAAAGAAAATTATCAGAGTTATAGCATTTTCAAAATCCCTAAAAACAAACTAAAATGAAAATTTTAAGTCAAACAGCGCATGATATGAAAAAAGTCAAAAGAAGAAAAACATTGATTTTTTAAAGCTCTACAAGATTATTTATAAAAAACAATATTAATCATTACAAAATTTAAGTTTTAGACAAACGACACAATCTATGAAAAAAGTAAATAGGGAAAAGTTGGTCCTCAAAAAATAGCGAAAACTCATTCAAATTTGTCATGAATCATTTTAGATAGGACACATTATTTTTGCTTTAATCATAAAAAATAACATTCAGAATAAAAAATTAGATTTTGCAAAAAACGACACAAGGTACGAACTAAGGTTAATACACAAAAGTTGTTTGGCCAAAAAAGCTCTATAAAGTTATAAATCATTTTTACATAGGTAGAGTAGATTTTCTTTCAAACGTAAAACATAGGATTAAAAATTCAAATATAAATTTTTGGAAAAACGACAAGTGAAGAACACAATTAAAAAACAAAAGTTGTTTGACCAGAAAATATCTACAAGTTTGTTATAAACTCTGGTTATAAAAATATGTTAAAAGTAAAAAATATACTTTTTGGAAAAGGGACACAAAATACAATAAAATTTTATTGAACAACATTTTTCGCCTAAATTGCATCTACATTAAATATAAATAAATTAAATTTATGGAAAAACAACACAAGTTGAAATCAAACGTTTAATCATAATTGTTATTTTAATAAAATGCGCATTTTTTTAATGATAAAAATAAGACAATGAAAATGCTTTCGTTCCAAACTAATACATATTATGAATGGTAATAATATAAATTTATTGAAACGATATACACTTATCAGGTGACTAAGAAATAAATTTAATGCAAAATAAGAAACAAATATTAAAGTAATTAATAGAAATAAGATATGTACTTTATTTTTCAATATCTTAATAAACAGCCCCAGACCGAGGTTCATAAATGAATATAATATACATTTGATATAAAATATATAAGAAAAACATTTTGAGCACAACTTTAAATATGTGTAGGGGTGGTTTACCCCCTTCATTTTCGTGGAAAAATTAAGTTATTCTTCTTTCATCGCGAGGATATTTTTCCAGTAGATTTGAACGAAATCAATTTGATTTTCATATGAAAAACTATACAACAGACACTTGAGATTCCTATGTTTAAGGGGCTGTTTCACCTCTATCAAGTGTTTTTCCGCAATTAAAACAAAAATACGTGTCGCTTAGTTTTTCGAGTACTACAGCATATATCAGTGAGAAGCAAATTGGCGAGGCACACCTAGAGTTATTTTAAATAACACATTTTCTATGACCGACCAACTGGTTGAAGTTGGCGAAACGTGGTTTTCGTTCAGAATTAATTCGTTATTAAACAAAAACAAATATATTAGTTTTTTGAAGAAAATGCGTTGCTTGTAGTCATCCCTTATATATTGAGAATGTACCATACAAATTTCAAGTATTTTTATTAAAAAACGGCCGAATAATCGCGAGTTGTTGCATCCGTCACCTCAACTATTACCTCGCTAAAAGTTAAAAGAGTACAAAAAGTCGAATATTGCATACAAAACCGCTACTTTCAAGCATTACTTAAAGAGACTATTATTAAAAATAATAATATATTATTTAATTAATTACTTTTGTTAACTTGAATTAATCATTACCTCAATCTTATTGAAAAATGAACAAAAATTTGCAAATTTGCGAAAAACTGCGACTTTCTAGCATTATTCTGAGAGAATATAATTATAAATAATAATAAATTATTTTAAGAATTATTTGTGTGAAAGTTAACTTTTTTGACCTTATGAAACGGACTTACAGCAGTGTTATTTTGAAAAAAATTATTCGTATGCTAATGGTGAAGAAAAATGTTGAGTTTTAACTCTATTTAACTAATACTAACGATACTGAATAAAATGGACAAAAACGTCTTTTTTCTTAGGAGCCGTACTCAAATTACAGAACGGATTATAGGGCCCCATCAAGACCCCCCCCCCCCCCCCCCCCCCCCCCCCCCCCCCCTATAATACACAGTCACAAAATATTTCTAACCCCTTCTGACTGGATATAATTAATGATTTTCATAAATAATCAGATACGGAACTTGAAACTAATGGAATTTTTGGTTATTTAATATGACCGTGCAGTCGACACGGGAATGACCTGTGGCCCGCACAGCGACCAAGAAACAGCCCACCGTTGGTATGATGACCTGCGAACGGGTATTCATTGACTTTGTCGCTCAATGTGACCACCCCCCTAAGCCATGGGTGTAGAGTGATCGTGCCCATGGCTCTTTGGCACCTAGGGTTTACGAAGGTCTCCTAACGGCCCACCTAACGATGTCCTGACCAGAACTGAATCTCAAAAGCGAGGAAAGGGCCCAAAGAGTACCACGCCGGGGGGCAATCCTTTGAACAGGCACAAGGCGGACCAGAAGCCGACGAACACGGAGTCGTTGGGGGTTGGACTGACGGTCGCTCAGAGGACTAACCCTCTGACTGTGGTGGTGACGGATACGAGTTATCCGGACTCGCTGCTCACCGCAGAGCAGCTAGAGCTTCTTAGGGAGGTTACCTGGAGGGCGCTTGAGAGAGCGTCCCCAGATCAATGGCCGAAATGGAAGACCCATTTTTGCAGGGGAGGGGTCTTTGTATTTGCAGCAGCGGACCCAGCGGCCAAAGCTTGGCTGAACAAGTTTTTGAGCGAGACTAGACCTTGGGAAGGCGCATCTATTAAGGTGGGTGGGGTTGAGTTGCTCCAGAAGATGGTTAAGGCTACGACGTGGTTCCCAAGTAAGCTGACGGACCCGCAAGTGGTTCTCGGTCGGCTCGAGAAATTCAACCCGTCACTTGAGACAGCGTCCTGGAGGTGCGTCAGGCACGATAGGCCTCAGGAAGAGAACGCAGCAGGAGAATTTAAACACCCCCTAGTTGTGCACAATCCCGAGTGACAGGAGAGGGCCCTTGCGGCCCTCGATATCAGGCCCTTCTAACTTAATGGACAGCTCAACTTTAAAGTGGCCAGTCAGTGGCGGGAGAGGCCTGTCGGTAAACAGGAAGATCGAGATCAGACATAATGACGGCTCCCGGTCTATCCATTACCCATTTTAATTTGCATCATAGCAAAGGCGCCTCTGCAGTTTTGCAGAGGAGCATGGCTGTGGTGTACACAGGTATCTCACTAATCTAGGAACCCTGGCTAGTTCGAGATACCATCAGAGGCTTTTGGGGCTGGTTTTTGTCATAAGGACCCTAAGGCGGCCAATCCAAGGGCATGCATACTAGCGAAGGGAGTCAACATTGTCCTGCTGCTTGAGCTATGTTCCAGAGACCTGATGGTGATAGTCACGGATCTTAAAGAAATAGGAAGGATTGTCGTGGGATCGGCTTACTTTCCATATGAAAGCGATACCAATCTACCAGTGGAGGTATGTACACTGGTGGAATACTGCAAGGTAAGGGGTCTTCCTCTTCTGTTGGGTTGCGACGCTAACTCCCGCCATACCATGTGGGGTAGCACGGACATCAACTCAAGAGGTAAGGACCTATTGAAATACCTAATTACTACTGATTTAGATATTCTTAATACGGGGAACACCCCGACGTTTCGTAATTCGGTAAGGGAGGAAGTCATTGACATCACTCTCTGTACCAGTAGTTTTACAGATAAGATCAAGAAGTGGAGAGCCTCAGATGAACCCACTCTCTCAAATCACTCACTGATAGAATTCGTGTTGGAATCCGCTGTATCCACCGGTCCTAAATGGGTCAGAAATCCAATAAGAACGGATTAGAGTCAGTTTTCGACAGAACTAAGAAGTGCACTCTCAGGGATGCTCAGGTCAGTTAGAGACGTGGATACCCTGGAGATGGCGGCCGAGTTTTTCACGCAAGCCATCAAATCCACTTATGAAAGTAATTGTCGGCCTTCGAAAGTCCGAAAGGCTGGAGAGACACACTGGTGGAACGCGAAACTCGAAGAGCTTCGCAGGCAAACCAGAGAGAGGTTCAGTCGTGCCAGTTCTAGCATAACGAAGGAACTGTAGACTTCATTCACATCGATGAGGATGAGTATAGGGGTGCAATATGCAAGGAAAAGCATGCAAGCTGGACGATCATTTGCACTGATATCGAGAAAGGAGCAGAGGCAGCCAGACTGGACAAGCTGCTTTCTCGAAATCCGGATGCTATTCTCGGGACTCTAAAATTGCCCGGCGGGGGATACTCAGAGCCGGACGGTGATACATTGGCTCACCTGATCAAGGCATATTTTCCGGGCTTCACAAAGTCAGGAGGTGGGAGGACGGCACCTCTGAGGTAAACAAAGCCGCCTGTGGTGAGATCATCATTGGGCCTTTGGTGAGACTTGCTAGGGCTCTTCTGACGTTGGGTTATGTTCCGGCCGCATGGAGGGGTGCGAGAGTAGTCTGTATTTGGAAGGCAGACAGGATCGGTTATACTTCACCAAAGGATTTCCGACCCAGTAGCCTCACATCTTTCCTACTAGAAACAGTGAAAAGACTCGTGGACAGATATATCCGTGATAAGGTCTTGTCAAGTAGTCCTCTGCACCGGCAACAACACGCAGATAGGGCTGGTCACTCGACTGATACGGCTCTAAGTACTGCACTTAACCTAATTGAAGGACAACTGAAATAGAAAGGTCTAGCGATTGGAAACTTGATGGACATCGAAGGAGCCTTTAACTACACCTCTGAAGAGGTGATCAGAGCGGCCATGATCGCACACGGGGTACCTAGCGCAGTCGTAGAAGGGACCTGCCACATGTTAGCCAACAGGAATTTAACCACGACTAAGGGTGACTCAACTTTATGTGGAACCATTGACTCGGGATGTCCGCAGGGGGGTGTTCTATCGCCCTTGCTGTGGTGCCTGGTAGTGGATGAATTGCTTCATCTACTCACGAGTCAGGGCCACCACGTTATAGACATTGCGGACGATATGCTGGTTATCGTGCGCGGTCAGCATCTGGATGCGCTCTTCGGAGTAATGCAGTAAGCACTAAGAATAGTTGATTGATGGTGTAAGGGGACTGGACTATCAGTCAATCCGAGTAAGACGGATGTAGTTGTGTTCACCAGAAGGTAAAAGTGGGGAACCACTGTCATGGAAAGAGCACGTGGAAAACAAGTGCAAGAAACTAGTAGCGACTCTTTGGCTCTGTAGAAGAGCCATAAGGAAAAGCTGGGGCTTGGAACCGGAGACACTTATGTGAATCTACACAGAGATCCTGCGACCCAGACTAACCTATGCGGCAGTCGTCTGGTGGAGCAGGGCCCAACTTTTTACTGTGAAATCCCGACTAGAAAGAATCAGGGGACTGATTCTGAGAGGTATTACTGGTGCCTCGAAGTCGACACGCACGATGGCCCTGGGAGCACTAATAGGTTTGGAGCCCATCCATCTCACCATAAAAGCCGCGGCTGCGAAGGCGGCCCGGAGACTCAATATGGTAAACGATAGCAGTATCTCAACAGCTATGTGGATACCAATCGACATCACGAAGAGGCCGACACTGAGCATTCTCAGGGATAAAATGTCCACTTGCCACTACTTCTTCGACAAGAAATACCGGGTTAGCCTATCCACAAAAGAGGAATGGGCTAACGGTGAGGTGCACCTGCCTAGTGACGGAGACAACTGGTTTACAGATGGCTCCAGGAACAAAGAGAACGCTGGAGCGTGTGTATACCGTGGAAGGAACAGAATGGACTTCACAATAGCGATGGGGTCCTATGCAATAGTTCTACAATCTGAAATTATGGCCTTGCTCCAGTGTGCCTATAAGGGAATGGAGTACGGCGGGAAAAGAAACATTCGTATCTGCTCAGATAGCAGGGCTGCTATCATGGCTCTGAACGGAACAACGACTACGTCGCTGCTAATACGGGAGTGCTCTGAGGCACTGAATAAACTAGTGACAGAAAACCGAGTCACTCTGCTCTGGATCCCTGGATACAGTGGCATCAGGGGCAAGAAAATATCGGACAGGTCTCTGGCTGCAGACAGACTAAAACACTCTTGGGCTTAAAGCTAAACCCTCATCGAGCGAAAGAAATTCTTAAGCTCGGGAAGAAGGAAGTCAAAATCCTAACAGAAATGTTTATAGGACATGGAAACTAACGGTACCACAGACATAAGATAGGGCTTGAGTAAAGTCCCCTCTGTCGTCTGCGCGGAAAGGACAATGAGACTTCCACTCATATCCTCTGCCACTGCCCCGCGATTGCGGGGAAACGTGTAACACTCACAGGCAGTTTCTGCTTCAGTGAGTCTGAAATATCGGCCAACAGCGTGGCGGCGGTCCTCTCTCTATGGAGAGGAATTTGGGGCCATGCTTATGGCTTATAAGGGGACGCAACTGGATCACCCAAGCATCAGGGGCTGTGACGGTCTCAACCCAGAATATAATAGTAATGTGTAAATTCAAAAATTTGTAATACCTTTTTTTGTTAACAAAAAATGACTTTTCTATCATAAAATATGAATTTTCAACAAAGGATAAACCTTCATTAAAAAAATTGAATAAATTAGTTCAAAATTTACTTGAACAGATGATTTTCCAACAATTCAAATTTCAACCAGAGAGATGAATTTGTCAACTAAAAATAGAAATCTTACAAAAAAAATGATTTCCTAACAAAGTTTTTCAATCAAAATTTTCAAACAAAATAGTTGAATTTTCAGCCGAATAGTTGCTCTTTTATTCAATTGACGATACAATTTCTACTAATGTAAATAAATTCTTAAACTAAAAAGACAAATTTTCAACAACAAAGATAATTGAATTTTCAACCAAAAAAGACTTCAGTTGACTTTTCAATTCCAAAATCTGAATTATTACCAAAACTTACATTTTCTACGAAATACTTTAATTTTCAACGAAACAGTTAAATTTGCAATCATAAAGAATAACGTTTTTTTAATTTCGAATTTTTAAACAAATAATAAAATTTATAACTAAAAAGATCATCTTGAGGAGAAAGCAGCTGCAAAAAAGCAATATAAAAGGCAAATAAGTTACCAACAAGAATAATATATGAGGGTTATCGCAAAACATCATATAAAAAATTATCTAAATCCCTGCCTTTTCTTTAATCAATAATATTCACTGACTTTTTTCAATTGATTTTGGCTCTAATAAATGTGATAAAATCTCCGAAAAATTTGCTTGCGATATGCACAAAGATTCGCAACAAAATTTTCAGATGCCAAATAATATACAGTAGAAAAAAAAGACAAGAAATTTACAAAAAAGATAATCGCAAAAACCTTCCATAAGACACTATCGTACACTGCCCAAGTACACGTTGTGATTAGTTGTCATTATCTGAGCACTCGCTTTTGCAGAACATTCAATTTCAACAAAATTTAAAACATACATTTTTTTCTTTGTATAGCTATAAAATTAATTTTGTTATTAAAAACATGTTCAAATTTCTGTATTTAATCAATTTAGATTTGTAGAATCCAAATTCACCAACAATTATTCTACAAAACTATGTATATATTTTATTTGAAAAAATGTTTAATGAAACGCTAATGTCATTTTTCTACACGGAAAATATGTTATTTTGAACAGGACATATTTTTTTCTCTTGGGCCATAATTATATTGTTGAAAAAGATCCAATTTAATTTCTGAATTATGAAAAATATTAGAAGTCTAACTATTGCACTAATTTAATAAGAATAATTTTGACAGAGATTAGAAATTTATAATCGATTTCACAATCTACGTTAAAATATAATAAAAACTTCAAAATCTAATAATAATAAAAATAAGTGCAATTAATAGCGGAACTTATCTATACATTTTTTTTCAATTTTGAATTTAAACTTATATGATTTCTCCATAATTCTTACTAGCCAAGAATTTGTGCATGACATTTTGATTTTTTTATGACATAGTAAACTCAGGAAGTCACTTGTCTGTTTTAAAAAGCAAAAATTATTCAAGTAAAATATATTTTAAAATCTTTGGTTTGGTTTTCTAGTAATTTTCTATTTAGACTACACTTTTTTTCATTTTTTACGTCACAATTTTTATGTATTAGGATTTTATTTTCAAAATTTGTCTGTACTTACGACATTCTTTCAATGGTGGAGGTCGACCACCTAAAGCTAAGGTAAAAAATATCGCAGCAAAAACAAAGCGGAACATGTTGTTAGTTCAAAAGTAAAACACTTATTAAAAGTGTCACGGCATATATTACAGATACCCATGCAACTGACAATGAGAATGATAACGCTGCATACGCACGTGCATTATCCTTTAAATACCATTTATGCAGAATAAAAGGCTTTTAAATATATTTTCCCAAAATAAAGCTGAGGCCCATTCAACAGCGATTTTGAATGGGTATCATCTAATTTAGGAACAATAGTTTCGGTAAAAAATAAATAATTTAAAGTAAATTTCTTTTAATTAAAATAATTTAAATTATTAACAAAAAAATAGTTAAATTGACAAATTGTAAGCAAACTCTGATATATAGTCTACTTTTTTATATACTGTTTATTTTCAGGCATTTTAATTAATTTTTTGAACATTGTTTTTACATATTTGCATCACACCTCATCGCAATATTGAACACTTATTTATATATTTCACACAATAAAAACTTCACACTCACCTTACATCAATCTCAAATTCACAAAAGCTATTACTCACGTGTTATTTTATGGAAATTATCTTTATCAAAACTGAGGTTATTCAAATCCTAAACATTTGGATGTTTTGGAATGCAAATATATATAAGCGGATTGCGGAGTTTGTTTCTGACACGTGCATTCCCTGCAGCTATTAGCTTCCGTGTACTAATTAAATTGCATGGGACTGACGCTTTAAAAGTAAACCTTCCCTCACAGCATGAGATATCGGTAGGATACAACATTTATCTCCCAGTATATCCTAGGAATATCGCAAATAATATCGTACAGGGCGGAAATTTCGATTACCCCGGAATGTCCCAAGAATATTTCAGAATATCCTCAGGATATCCCATTAATGTCCCAATTTTATATGCGAAAGATGTTCCCAAGATATCCCAATTCTATAATTTAGTATATTACTGAAAATTGAGATATATCTACTGCCAATTATATTTATATTCAATCGTATCATTAAAATACGAAATAATTTAACAATAGTAGGTATTTTTCGGAGATCTAATACAAAGTACAACATTATAAAATACAATAATGACAAAGTCCCTTTTAAAGTCACTTTCGGGTAAATTTTAT
>NC_046658.1:110114609-110116330 GCF_010883055.1 Belonocnema kinseyi | reverse complement strand
ATTTTATTTAATTCATCATAGCTGTGAGTGTGCGAAAACTGTCGCGCAGTAACAAGGGACACTTTAACAAGAGTGAACAATTTCTCCAGAAATTTTGACTCTTGTTAAAGTCTTAAGAATTATATCACAATTATAGTGCTTAATTATAATCAATTGTCATTTATATTATATAAACTAAAGCGGTACATATTAGTTTGATTTTTTTATCATAAAAATTAATTTTGCCGTTTAAAAGCGCAATCTCTAAACTACACAATTTACATTTTACAGGTACATTAACAGAGCAATCCATAAACTGCGTCATCAATTTCGGGAAAGGTGGATTTTCTGATGATAAATTTTAAGAACGCTTGCGAATTTTTAGAAAATTCTTCTTTTCCCCTTTTTTGCAAGAATTCTTATATTTTTCTCCTGTTTTCAAGAAACTTTCCCTTGTTCTGATTTTTTATTAATAGAAAGTTTTTTGATTAATAAAAGTTAATTTTCTTTTCGTTGTCAAGTCTTCCACTATATTTTTGGTTCGGAATTCATCTACTTTGGTTACAAAATCTCATACACTCAGATCCCGATTTTGAGTCACCTGATATTCGACCAGCTTCACACTTGACTAGTACTGACCCCCTCCCCAGAGTGTCCCTTGACGGCCTTGGCACTCTGATAATCTGTGCTGTTTAAGATTTTTTTTTACTTTGCGCCCCTCTGTATATAAGCGGACCTGAGAATTGACATGCAAATACGTATTTGATTCTCAGCTGACCGGACCCGATTAGGGGGGCACAGATTAGGGACCTGCATTTATTTGGCTAAAACTTTATTTATTTTGTTAAAAATGAAAGTATTTTGTTAAAAAATCATCTTTCATGGTCATAAATTTAACTGCGTGGTTAAAAGTTGAATTACTTTGTTGAGAATTCCTTCTTCTTAATTACTTTGTTAAAAATTCATTTTTCTTTAATTACTTTGTTGAAAAATTTGTTTTTTCGAGATTTTTGTTCCTCTTTGAGATCTCTTTGTTTGAATTCGTTGACAAACTAAATGTTTTGTTGAAAATTCGTTTTATTTTTCGTTAAAAATTAATTTTTATACTGAAATTATTACTATTGCATTTTTATTATGAAATGTACCTTTTTTAGTTAGAAATTCAACTGTTTGGTTAAAAATAAATCTTTTTTAGTTACAAATTCAAGTACAGTCAAACCTGGATTTAATGTCAATTTTGGTACTGAGCGTAACATTATATTCAGAGTCGCAAAACTATTTTGCCTCTCTTCTGTTTTTTCTCTTTCTTGTTTCTCTCTCTGTTTTGCGACGCTTGAGTGAGCACCGCACATCCTCCCGCAGCTCGTCTGATCCATCCTCACCTCACGGTGTCAATTCTCGGAAACATGAAATGGAGGATCGCGGAATACAGGTTTGACTGTACTTCGTTTGAAAACTCATGCATTCTGTTAAAAAGTTATATTTTTTTATAGAAAATTAATCTTCGCCTTTAAAATTTATCTTTTTGGTAAATAATTAATATTTTTTATTGAAAATTCATTCTGTTACACTGTTTTATAGAAGATTCATCTTTTTAGCTTAAAAATTCAACAGTTTGGTGAAAAAATAAAGTGCTATGTTGTGCTTTTTTATCGTGAGTCCCCTTGCCTCTCACGAATCACAGTCCTATATTACTATGAGTTTTTTAGCCCTTTATGGATCCAAGATCAATAGCTCGATAG
>NC_046658.1:110109974-110114509 GCF_010883055.1 Belonocnema kinseyi | reverse complement strand
TAAACAATAAGTGCTGTAAATTATCTTAAATCCGCTACAAATGATCTTTTAGAGCTTAAATGTTGAACATATTCTCCACGAAGAAGCTCTTGTTCGTAAAGTTTGGCATTATAATATTGATATTTACAAAAGTCTAATGACAATCTAGGATATAGCCGAGAAAATAGTATTCTTGCTGCAGCCATACGAAGAAATACATTTTCCATTTCATTTATAAATATACTGCAAACCTAATAATTCCCATTTATTGTTAGAAAAATTCCTTTTTTTGATAGCAGATTGAAGTTGAAAAAAGTGATATTCACAAATTAAATGATAAAACCGTAGTTGCAATAAATAGCAGTTAAAATAACATAAATTACAAAACAGGTAAGAAAAATTACCATTTTCAATGAGAAGGTGCAATGAAAGGAAAAACAATTGAATTTAGTGCTTCGCGATTTAGTACCAAATGACGTAATTACACGCCGAAGTTGATAAGGATGATAAAATTCCTAAACCTTAGAATCTGTTTTATCATAGGAAAATATCTCCGTTCTGCTGCCCCGGAGACCCGTGTTCAATTCCCGCCAGGGCTGATTTCTTCTAACAAGGTTTTTTCTCTTTCAGCTTAGAATAAAATAAAAATCTTTAATTGTATGTTCAATGTATGAAATGTATAGTGCGTGAAGTGAATGCGAATTTATTTTGCTCTTTCGATCATGGCATTTTTTCCTATTTTCTATGGGAAGAATTAGAAATGCGTAGAATGAACATAGACAGAATGTATTTACTATTGTTTTTTGTAAACTTCATAGTCTGTCTTAAGGATTATAGGAAGTTTCTTTTGGTATAATTGCAATTATTTAATCATTCATTTTATATTTCAATAAACATAGTAACTTCAGAGTTTAATTTTCACAATAGTAATTCTTGCAATAGTGACTCTATATCCTGGCTTGCTATTGTCGTATTGTAAAAATAAATATTATATTGGAAAATTTTATAACTGAAAGTTTCTCCGCGTCGAAAATATTTACTCAACATAAATTCTTGGGCATTTAAGAAATCCAAAAGTCAGCTGATTACTCCAATCTGAGGCAAACTCTCCGCAGTTATGTGTCTGCAATTTACCAGGGAAAGTTTACCTCAGATTGTTGTACCCACCTCGTATTTACACTGCCTGACCGATTACCTGCAACATTTTTTACCCTCAGTTTTTTCTGTGTTTCCACCAGACACCCTGTACAATTAATACAAATTTTAAACGAATAACATACTTATAAGTAATTTTAATTTGCAGACAAAAATATTAACAACGTTAATGCTGTGGTAACAGGAATAATAAATGGAATACGAATTCCTTTTCCATTACCAAATCCAGATGGATGTACGAGTTTGCCATGTCCTCTTGACCAAGGTGTACCGTATACTTACACAGCATCCTTGCCAGTAAGCCAAATGTATCCAAAGGTATGGTTATAATCATTTCTTAATTAGCACTAAAAGAAATTTTAAATGGTCTTGGTAAATTGAATTTTCCTCTTACAGATTTCAGTTGAGGTGGAGTGGGCCCTCCAGAACGAGCACCAACAAGTCATAGCTTGCGTTCTCATTCCAGCAAAAATTGAATGATGTTGTTAATGAAAAAAAATTTTACTACGAAAATTGGAGCTAAATTAGATTTTGTGAATAACTGTGTATAATTTGAAGGTTAGGATATTTCCCCTGAATAGCTTTATAATTTACTATAACTTTTCTTAATTAATAATATGTAATATCTTGAGTATTTTATGCGAGCAAGAATGTTTGGAACATAACGAAAATGCTTTATAAATAAAAAATAGTCTATACAACGAAACAGTTATTATTTTCCAGAGGTTTTCAGTTCTTAACTTCAGAATTTAGATAAGTGAGCATCCGTGTCAATATATTAAAGGCCAATATTATGGATACCAACAAAACTTAGTAGTTGCATTTTTCAAACAAATTGTTGAATTTTTAAGCAAAAAAGACAAATATTTGAAAGGCAGTTGTATTTTTTAACTATAAAAGTTGTATTTTCAATACTAAAGTTCATTTGCAGCAAGAGAGATCAATTTTCAACCAAGAAAGATGACTTGTCTACCATTGCAGGAAGAATTTTCAATAAAAAAGGACGAATTTTTAACAAAACAGTTGAATTCAAAGAAAAAAGACAAATTTTGTACAAAGTAGTGGAATCTTCAAACAGAATGATGAATTTTCAACGAAAATAGTTTAAATTTTCACCCAAATAACAAATTTTTTGAACAAAATACATGAATTTTCTACTGAGTAACTGCATTTTTAACTTCTAAGGGCTACATTTTCAACCAAAAATAGAATAGGTAAATTTCACATAACAAAATATACGAATTTTAAACAAAATAGTCAAATGTTTCAATAAACAGATTACTTTTCAACCAAACAAGTACATTTGTAACCAAAAAGATTAATTTTTCAACAGAAAAGAAGTTCTTTCAACAAAATACATACATTTTCAACTACAAAAGATGAGTTTTTAATTTTGATTCATTTTTGATATTAAAAAAATGACTTTAAGAAAAGAGGGATGTATTCAATCAAATAGGGTAGTGTGGGGCGAAATGAGTGTAGGGGGCTTAATGTTGAATAAATTGGTAAAAAAGTAAAGTAAAAATGTTAAGACCTGTATTCTGCTATTTTGCATTTGTTTAGAAAGTTAATGAATCAAACAAAATCACATATTAAATATGTTTTCAATGGTTATTTAGATAGCTTATCTATTACACCTTAAATTTTCAACATATTACTATATAATTGTAAAACTGAAATGGGTGAAATTTGGATTTTACTAAAAAGCGTCATATGGGGCGGAATGAGCCAATCTTCTGGGACAGAATGAGCCACGTACCTCTTCCTGTGCATTAACCTAACCTCATAATAAAGCAGTCAGTAGGTCAGGATACAATGTTTCATATTATCAGATTGTGCATGGTGCTAATTGTGGTGTAAACGTAGAAAAATTTAATCTTGTCGACAAAAATTCTCAGAAAAAGTATAACAGCAGCACTGTTATAGGTCTGTAAAATGCTATAAAAATGAGAAAAACATTGTTGTGGTTGAAGAAACAAGGCTAAGGCCATGTGACGTGTGGGTCACGTGACCAGTTTTCTACCTTACCGCCACCTTTCTTATTTTCCAACTTATTTTCACACTAAGCGCCACATCAATTTGAAAATTTGGGACAATAAATAAGAAGCACTAAGAAATGTGGGTCTGGTCCTAAGCTTTAATAATTATAAAAAAAGCAAAAAAAAATTATTTACAACAAAAAACTTTTTTCATAATTATACAAATTTAGGACCAGACCCACCATTCTTAATGCTACTTGTTTAGTATCCCAAATTTTTAACTCGATGTGCCGTTTCGTGTAAATATAGGTTGGGAAATAAAAAAGTGGCGGTAAGGTAGGAATCTGGTCACGTGACCCACTGCCTGGCTCATCCCGTCTCAGGCATGAGGCGATATGAGCCAAGCGCACTGGTCCTTTATTTTCGTTTTTAATTTCGCATATACTTTTATAGTTACTTTTATCTTGGCAACATTTTAATAAAAAATGTTTGTAGAGTGTACCTAACGTTCGCCCCACCTTACCCTACTTGACTTTTCAACGAAAAAGTAGATTTTTTAATCTAGAAGATAAATTTTGTAGCAAAATAGATGAGTTTTCAACAAAATACAGTGAAACTCTTCTATAGCGCCGATTTTGGGGCTGAAGGTGGGTGGGAACTAACTCATTATAGCCGGATCCGCTTTTTTTGTTCACGCCTGAGTACTCGCCAGAGTGTCAACCGCATACTCCTTACACCCCGCGCAGCTCCTGTTACACCAACCGGCGGCGCGGCGCACAGTGGGGTGAAATCGGAAAACGAGGTTCAAAATGACATTTAGAACGCAATTATGCAGCGATTTTAGAATTTTTTTTTTTGAAAAATTCAGAACTAAATTTTTCAGAAAATAGTGAGAGTAGATTTTTTATTTTTTTTGTTTATTTAATTTTTATTTTAATGCAAACATCGAAAAAAATGTCGATTTTTCTAATTTCATTTTTTATCTTCTAGACAAAATTTTTCTTATACTTCTCGTCCCTTGAATTTAGTGCACAGGGGTATAAGAAATATAAAAAAATTCTTAACTTGCATAGTTAATTGTTATAAACAAATTGTATTAACAAATACTCGACATCAAGGGTTATTCGGCTTCAACGTATATTTCTGCTCTGAAATCGCTTGCTTTCATTATGAGGATGATACGTGAATATTTAAATTTAACACTAAATGTTATTTGTTTATTTCATAAACAAATTATATAAACAAATGCACATTTTGGCCGTTTTTAGGTGAAAAGAAACCGTTTTTTCTTTCTACCTTGTTGCAATTATGTTGCCAGTTATGTTTTCTGAAAAAAAATTTGCGACCTATCAATATTTGTTTATTTATAAACAAATTATATAAACAAATGCACATTTTGGCCGTTTTTAGGCGAAAAGGAAC
>NC_046658.1:110101695-110109874 GCF_010883055.1 Belonocnema kinseyi | reverse complement strand
AATGACTGCAGATCTTTTTCCAAAATCATTCTAGATTGAAATAAACATATACTTGTTTAAATAACAGAGTTACTATACAAATCAGTTAACTCCAGAAAGTCAGGGAATGCTTGAAAAAACCTGCTTGAAATTGGGAATTTTGGAAAAACTAAAGTTGAAGTTAATTTTATTATTATGGTTAAAAATCTCAACTATTTGGTTAAACAACAATCTCTATTGGTTGTGGATTGAAATTAGTTTGTTCAAAATTCACATTTTTTGTGGAATTCAACTATTATGGGTATAAAACTAAAATATTTTTTGCTTGAAATATCAAGTACAATAACGTTTTTCGTCGACAACTCATCCTTTTTGGTTGATAAGCCTTTTTTCAAAATTTAATTATTTTGAACTTCTTGGTGACTAACCCCTCTTTTTGGTTGAGAAATTCTTTTAAATTTCAAATATTTCGTTAAAAAATCTTGTTATTTGTTAAAGATTGGACTATTTTGGTAAAAAATCCTTCTTATTAGTTAAAAATTAGTTTTTTCTTATTTAAAAATTAATTTTTTAACTGAAAATGAGCTGTTCAATTTTTATGTTGAAAATTGGTCTTTTTTATAGAAATTTAATCTTTTTGGTTTGAAAATGATTCTATTTCGTTTAAAATTTACATTTATTTTATTGATAATTAAACTTTTTACTAAATATTCAATTAATCTATTTTTTGTTCAAAATTAATCTGCTTTAGATGAAAAATAATTTCTGTGGTTGAAAATTTAGCTATTTTGCTGGAAATTCGTTTCTTTTTTGGTTGAAAGTTTTAGTTCACGAACTGAAAATTTAAGTATTCTATAGGGAAATTCTATTAGGAAATTTATCTTTTTAATTGAAAATTCATGTATTTGGTTAAAAATTAATTTTTTTTTAGTTGAAGATTTATTATTTTAATTGAAAATTCACTTTGAATATTCTAGTTTTTGTGGAGAATTGACCATTGTCGATATAAATTTAATCTTTTTCGTTAAAAAGTGTTCGATTTCGTAGAAAATGTAACTATTCTATTTTTTTTAAGAATTCATTTCTTTTGTTGAAAAAAAGTTAAGTTACAAATTGTTTTTCTTTTTGATAGAAAATTCATCTTTTGATTCGAAATTAATTCATTTTGGTGAAAATTAATTCTTTGTTTGTTTAAATTTTACTTTTCTAACTGCAAATTGACCTAAACTAGTTTTTGTTTATAAATTTCTTTTTTTTTAGTTGAAAATTTATATAGTTTATTGAAACTGTATCTGTTTGGTAGAAAATTCTTTTTTTTTTTATTTGGGATTAATTGCTTTTGTTGAGAATTCATTTTTTTTTAAATTAATTATTTTAACTGAAAATTAAATTCTTCTATTTTTCATTTGAAGAACAATTTTTTTGATGAAAGAAATCTGTAATGTTGAAAATTTTTTCTTTTTTCTTATGAACATTTATTTTCCTAAGATTTTAACTATTCTAATTTTGATTGAAGACGGATATTTTTTAGATGAAAATTCATGTACTTTGTTGAAAATGAGTCATTTTTGGCAGAAAATTAATCTTTTGGGTTCAAATTTGAACTATTTGTTTAAAAATTCTTATTTATGGTTGAAGATTTATCATTTTAGTTACAAATTTATTTTTCAGGTTCAAAATTTATCTTTTTGATTTGAAAACTCAACTAAAAAGTGTTTAAAATGTATTTAGAAAAATTATGCGTTCATATTATTAATCTTCTAGGTGTAGTATTGGTTTTATACCTAAAAGAATTTAAAAATTGGGATATTGTAGAAATCCTGAATAAGGCACTGTTTAATGCGAATATGTTTTCTATTACTTTGACATTTTTACAATTTAAATTGAAGGCGCCTTTCCAATTTGAAGTGATGCATATTCCCGTGAAATTAAATAATGTAATTATTAATAAATACAGAAAATACGATTTTTTAAATCCTAATTCAAAATGCTTATAAATGCTGATTAAATTCTCATAGCACATAAATGTCGAACATATTCTTTAGCATATTCTCATGCTTGAACAATTGCCTGCAACATTTCGTATCGCTAGTTTTTTCCGTAGAACTACAATCAAATTCATGTACAATATCCGCAGGCTTTTTGAAATTCCAGTACAAATTAAATTAGAAAGTTGTTCCTCTTGCTTAAATGATTTTCATGATCATTTACAGGGTTTCTAAAAAATAAAGGTTGAGAATGTGTACAAAAAAAGTATGTTTGTAGCATAATCAAACCAGAGAGTTCCGTCTTTTGAAATCCAATTTAATGAACTCGAATCTTGAATGATTTTTATGAGACATTATGATTTTCTATGAAAGATATTTTGTTTATTAGTTGTTTATTAGTCTGTTTATTAGTCTGTTTTATTAGTCTGTTTTATTAGTCCTGTTTATTAGTCCTATGTTTTAAACGAAACATTTTAATAAAACACATTATTGTTAAATTTTTTAAATTGGAATTATTTCATAAAATTTCATTAATTGTTGATTAATTACAATATTAAACAGTAGATTAATTTAAGATATTATAATAGTAAAAACTAAAATGTATTATTATTAACATTAAAATTATAATATGTTCAACAAATTTTGTTTTATTATTAATGTATGAATTAAGTGTGGCAGTACACAACTAGACAACCAACTGAATCGAAATCTACAATAAAAAAAATAAGAAAAAAATCTACTTTGGAGATAAAATACTGATGAATTTAAGTAAAAAAAATGGATGAGAAAAAGATATCAACTCGGCTGCGGATTGCGATAAAAAATATAAAATCGTCAATTTCAATATAAACTAAAACTTAATTCTAACATGCTGGATTTTTCAATGCTTGTAAAAAAGATTTGATTGAAAAAGTTAGCAAATTCAGAGTAAATTGTACAATAATTTTGAGGTTTTAACAATCAATTTGGGTAGAAATGAAAAATGATTTTTAAAATTGTTGACAAAAGTAAAAAAAACTATATTAAAAAATGATAATTTGAACAAATTATTTTAATGCAACGTATATATGATTTATGTGGAATTTTGTATGCAATCAACATATTTTTGGGAAAATGTTGATGTTCTAGTTCTGTACTGCCACCTTTCAATTAAAATAATAAAATTTGATGATAGATTTCCAACTGGATTTGAAAATGTATTCATCAGAGGAAAAAATTAGATAAAAATTTCTGATATCGTTTTCTTAAGGATAAATATATGAATACTCACCCGTGACGAATGTTATTTGGATACTAGCGCTAGTACCTCGCTTCAAAATATACTTCCCATTAACAAATTTGCAACCTGTTACAGCAGCATTTTCAACCTTTCCGGCTGAGGAATCTAAAATGATAAAATTATAATGGAATAAATTTAACAAAACATTTTTATTTTTAAACTGAAAATTACTAATATTAAAAACTCCACATTTTAAGGATTTATAGGTATTTATTATTTAATTAAATGAAAATCAAATAAAAAAATGTTTTCTCTGGGTTCAAAACAACTCATTTGTATAAAAATTTGTATATCACAATTCTAATGAAAATGCTATTAGAGACCCTCTTTTTCTAAGCCTACCCTTGTTCGTACATTTTGTTCGTAGATTTCATTTGATAAGTGCCTTTTAAAAATACCCTAAAAGAAACATAATAGTGTAACCAAATGTACAGCCCAAAATGCTTAAATGGTTTCATTTTGTTTGAATAATTAAAATTTCAACAAAATAGTTGTATTCGGAACCAGACTGTTGAATTTTTAATCAAAACGATTGATTGTCTACTAACAAAGCTAAATTTACAACAAAACACATTTTAAAACCAGTTGAAATTTTGAATAATAACTATTCGTTTGCAACCAATAATGGAAAGTGATTGATGGTTCGTTTGCTGGTTCGAATACTAATTGCTGATTACTGTTGGTTCTCGCGTTTCGCGCTCGATAATATATTTACATCGCGCTGCTCGCTCGATAATGTATTTACCTGTCGCTACACACTCGGTCTTTGTATATTCCCCACACTTGTACACAGACTTTTTAAAACTGAAGGTCAAAGCATCGACAACAGTAATTTAGTGATTGTGAATTCTCTTTTGTTAAAGCTCCTTCGGCTTTTACGAACACATTATCATCACGTATCTCGGGCTTCGCACTCGAATTTGTCCCTCAGACTGTATATAATTTCCATAAATGTCTATTATTACAATTCATAACATGCATTGGTATTAAAGCAAACGTAGTTTCATTGTCTCGTTAAAAAAAATGCGCATTTAAGAAACAAAAACTTTGTTATTAAAAATTTTATTGCAACTTCTGCTGTTTTTTCAAAAACTGAATTTTCTCATTTCCAATTTCATTTTTAAGATTTAAACGTTACACACACGGTCCACACAGCAGCCTTACTGTTTTTTAACTTCTAAACTATATCATTAACCTCAGAGACACAGACTTTCTCAATTGAATCTTCTGTCGCATCGTGCTCTACATCGCAATTGTGGTGCCCTACTGCTTCATCTCCAAATAATTCATTAAAATAGTCTCTAAAAGCATCTAGGGTGGAAAATTTAGTTTGAACAACAGAACCACAAAACTTTTATTAATGACGGGGGGGGGGGGAGTTTCAATCGAGATTCATAGTCGGTTGGTGATTTATGCTGAGTTATAGGGCAACATGGGAGGAGCTCATAAAACAAAATATAGAGGGCGCATGGACAAAGTTCCGGGATATCACTGTTAGGTGTGCGATCGAAATGTGTGGTACCGCGGTTGTAGAAAGAATGTCTGGTCATCCGTGGTAGAATGATGAAATTCAGGCAGCCCAAAAAGCAAAGAAAAAAAGCGTACAGGAGAACTTTGAACATCGCAGATCTTAGCGATAAGAAAAGGAATAGATGTATAAATGATAACAGACACAAAAAGAGGATACTCAAACGATTAATCAAGGAAAGTAAAGATAAAATTAGAGCAGAAGAAGAGAAGAAAATACAATACGACTTTGATGGTGGCAAGAAACTGCTTTATAAAAAATGAAGGGAAATAGAACACGATTCATTAGAAAACTCAATTGAGAAAGTCTGTGTCACTGAGGTTAGGGATATAATTAGGAACTTGAAAAACGTTAAGGCTACTGGGGTAGACAGCATTAACGCTGAAATACTTGAACACGGTGACGAGTACATACAACGTAGACTGTGGGAGTTGTTAAATTTATGTTTTAAAATGGGAGATGTCCCAGACGATTGGGAAAAAGCGATTATCGTACCAATATACAAAAGAAAGGGAGATAAAAGCAACTGCAATAATTACATGGGAATAAGCTTATTAAGTACCATGAGTAAAATATACTCAAAAATACTTATACGTAGGGTAATAAAAATAACAGAAGAAAAGATTTGGGAAGTCCAAAGTGGATTTATGCCAGAAAGGTCAGGTACGGCTCAAATTTTTAGCTTCAGGAAAATAACAGAAAAAGCTTGAGAGTAGGAAAAAAAGTTTTCTATGCATTTGCTGATCTAGAAAAAGCTTTTGACAAGGTAGAAAAAAGTAAACTTTGGGAAGTCCTGAAAGAGTATGGAGTCAATGGATGGGTCCTACAAGGTATTAAAACAATATATACGGGTAGCAAAGTGAGGGTAAGGGTAAATGGGAAATTGAGTGACTGTTTCGATATTATTCAAGGAGTTAGACAAGGATGCGTTATGGATTCATGGTTATTTATATTATTTATGAACAAGTGTTTAAGAATGGCTCTTTTCGACGAAGAGGGTGTGGATCTCGAAACAGTAAGGGCACGTGGGTTAGCGTTCGCGGATGATAAGGTTATTATGGCAGAGTCAATCGAAGACTTACAAAGAATGTTGAATAAACTAGATTCAAGCATGAAGAGCATGGACCTCATAATTAACGCACATAAAACAAAAACTATGGTATTTGAAGGAAAGAGTGTGAAAACACTATGTAATATTTTATTAGTTGATGAGTTCGTATACCTTGGTAGCTTATATACTAGGGGCGGGAAGATAGATGAGAAATTAGATAGACACATAAACGAAGTTAAGAAGGTTATTGGTAGAGCAGGACTCCTTATCAGAAGTAAAAATATATCAAATTAAGCTAAAATAGCATAATATGCGGGAAAACTGTCATGGACAAAGTGAGTAACGAGATAATTCTCAAAGAATGTGGTGCAGAAGAGACGCTAGTAGACACATGGGAAAGAAGTCGGTTAAGATGGTTCGGGCATGTTGAGAGAATGCCAAGTGAACGACTAACGAAACAAGTGTATCAAGGTAAAGTAAATGGCAGCGTGCCCAGAGGCAGACCGCGGAAAGAATGGTTAGAATATGTGAATAAGACCCTAGTTGGAAGAGACTTAAGAACCCACAGAAACACGAGAGCCTGCATGAAAGAATTCATGGACGTAAAAGAAGCTAGAGAAGTATGCGAGGACAGAAAAGTATGGCGACAAATAGTTTTAAAAAAAGAGTGTCAGTAGAGTGAATGCCACCTGAAACAAAATACCTTCGACACTAATGGGCCCAGGTGGGGAACCTTACATAAGGACTTTGTGAGTATCTTCACTTAGGGTGATTGTTAGAGAGATTGATCAGCAACCTGGGTCGGAGCAGTGATGCGGAACGAACGTGTTATTTAAATAAATAAAACGAGAATTCTGGATCAATATAAAAACGTTATATCCCTTCCTCACATTACTCCTTTCCCCACCCAGTGAGTCACGCCTACCCCCAAAAGGGAAATGGCTTAATGGTATAATAATAATATTTGGCTTACAATGTTCATTTTCGTGTATTTTTTGGGGATTTTGTAAATCCTATAACTCTGATAATTTTTGGTTTTATTTAAAAAAGTAATCAGAATAAATTGTTCATCTTTTTGAATACTATGAATACCCGCAAAGAGAATTTTTAAATCTTTAAAAAAGGTTTCAAAAATATTTAAAATGTGCCAATCCAATCCGTCAATTTTTTCGAAAGTTATCGCGCTAACAAACTAAAAATCTACAGACACACGAACAGAATAACAGACTGAGACACATTCGTTAAAACCTGTTTTTGCAATCAGGGGTTCTCAAAACGTGGACATTTCACAAAAACTGAGAGGGGGTCAAATCTTACACAAATCTAATACCTTCTTTGATGAGAATGTAAAAAAATTCGATTTTTTGAAAACTCACACGAAACGAAAAAGAAATTAAAAGACACAAGTTGTGATGAGAATGTGCCCAGTCCCACATAGCGGGCAGATTTTTCTCACGATTAAAACAAAAAACATGCATCCTATCAGAAAGTGATTAATAACAAATTTGTAAATCTTTTTCAAATGCACAATTTTTTCTATTCATATTTTAACCTATTTTGCATATTTTGACCGTAAAATGTAATTTTTAATTTTCAATTATTTTTTTATACAGTCAAAATTTGAGTTTTCGATTTGTCAAGAGAATTCAAAAAGTTGTTACGATGATCTTGTAGGGCATTCAAAAAGTAACATTTATCAGGCATAAAATGTTCATTTTCGTGTTTTTTGTTTTTTAATTTTGTAAATGCTATAACTCTGGTAATTTTTGGTTTTATCAAAAAATATCTGTAGAGAGAATTTTTGAATCTTGAAAAAAGTGGTCTCAAAAATATTCAAAATATGCTCACTTTTTGCATTTTTATCCAAAATGGCTGGCTAACGATCTTGACCTTCATTTTAAGATATTAAAAGAATGTACCAAAGGACAATCCAATCTGTCAATTCTTTCGAAATTTATCGCGGTAACAAACTAAAAATCAAAACACAACTGTCCATGAACGAACAGTCAAATTTTACACAAATCTAATACATTCTCTGATGAGAATGTAAAAATTTATTTACAATCAGAAAAAAGAAGAAATTTTCGACAAAATATTCAGTTCAATATTTAACCAATGAAATTAATGTTTAACGAACCAACTCAACTTTCGTGTTTTAACCAAGTATTTCTGTTTGTAACAAAATAGTTGAATTGAGCGTGTGGATTCCATAACGTCCTTAGCGCTCGGACTCGCTCTCCCAGTACTCTGTCCTTACGAGGATGGATTGATAAGTTTCCGGCCTGACCAAGAGATGGCGCCACTAGGCCTACCTTGAGGTGGCGTTCTATAGTACCATCCTTAGATAGCTTGTA
>NC_046658.1:110093075-110101595 GCF_010883055.1 Belonocnema kinseyi | reverse complement strand
TTTTGTGTATTTTGATACGTACAAACAGTGTATGATATTTAGTCGATAATAAAACAATATTTATTTATAATAAAATAATCATTTGGTGAGAACTGATTGATTAACTGAAAAGAGTCGGGACAAACTTCATACTTTTTTCAGTAAGGCCGCGAGTACCTCGCCGCGCGCCGGCCATAAGCGCCAAACGCACTGTCGCGCGCACAAAAGGCGCTACTTGTAAATTGCGATAACTAGGCTTCCGACTTTGAAAATTTATAACTTTGTAAATATGCATTTAACAAAAAAGTTTCAAGAGAACTTTTATGCTTAGAATTGTCCATATTTACTAAAAAAAAACTTGTCCCATAAAGAAAAACCATTTTTTCCTGTTTGTTTAAACAATTGCGTTTTAAACAAAACCTATCCACTTCTCGTAAAATTAACCGGTACCATTGGATTCAGCGGGTCAAAATACATAAGATTAACTAGTTTTTACCTTTTGCCTCTTGAATGCATACGGGAACATACCCAGCTCCCGGACTAAAAGGCCCTACTTTTGGATGAACCGATGATCAGATCAGACTCAATTGGATTGGTTTACCCTGAAAGAAACGTGAAGTAAGAAAGGGTACTAAAATACGTGTAACTGTGGGTTAAGAGAATATTTAAGAATATTTAAAAAAACGGTGATTAATAGAAATACAGTGAAACTATTCTATAGCGTCGAATATATTTGAAAAAGTAAACTACTATTCCATACGTATTTTTTCCGGAGAAGCCGATTCCGGTATTTATTTGTTAAAAAACTCAATTTTGCAATAATTTCTTTAAATAAATTTGTTTAAATAACTTTGTTTAAACAAATTTGTTTAAACAAATTAATTTTGCAAAAATAATGGAAAATTGGAATTCTGCGCATCAAAAAACCACGTAGTCAATATATGCCATACCCGTATTTTTATTCATATTCTTATGTTCGTCAAAGGATTTATTCATATCGCAAAATTGATTATTTATTAATTTGTTAATAACAATATTTATTTGAAAAATTGAAACTACTATTAAGCAGTATTTTTCAATAGAATCCGATTCTGCGGTATTAATTTGGCAAAAAACTTAATTTTGCAATAACTAGTTTGAATAAATTGTTTAAACCAATTAGTTTTCCATTGAAAACTGTTTAAAGTTTCCATTTTATACACATCAATTATTGAGCGTTTAACATTGAGTGTTTTAATTTGCAGTTACATTCTTATAACTTTAAATGAAAAAATGTATATCTTCAAGTCTTCGAATCTTTTAATTTCATTGACCCTGTTCAATTCTTTCCACCTGAAAGGACTAGAGGTTTACAAAACACAAGAATTTTTAACCAAATCTTTGAACTTCCATATCGAAATATTAGTTTTTGACAAAAAAGTAAAATTTTCAACCAAATAGTTGAAGTTTCTACCATTTTCAACTCACAAAAACGCATTTTTAACAAAACAGTTAAATTTCCAAACAAAGAGATAATTTCTTAACTAAAATCATAAATTTTCAACCAAAGAACTAAATTTTTGACAACGCAGATTAACTTTTAACCAATTATTTAATATTTCAAAGAGAAAAGACAAATTTTCAAAAAAAAGTTGAACTCTCTGTAAAAGTTTCTGTACGAAACGAGATGAATATCCCAACCAAAAGCAAAATTTTTCAAAAAAGAGTTGAATTTTAAAAAATAATGTTAGTAATTTTTCAACCAACTAAATGAAAATTGTACCAAAATATGTGGTTGAATTCAACAAAAAAAAAGACGAATTTGCAACAAAATAGGTGAATTCTCAACAAAACCAAAATATTTTTTAAACAAAATAGTTGAATTCTCAACAAACAAAAATTATACTTTTTCACCGAAAGAGGTACATTTTTAAACGAGACAGCCAAATTTTGAACAAAGAAAGAGATAAAATGTTCACTAAATTGTTGAATTATCAAACCCAAAACACGAATTTTCTATAAGACTAAAAATGAATAAAAATACGGGTATGGCATATATTGACTACGGGGTTTTTTGATGCGCAGAATTCCAATTTTCCTTTATTTTTGCAAAATTAATTTGTTTAAACAAATTTATTTAAACAAATTATTGCAAAATTGAGTTTTTTACCAAATAAATACCGGAATCGGATTCTCCGGAAAAAATACGTATGGAATACTAGTTTACTTGTTCAAATATATTCGACGCTATAGAATAGTTTCACTATATTTCTATTAATCACCATTTTTTAAAGCCAAAAATATGAATTTCTAACAAAAAATTTATTTTTAACCAAATGAAATACAGTGGAACCCTTCAATAGCCCTTCCGAGAACTGACGCCGCGCCACAGGTAGGTGTAATAGGAGTTGCACGGGGTACGCGGGGTCTGCGGTTGTCACGCAGGCGGGCACTCAGGCGTGAACAAAAAGAGCGGAGTGGGCTATAATGAGTTAGTTCTCACCCACCGTCAGCCCAAAATGCGGCGCTATAGTAGAGTTTCACTGCAGTTGAATTTTTAACGAAATGTATGATTTTTGAACCATAATATATGAATTCTCCATGAAAAATATTTTATTTGATATTATTTCAATTGATAAAATTTTTTGATTTAAATCAAAAATAGTAAAATTAAAAACAAAAAATTTTCAACAAGCAAAAATTAGATTTTTTTCAAAAAAGAGATCAATTTTGAAATGAGAAAGTTGAATTTAGAAGCAAGAAAGAAACAAAATTACCAGTGAATTCTTGAATTTTTGAGCCATGGAGACAAATTTTCTAGAAAACTTTTGAACTTTTAAAAAAAATCTGAATTTTTAACAAAAACATTTTAAATCAAATAAAAGAGTTGAATTAAAAAGAATTGACTTCAAAAAAAAATACTTTAATTTGAAATCATTTACAGTTGCATTCAACAAAAAATAAGAAATTAAAACAAAAAGTTTCTTTTTAAAATATTAAATAAGTCACCCTAAAAGTTACAAAAAACGTTACTTTTCAGTAATTTAGTTATTTGCAAAAAGTTAAAACCCAACTCTGGCTGAAAATCTTTTACATAATTTTGTAACGTGTGAATCCAAAATTATTTTCCCATGGCTGTTGAGATGAGTTACTTAGATTATCACACATAATGTAACTTGTGTTTATTACTTGAAATTGTCATATGAGAAAATTCTGCTTATATCAAAAAATCGCAAAAAAATGATTCATGTCACGAATATTATTCTTGATAGATAACAAATATGAATATCTTTGAGTGTAACTCGTGATTCACGATATCTTACCAGCAGTCAAGTTTGGGCGCTCAATGCTTCTGCCTCTCTCGTATTTTTAATTTGTGCTTGGCTATTGAACGAACAACATGTTTCGAATTATTTGTGCAATAATCCTTTTCACCTTCGCCTTTGGTGAACATTTGGCATTGCAAACATGTCGTAAGTAAATAAAAATATTATTAACAAATACAAAATAATAATAATTTAGTCATTGTTCTTTGTTCTTTATACTTTTAATTATGCAAACAATTCTAGTATGAGAACAAAGATGTCTTAAATTGTAGAATATAAGCATCGTGATAAAATATAACATTGCATAGTTATGTAATATTATGTATTTAATAATATATATTATATAATATATAAATAATTACAAATTGGAATAGTCCTTTTGAAAGTAATAATAATTCTAATTTAATCTACCATATTCTTTGACTTTAGTTCAATCCCATTATCTTGTTATTGTTTATTGTTTTGTAGCATAGGAGGGTTGACAAGTATCCATCATCATATTTTTGGATAAAAAAAAAAGTTTAAATAAGATTGTCCTCTGAGGATAAGTGAATAATAATTAATAATCAATGATCTCTTATTCAGAAAGATTCGACACATTTATGACGTGTTTTATTCTTGTGTAAATTACCCTGTTGAAGCTAATTACGATACGCGTACTAATTCTGCCTAACTGATTATAACTGTTTGCGTAGAAAAACTCCACATTTAAAAATAAAAATATTCTTGATTTTTATTTATCGCAGAAGTTGACATTAATTATATAAAATTAACTTGAATTAATTAAAGTTGAAAATTAACTAACGCTGTTTTTACTTTCGGAATAATATTATAAAACAGTAAGAAGTAATATATACATAGGAGAGCAGATTGTGAGTTAATCAAATTGAATTTTCACACGTAGTCAGTGAGAAGTCATGAAACTATTTTCTCTATCAGAATTCGTGACGTTACAAATTTACGGAAATTATAAATTTTTTTTAAAGATTATTAATTAATTTTTGGCTCTTTTGAAAATTGTATTTAATTTTAAGAAATTGTTTGCACCCATTTTTGTTCTTACAGTTTTTATTTTTTAATCCAATTGTAAAACTAATATTTTTGTATTTTCAAGTTAAAGGATTTAAAACGTGAATAAAGCTGTAGTTTAGCATCCTTCTAGCACAATGGACTCTTTGTCTTGATTATCGGCAGATAAAGTAATTGTAGTTCCTGGCGTGAAACAACATACGATATAAAAAACATACTTTTATCAATATAAGCATTCATTGGAATGAAATAACATTAAACCTGATTATTTCGATTTGTTATTACGTTTTACTATATAATCAGAAGTTTTTTGTTAAAGAATCTTTAATGCTCATTATAGTTAAAGAAACAATATTGAGAACAATTATTTTTCAAATCTAAATTTTTGTAAAATAAAATTAAATGTCTTTTTATGCTTGGTAGATTCGTTTTTCATTGGCTTATGATTTGCCTGCTGTTTAATTGATAATTGCTAGTCAAATCGTAAATTCGAGAGATTGTCGATGAAGGCTTGTAATTGTAATGCATTTTCGCCAAGATTCTCAAGGTGAAAACGATTATCATCGTTGCGTCATAAAAAAGTAAGATGGTATTCTATCTGTTGGTGAAAATAGGACAGACTCGAACCTTTTTTCGCTTAAATAAGAACCCAGTTAATAGAACCTGATAAGAAAATTGAACTGTTTTTCGTTGAAAGTTGATTCTATGTAATTCAAAGTGTTGTATATTTTTGATTGAAAACTCATCGCTTTTGGTTAATATTTTTACTGTTTGGTTCAGAATTAAGCTACTTCGTTAAAGGTTACTTACTTTTGTTAAACATTCATTTTACATAGTGTCGACTTAAATCCTGGAAAAAAAATCGCTGACAATTCCAGGTTTTTTCCAGGTATCTTAAGTTTTCTTTCAGGTATACTTTTTCATGTTATATAAGGTAAATTTCCAAAAATTAAGATTAACTTTCTATAAAAATAGACGATTTTTTAACAAAAAACATCAATTTTCTACGAAATAATTGAATTTTGAACTAAAATATCATTTATACATGAAAAATGGGATAGTCAAATTTTCAGTTAAAAAATAATTTTCAACCGAGATGATGAATTTTCAACTAAAATGACGAATATTCAGCTAGAAAAATAGAATTTTAAACCAGAAAGATACATTTTGAATTAAATTGATGATTCATTAACTGGAGTTGTTGAATTTTCAACGAAAAGTCTTATTTTCAACCAAAAAGTATAATTAATGAAATCAATAATTGACACTATTAATTAATCTTTTTGCTTGAAAATTTAAAAACTTCAGTTAATGAATCATCAAGTTAGTTGAAAATATATCTTGAAAAGGGTGTTATCTTGGTCATTCGGTCCAATAAAAGTAATAGTGGATGCAGTTGTGAATGAATCCTGCTTTATTTGTGAATTTCTGAAATGGAATAGAAGCTTGACGTTGGGTTTTAAATTAAATTGACAAATAAAGCATGATTTATTATTTTTTCTTTCAAATAACGTCTTTAACTGAAAATCTTACTATTCCATAATTGGTTCAAAATTGATCGTTTTTATTTCAAAATTTAACTATTTGTTTAGACATTCAATTTAATTCGTCCTGCTGGATTAAAAATTTAACTTTATTTAAAAAATTTGTCTTTTTGTCTTGAAAATGTAACTATTTGGTTGAAAATGCTACTGTTTTTTGTTGAAGTTTATTATTTTTTTCCAAATTCAACCATTGGGTCCAAAATGCAATGATTTGCCATGATTTGGAAACGCAGAAAAATTTCCGAAAATTACCAACTTCGGAAATTCAATGCGAAAAAAATATAATTATATGTGATTTAAAGAGCCACACAACTTTTATAAAGAATTTATTTTCATTAAAGTGATAGTCTTTTACTAAAAATTAAAAACTGGAAATTTTCATTGTACCGAAATCAATGACTTTTTAAACTAAACTTGCGGAAACTCGGCTTCTGACCATCAGCTGGAAGTATTGAAACTCAACTTTTTTCTTCACAATGAGCTATAGAATATGAATAAAATATTATTTTCAACATGTCACCACCATAAATATGTTTTATAGGGTCCTGAAGAAACTCTATAACTGAAAAAATGAGTTTTGCGATTATTGGGTGCTAATTATAATTTTCTTAGGTTTTTTTAATGCAAATATTTGATAATATATGAAATACAATTTCATACTCATAATAAGATGTTCAGAAAAATTGTTTAAACAAAAACAATTTTTGTCCAATTTTCAATTGAACATAGTTGATACTTTATTATTGTTAAAAAATAATTGTTTAAACAATTTATTATTATTGTTAATAATATTCAATTTCAATAATGCTAGAAAGTTGCGGTTTTATCTGAAATGTTTAGCTGATTGTCCAATTTACGATTAGAGTGAAATGGATAGTTAATCAATGTTAAAAAATTAATTTTTTAAATAACTTAATAGTGTTGCTAATGATACCTAATTTGAATAATGCTGAAAAGTTGTGGTTTTTTTTCTGAAATTTTCAACTTTTTATCCGCTTTTCACTTAATATGGTAATAATCAATGTAAATTATACAAAAATAGTTCTTTAATTAATTTACTATTGTTTGTAACTATCTTCTCTTAGATCAGTGCAAGAAAATTGTTGATTTTTAAATGCTCAATTTTGCTTTGCCTTTTAACTTAGGAAAAATTAATCAATAAACCTGATAAAGAATCACATTTAAAACAATCTCTTTCTTTTCTGTGTATATTTCTTTCTAAAATAAAATAGATATTTGAAATATATGCTTCAAATTTTGTACATGGAACCCTGGAATTACTCGGGGCAGAAGGGGGTGGGTAAGCTGATAATAAAATATGTGCAATACCAAATTTTTCTATTACGCTTTGTAAAAAACAGCTTATTATAATTCAAAACCAAAGTTTCAAATTCATTTACAGACCTATAACTACAAAGTCAAAGACAAACTAAATATATAGGAAAAAGCATATTTCTAGCACAATTCTATGGAAAGACAGTTATAAACAATAAACAATTCTCTAAATAAGAATGTTTCTTATCTTGCATCAACTATTACATCACTTAGTAAAAAGTGGACAAAAATGTAAGAGTTCAGAAAAAACCGCAACTTTCTAGCATTATTGAAAGTGAATATTATTAACAATAATAATAAATTATTTAAACACATATTATTGTTAACAATAATTCAGCATCACCCAAGTTTAATTAAAAATTGGACAAGTTTTGAAAAAACCGCAACTTTCTATCTCTATTCTAAGAGAAAATTTCTGAAAACACTGATAAATTGTTTAAAAAATTTTTGTGAGCATCTTGTTATGAGTATGAAATTGTATTTCATATATTAGCAAATATTTGCATGGAAAAAACCTAAAAAAATCGTAATTAGTACCCAAAAATAGCAAAACTCAATTTTTCAGTTATAGAGTTTCTTCAGTACCCTATAAAACAGATTTATGGTCGTGACATGTTGAAAATAATAGTTTATTCGTATTCTATAGTTCATTTTGAAGAAAAAAGTTGAGTTTCAATACTTCCAGCTGAAGTTCTCTTTGTGTATTTTTTCTTGAGATGAAAATGCACAAAGCTGAAATGAATCGGGTAAAAAATACGACCTGTGGGCGATTATGAATAGTAAATTCCTATTTAAGACGATTGTGGTCGGTACTTTGCCACTGAGAGTTGTCTGTCCGCGAAACTTCCCTGCAGACATTTGTCCGTCAAAGTCTGAGGAAACGATTCCTGACAGTAATGGTTTCCAATCATTTTTATGTTGCAAATATAAAAAGGAAATCTACTTTTAAAACAAACTTGGCATCAGAAGGGGTTTTTCTATTTAGAGAAAAAAAACGAGATCATTTCGTCGAACAGAAACCGAGTTTTCGCGAGTTTAGTTTAAAAAGTCATTGATTTCGGTACAATGAAAATTTCCGGTTTTTAATTTTTATTAAAAAAATTATCACTTTAATGAAGAAAAACATTTTTTCATGAAAGTTGTGCGGCTCGTCGAGCCACATATATTCATATTTTTTGCGCAGTGAATTTTCGAAGTTGGTAATTTTCGGATATTTTTCCGCGTATACGTACGAGGGTGGATTGATAAGTTTCCGGCCTGACCAAGAAAAACAACGTTTTTAAGAATTTTTTTTTTATTTCTCAACATAATCTCCTCCAAGGCTGATA
>NC_046658.1:110082758-110092975 GCF_010883055.1 Belonocnema kinseyi | reverse complement strand
AATTAACCGATACCATTGGATTCAGCGGGTCAAAATACATAAGATTAACTAGTTTTTACCTTTTGCCTCTTGAATGCATACGGGAACATACCCAGCTCCCGGCCTATGTAGCGAGGACGCGCCAAAGGCTATGTGGAGGGGTGAGTTGGAACGGAATTTGGAGCCAGCGGTAGAAGGCGCGATGTATTTAAACGGCAACAAACACGACAAACACTAATTCTGCATAAAATTAAAAGTATTTGATGACATCAGGCACCAAAATCGAAAAAATTAAATCCTTTAGTTTTTTATAATATCTTGTAGATTTTTACAACAAAGTAAAAATATTGACAATAAAAAGTTATACATATTTTTCAATTGTTTATAATATTGTACTTTCTTAACCTAGAATGTTTATAAAAGTAATAAAACAATTTCACACTTACATTTTCAAATTTATTCATTTTCAAGAAAAAATGTAACTTTTTAACATCAGTTTAACTAAATCATATACTTAAAATTTCTACCTGCAAATATGAATTTACAACCAAATAGTCGAATTTTAAAACAAAACAAATAAAAACTTTAATCAGTATCTTTTGAATTTTTAATCAAATAGGAGAATTTTCAACACAAAAAGCTAAATGTTTGAGAAAAGAAATGATTTTTTTTTAAACTAGAGAAAAAGATTTATTAATTAAATAGTAGAATGTTTAACGAAACAAACTAAATTTTTAACGAAATATTTATATTGACAACCAAACAGTTGAATTTTTAATCAAAAAGACGAATTTTCTATCCAAAAAGTCAAATTTTCAACATAACTATAACATAACTATTTCACAAAATAATTGAATCTTACACCAAAACAGTTTAATTTTTACACAAGTAGTTGCACTTTTAACTAAAAAAGCTTGAATTTCTAAAGAAAAAGAAATGACTTTTCAATCGTGATTTTTCATTCAAGAAAGAAAGAAAAAAGATTTAAAACACATTTTTTAAACTAGTAGAAGTTTTTCAAGCCACAAGAATTTTTTTTCGAATACTTGATTTCTACCGCCAAAGACGAATATTCAACTAAAAAAGAACAATTTAAAGTAAATATAATGAACAATATATTTAGATTCTCAATCAACCAATAGGATCAATTTGGAACTAAAATGATGAATCTTCGACAACATCAATCCAAAAGGATGAATTTTTAACGAAATAATTAAATTTTAAACCAAATAGTATACTTCTTAACAAAAAGATATACATTCTGAATAAAATATAATAGTAGAACTTTCAATAAAAAATAATTCACTTTTAACTAAAAAGACTACTTTTTATCCAAAAGATGAATTTGAAATCAAAAAGGAAGAATTTTTTGTCTCAAAACGAAATATTTGAATCTCAACAAACAAATTAATTTTCAACTAAAATAGATGAATTCTGAACCAAAAATATAATAATTTCTCAAATAATTTGTCTACTAAAAGTTGAATTTTCAATACAAAAGGATGAATTTTCTATACAAAAAGAGAAATATTCAACAAACCAGTTGAATTTTTGATAAAAAATGAATTTTTTCATTGAGTTCTATGAATTCAGTTTATATTTAATCGAAAGAAAACAACAAAAAGGGAAATTTTTTTTGAAAGCAGGAGAATTTACTAGGAATTCAAGACAAAAGCAAAAAAGGGGAATTCAAAATTAAAATTCACCCACTATTAGATGAAGAGGATCGGAATATTAAACAATCTCAGATTATAATATGCATTTATAATTTAAATCACTGATATGCATACATACATAATGTATTAATGGATGGATTCCAACAAAAAAATGTCAAAGAAATTCGCATACTTTCAATATAGAAGATGGCGAGATTGAACAATCTCAAAATTTGCAATTTTTTAGAGTTTATAATTTGGAAAATTTATTTGAAATTGTGAATCTTGACTAATTTTGGAAAATTTATATTATGAAATTAATAGATTAGAAACTTTTCAATTTTAAGTATTTGAAGTGTGGATAGATAGCTAGAAAAATGTGAATTTTTCAGGAGCGTAAAGAACATTCCGTCCATTCTGTCAAAACGAAATCACTATTTTAAGAAAAAACAAAAGACCACAACTAAGTTTAAATGCTGCTGAATTTAATCCAAATAATTTTGTTTGCTACAAGTAATTCAGTTTCGAGGCAATAGGATGTGGAAGTTGACTATCTCAAAGCCATGCTGACCACAAATTTGTACAGGCTCGGGTGCGGATTGAGATAAAAAATGTAATCTTTAGGATAAATAAAAAATAGAAACTCTAGAAAAAAAAATACTTCCAACACATTTAATTTAATTTATTGCAAAAATAAAAACTTACTTCTGAGATGTGCGGACGCTCAATAAGAATCAGAAATGTTTAATACAAAAAGAAATTATTTCGTTAAAAAAAAAATAAAATTTAGTCTTATGATACCTGTCGATGATAGAATATTTTTTCACCAAGAGGCCTATAAGAAAAAGAGAATGGTTTTTTTCAACATTAATCGATAAAAATTATAAATTATAATGACGCAAAGTTTTCGAGAAAATTAAAAAGAAAATGTTATGTTCATAAAAAAGTACCTATTTTCAATTGCTTATACTGTAATATTAAACAAAGATATGAAAATTTATACGGAAGATAAAATGTGCGCCTTTTCCTTAACTTTCGAATAAAGTATACTATAAAATCCACTTCAATTATTTATTTAACAATATAAATCAAATATTTATAAACAAATAGATTTTTTTAATTTAGACCTGTTTTTTTAATTTATTTTAAAGAGAGGACTAAACGTTTTTCTTGATCTGGTAAAAATTTGGCAGTGAGTAGTCTAATACGTTCGAAGCAATGAATTTTTCAATAGTGGCTCGCGCACGCTAAGTATACCGCAACGCGACTCGCTCGGGCTGGGACTCGACTGTCTACGCGATAAGTAAAACACAACCATCCACTTTCAAAATCGTATATTTTTATATTGTTAATTTAATATATTCAAAATTTATTGCTATTCACAAATTAATTGCTTCGAAAGTATTTAACTACCAACTCCCAAATTTTCACCAGATCAAGAAAAAAGTTTAGTCCGATTTTTAAAATAAATTTTTTTTTTAAAATAGGTTCAAATTGAAAAAACATGTATTTGTTTATAAATATTTGATTTATATTATAAAATAAAAAATTAAAATGGATTTTAGTATACTTTATTCGAAAGTTGAGGGAAAGGCCCACATTTTATCTTTCGTATGAATTTTAATATCTCTGTTTAATATCGCAGTATAAGCAATTGAAAAAAGGTACTTTTTTATGAACATAAAATTTTTGTTTAAATTTTCTCGAAAAATTTGCGTGTCATATTGAAATAAAAAATACGTATCGAATATTTTTAAGTATTAAACAAGAAAAAAAATATTTTACGTGAAAAAAAAATTGGTGGCAAATAATGTGTGGAATCCCCCATGTTTTAGAAAATGAGAATTTTTAGAATAAACCCATTTTCAAAAAAATGTTGGTTTTATCCACCTCTTAAACTTCGAATTTTGAAATTCGAAATTAATAAATTCAATATTTCAAACCCTAATTAAATAGGGTTTCTTAATTTAGGGCGAAGTGGATGTGCTAAAATTATTCAATTCAATTAAGTTCATACCTTCTGTTCAGTTTTTTGGTTTGAAATTTTTTTTTAAATGACAGATTGGCTTAAAAATTGTAAAAAAAATTTTGGATGAACAGTTTTTTATATTGAACAGTAATGAAAGATTAGAAAATTTAAAAAACGTGTTCAATTGTTAGAAAAAATTGAATATGTCGAATCTTTCAGTTTAAAAAATTTTAATTGTCAAATCTAAAAACGAAACAGAATATATTAAAACAATTCCAAATATTTCAAATGTTTAAATTCGATACTTTCATCAAGAAATTACTATAATGTTTTAAATTTCTAATTATTTCAAAATTAAGGCTTTTGTAATAGTACGATTTGTAATAGTACGATGTTAAACTATTTTGAATTTAAAAGGAATTTGAAACCAACCAGTTTTGAACGTTTAAATTTGAAATTTTTGGTTTGAACACAATTTCAGAATCGTTCATTCTTGAAGTCTTCCTCAGCTAAATCATGTTTGAATTTTTAAATTTCAAATTGAAAATTGTTCAATTTCAAGATTTAAAATGTTTTATTTTAAATTGTCGAATTGTGAGAAATTAGTTTAAGTTTTTTTTATTTATAGGACGTTTTAGGCTGAACTGCAAAAAATTTGTTATTTTAAATTACCCAGAAGTACAAAACTATCATTACAAATGTAAACAAAAATTCAATATCGCCATTTTGTACGAAAAATTGCGTACATATAACGAATGTCTTACAGCCTGAACTGACAGTCTAAGAGAAGTATATTTGAAATTTTTGTTAAAAAAGGATGACATAATTATGCCAAATTTTCAAAGTCTCGAATGCAGAAAAATGATGAAAAAATGATTATCAAAACAGAAATTTTCGACGAATGAAAAGTCCCAAATGAAAATAAAGCCACCAAAAATTTTAAAGTCCGATTATTTAATTGCCCGAAAATAGTAAATTACCGAATTGTAAAATATCCATATAATTAATCACTGAATTTGGAAAACAGCAAATTGTCGAATTTCAAAATTCTCAAAAATAGTAAATTGTCGAAATTTCAAATTCCCGAAAATAGTAAATTGACGAATTTTCCAATTCCCACAAAAAAAGTTTTTTTTGTTGATAAAATAATCTTTTATTTTAAGGAATTAAAAGTTCTAAAAATGACTAATTTTAGGAATATGAAATTGCGGAAATTTACTAGTTTTGGGAATTTGATATTAAAACTCTGGTAATAAGCATTATTGATAATTTTATTTTGTCCTAGGAATTTTCAGTTTTCGGTAAAATTTCAGTTTCGCTAATTATTTTTGGGGCATTTTCCTGCTAAGAATCTCACTTATAAATAGAATTTTATTTTCATTACGACATGGGTTTTAAATCTCTTTAAAAAAATTTTTTTCATTAATTCTTATTGGGGGGGGGGGGGGGGGAAAAGTCTCCAATTTACTAATTTCAGGAACACGAAATTTCAAGAATTCACTATTTTCGGGAATTTAATATTAAAATTTCAGGAATAATCATGTTTAATAGTTTTATTTTATTTTGAGAATTTCCATTTTTCGGAAAATTTCTGTTTCGGTGTTTTGACAGATTAGGGCATTTTTAAATTCGGTAAAATTATATAAATCTGTTGAAAATCCCACATATTAAGAAAATTTTTTATTTATTCAGATATTGTTTTCAAATTTGTTTTAATACTTTTTTTCCATTAAATCTTGTTTTAGAGGAGGGGGTCTTGAAAATTCTGAAATTGACTGATTTCAGGAACATGAAATTGCAATAAAATACTAGTGTCGGGAATTTAATATTAAAATTTCAGGAATAAAAATTTTCAGTAGTTTTCTTTTCTTTTGGGAATTTCAATTATTTTTTTTTTTTAATTTTTGTTTCAGTAATTATTTTTCAGTATTTCCTCACATTCGGGACTTTGAAAAACAATCTAAAGCCGTTAAAATTCTTAATTATAAACAGAATTTGATTCGTAATAAGACATTGTCATTCAGGCTGAAACTTTTGAATTAAAGAAATGTTTCGCGGGGTTCCGAACTGTCAAACTCGTAGCAACCAGCGTTGTAGATTCATCAATTGTGTAGTAAATTTCTACTGATGTCAATCTTCTAATGGCCGGTTATCGTGGAATTGACCAATCACAAGAGAGTATTGGGAAACGAATGAAATTTCAAAGAATGAGTGGCAACGTTGACACTGTCAGACGTGTTTTACTTGCAACGTCGCATTTCCGGAAGTTACGCGCGCTACACGGCATCCACGTATTCACGTAGTTGCCAAGAACCCGAAAGTGGAAAAAATCAGTCGTCAAAAGAACGTAACACACGCCGAGTGGTAAGTAATCTGTCAACCCACTAAAAGCAAAGAACTGCTTTATTTATGTGAGTAAAACATTTCCTTTTTCCAATAATTTTTACGAAATAATATCTTAAAACTCAGTTTCTAACCCCATAACCTAAATGTTTGCTACTTTCATCCAATTTGCTGAACATGAAATTGAGTGAACTTGCATCTTGGAATCTACCAGATGAAGATTTTACCTGAGTGATAAATTAAGTTCTTGGCACGTACTTTTCGGATAAAATCGCTTCTATATTGATTATTAGTGCGATACAGATTTTTTGGAGCAATTTTGTTAATATTTTTGGAATAAAAGATTGATCTAGAATTTTCGTTATATTCCTTCTACGTTTCACTTTTGCTCTCCTTTTGACGTTGAAATACCAATTTACGGTTATGAAGTAACGGTAGATTTTACCGCATTTATATGCTTTCTGTACTCAAAGATAGATCCAAGTGCTTTGCCAAAACTGTGTTAACACAGCTATTAGAATAAACTTGAAATTTTACAGGAAATTAAGTCACCGTGTATTTTTTTGTAGATGCGTAATTCTTTAAACAATGCAGTATTAAAATTTAGATAACATATGGTCATTTTGAATTGTCATGTGTCTTCTTGAAATGAGCTTTATCATAAGTACGTAATTGCATGGCTTTGAAAAGCTAGTTAGTTCGTTTTGGTCGTATTAACATTTATTATCAAAATTTCTTACTTGGAAACAATCCTTTTTAGGAATCTTAAATTAATTTATCGGTTTGCTTCCAATTTGATTGTTTACGTAGCGAAAAATAAAAAAAAGATGTTAATATATGTACAGGGCGACTAATAATTCGGTTGGAAATTTAATTATTTTATTATTCAACTATTTTGCTGAAAGGTAATATTTTTTTCGAAAATTTAAATGTTTTATTGAACATTCGTCCCTTTTTAATATTTACACTCTTTACCTTGTTCTCCTCTTTTCTCCCTTTTTAAAAGAATTCCTTTTTTTCTCCTATTTTCAGGGAACTTTCCCCCTTTTTTTCTTGAATATGAACTAAATTAATAGCCCAATAAGAAAATCCAACTATTTTTGGTTCAGAATTCATCTTTTTGGAGTAAAATCTGTATTATTTTGTTGAAAATTTAATTATTTTATTGAAAATTAAACTGTTCTTATGAAAATTTGTCTATCTGGATAGAAAATTCATTTTTTGGTAGAAAAGGTATTTTCTTTGTTGAAAAAGAACTTTTTTTATTCGACAGTCCTCTAAAAAATTTATCTTTTTGGAGTAAAAATTGTATTATGTATTTCTTTGAAAATAAAATTATTTTATTGAAAATTCAACTATTCTGTCGAAATCATATTTTTTTGGGCCAAAAGTTGGAGTAACATCCCTCCGTGGATAGAAAATTTACTTCTTGATATAAAAGTTATCTTTCTTGATTGAAAGTTGAAATAATTGTTTGAAAATGCAACCATTTTTGTTTGCAGTTTAATATTTTTTCTTCGAAATTTAGACAAATTGATTGAAAAATCAACTCTTTGTTTTAAATTTCAACTATTTATTTGAAAAAGCTCCCTTTACTTGAAGTCCAACTATTTGGTTTAAATCTTTTTTGGTTGAAAATTAACTTTTTTTTTCTCGAAATTTACCGACTCGTGAATAAAAGTCTATTTTTTTCTGAAACAATTCGACTTTGTAGCTTGAAAACTCAACTTCTTTATTAAAAAATCATCTCTGGGTAGAAAAATCATCTTTTTTTATTTTGTAGAAAATTAATCTTTTCTGTTAAAAAATGCAACTGTTTGGTTGAGAGTTCATAATCTGTTTTGGTCCATGGTTCAGAAATTAGTTGGAAATCTCTCTTATCAAACTAGGTAATTTTCAATCAGTATTTGCAAGAACAAGGAAATTTTTCACCTTTATAACTATCACAAATTCATTTAGCAGTTGTTGTAAACAAATTGAAAGTTGATTGCGAATTTCAGTTTCAAATATATCAATTTCAAGTTTTTCAAAAGCCATTCAGGTTTTTGACAAAAATGTGTCCGATATTTTCAAGATATTTGGTAACACCACGTTTTTTAACTAGGAAAATATTCGTGATTATGAGAACAATTTTAAACATATAAAAATGGTTTATTTTAATAAATTGTATATATTGGAATTTTTTATATCTCCATACACTTTTAACATAAATTCTTTTCTAGACAGAAATCATTTAGCAATATTTACAAATATAAAATTTCTTAGGAAAAATTGTTGTCTTTTCAATATGTAAAAATTAGAGAGTAATTTTTCTCCCTTTTCGTGTCAAATTACATCGTTTCCCTCCTTTTTTATCCCTTTTTGCGCTATGTATATTTTATTACTCTAACTCTGGAACATGTATTTCCTAAAACAATTCTAGAGTTAAAAAATCTATGATTTCAAATTTGGAGAAGGAATTTTTGTGAAGAATTATAATCGATGCTTGGAGACGAGAATTTGAATAAAGAATTATAATTTTGAGTTTGAGACAAGGAATTTCGATTTAAAAAAATGTAATTTTCACAATTGGGACGGAAATTTTGAAAAATAATTAGGTATCATTGTGATTTAGAACAACGAAATTAAAAAAAAATCTTGCTAAAATTCAGAATTATAATTCTTATTAAAAAATCTCTTCCAAATCAGATTTTTTAAAGTGTTTTTGAATTGAAAGCACTCAGAATTGAAGAATTTAGCCCTAAAACATCTAAAATTATAAAATGCTTAACATTATCATTTTATTCTGCAGTAGAAGCGAAACTAGGAATTCTCAAAGATACTCTAGTTTAGTTTTTCAAACTTCAAATAAAAATGAAAAAATCTGTATGACACGAAGGGCATGACATAATTTTGCCGATTTTTCTAAATCTTAGATGTGAAAAAATGCCGACACAAATTTCACGAAGTTTCAATTTCCTACATGACAATGAAACTACTGAAAATATTTATTCCCGAGATTTTAAAAAGCGAACTCTCGAACTCCCGAAATTATAAGATTACCAAAAATATTAATTTGCCAAAATTACAAATTCCATAATATAATAAATTGTCGAACATTCTGATTCCAATTCCCGAAAATGGTAAATTATCGAACTTATAAACTCCCGAAAATAGTTGATTTACTGAAATTTCGGATAATAATAAATTACCGAGTTTTTAAATTCCCGCAAAAAATCAATACATTTTTTTCTATTTGCATATTTTCTTTTATGTGGGTTATTTATCCTTAAGTGTAGTATTAAATGTTATTTTTTCGTATATTTCCAATTCAGGAAAATGGTAAACTGCAAAATTTTCAAACTCCCGAGAAAAAATGTACTTTTTTCTGTTAGACTAATCTTTTACTTTGTATGGGGTATTTAGTTTTCAGTAAACTTTTAAATCTTATTTTTTCGTGTACGTTATTTTTCCACATCCAGTACTGCCGTCCTGATGAAGAAACACTCATCTGCATTTTAGACGATCCGAGATATTCAATAAAACGCGTTTGCATCTGCACCTTTTAACGTATGAGATTTTTTGAAAAGAAAAGTACTGTTCTTGGGTAAATCGGACATGCTCTATTCATTAAAACAAAAAAAAATGGCGAATTCCAATTATTTATATGCAAAACTGTAGATAGGCTAAATATTAATGCAGAAATTCGCCGAGAATCCTGCTTTCGGTAGATAGGCCTCAGTCTATCTACCGAAAGCAGGAATCCGCCTTGAAGAACCTTCGAGTTTCCTGCTGAAAAAACTTAACAACTACAAATTTTCCAAAAATTAATTTAAAAATAAAATTAAGTTGCAATTATTAATTTATTATTAAATGAACAAATCAGTAATTAATTAAAAAATAAAATTAAGTTTCAATTATTAATTTATTATTAAATGAACGAATCAGTACAAACAAATCAGTGTAATTATTAACTTCTTAATAATAATTTATTAATAATCGTTTTAATCGTCACCATCATCAAAGTTGTGTATAAGGTCCGAAACGTCACTTTTTATAAATAATTCAACTAGAATTATTTTTACTTGACAAATAAAAAATGCAGATAAGCTATTGAAAATAAGGATCGGTGGCTCAAAATTACCCTCGAATCCTGGTGAAGAAACTTATCATGTACTTGACCTATTCGTTTTCAGGAAATCGGACTGCAGGAAGACCGAAGATCCTGGTAAAAAAAAACACATCTGCGCAGATGTGTTTTTTTCATCAGGAACTCAGGGCTCAGCACTATG
>NC_046658.1:110077702-110082658 GCF_010883055.1 Belonocnema kinseyi | reverse complement strand
TTTAATAATGATTAGCATAGTTAAATTCGTCTTTTCATTACGAATCCAACCATATAAAAAACTCATTTTTGATAAAAATGCAGATGAGTGTTTCTTCATCAGAACGGCAGAGTACATTAAAAATGATTCAAAATGATATGCGAAAATTCCGGAAATAAAGTTGCCATCATTATAAAAATTCTTAATCTAACAAATTAAAAAGTTGTTTTAATAATAAATGCATAAGAAAAAATAATACATGAAAGAAAATAATTTAGTTTCTTGCTCATATTTCTTATTTATTATTAAACCCATTCTTAATTGGTTAAATCTGGGAAGTTTATAATTCTGAAATATGATAAGTGTTGAATATTTTGCAATGTGGGAAATTTTCTAAATACGGTATTTTTAAATTGTCAATTTTATAATTTCGAGAATGTTCTGTTTCGAATATTTTCTTTTTCGCGAATTTTACAGGTTTGAAAACCGAAAATTCATGCGATCTAAGTATAAACAAAACTTGATATTTTTGATATTTTTGATTCCAGCTATTAAACGAAAATGGATCAGATCAAAAAGTTCACTGAACCTGGAAGGCAATTCGCCAAGGACAGCATTCGCCTTGTCAAAAGATGTACGAAACCTGACCGAAAAGGTAAATTATTTATGATGACATTTAACGGCTATCAAAATTCTTGTGATCAAAATCAAATTCAATAAGCGTCTAAAGGTTGAATAACATTCACGAAAATTTTCAGTATCTATTTTTATAAATGTCTCCAAATTTCTCAATCACAAATGGTAGTTTGCATTTTATTAAACAAAACAATCAGCTTGATAGAAAATTTTCGACTGTAGGCAAGACATACTTTTAAATAGAAAAATTAATAAAACTATTATTTTACAGAATTCCAGAAGATCGCCATCGCTACAGCGATAGGCTTCTGCATAATGGGATTCATAGGATTCTTTGTTAAACTTATTCACATCCCAATCAACAACATCATTGTGTAAGTGTTGAATTTTACTGTCTCACGGAAAAATCACTTTTCGAAATCATTTAAAAATTAACCGAGTATTTTCTTTTTTTTTCAGCGGGTCCTAAGCCGAATGGAGATTATTTATTAAGAATTATTAGGTGTAATTCTCCACTTTATCCTTCCTCCCTCTTCCTTTCCCATTGTCCTTCCAACATTCCTTTTCTTACTCTTATTTATGCAATAATTAATCTTTATATACATACATATATATATTAGATTCAAAAATTAATTACAATGAATGTAATACGTAGCATGAGCTTTTGCGAAATGGTACATGTTTTAATAAAATAGAGAGTTGTTTAAGAAACTTTTCAATAATTTCTTTCCATTCACAATCTCAAATCATAATTTGCTATTAAATTTTTCTAAAAAGATTCGGTAAATAAAGCAGTTAGAGGATTTTTTCACAGAAATGATTCTTCATTCGCAAAACTTGGTTTTTATAACTTGTTTTAACTATTTTGATGAAAATTCGTTTTTTTTTCGAATTAATTTTTTTTAACGGAAGGTAAAATTTAACTATTCTAATTTTGGTTAAAAATTGATGTTTATTTTGTAATTAAGTATTTGGTTGAAGGTTTGTCCTTTTTGGTAGAATATTAATCGGCTCCGTTCAAAAATTAATTTTTTTGGTTGAAAGTTAAGCACTTTTGTGCAAAATTTATTTTTTTGAAGATTTATTATCTTAATCCATTACCGACCAAAGCTATCAATTTTATAACATGAGTTGGACCGCAAAATTTATGGGTATAGCAAAACAAAATTCGAATCCGTGGTAAAAATTCGAATATTTTGACTTCAAAATTAAATGTGGCAGTTTTTGTATACAAAAATAGTGAAAAATGTTTGATTTTTTATGTTTATAATTTTTGTCAGGCATAAAACGCTTTATTATCTTAAAATTTTCTCAACCGTCGGTGCAAAAAATTCTTAACCTTTAAGAGAAAATTTATATATATATATGTTTTTTCTTCCAAAATCGCGGACAAAATGCAAAAATGACCCAAAAACTGTTTTTTTTTTTCATCTTTGTTTTTCTCAAAAACTACAAAGTTTAAAAAAATGTTTCATAGATCAAAAATGTCTTGAAACTAACCGCATAACACTGACATTTTGTCAGGTTTTTTAGAAAAAATTTTTGATTTTTCAAAAAATTTGAAATTTGCAAAAAAAAATTCCATAACATCTGAAAAAATTCAAGAATATTCTTTGACTAATTCTAAGACATTTTTATTCTTGGAAAATTTGTACCAGAGCCTAAATATTTTTGGGTGAGCTAAATTCGAATCCGTGGTCAAAATTCGAACATTTTGACTTCAAAATTAAATATGGCGGTTTATGTATACAAAAATAGTGAAAAATGTTTGATTTTTTATGTTTATAATTTTTTCAGGCATAAAACGCTTTAATATCTTAACATTTCTTCAACCTACGGTGAAAAAAATTCTTAAATTTTAACAGAAAATTTATATATATGTTTTTTTCTTACAAAATTGCGGACAAAATGCAAAAATGTCTCAAAAACTGTTTTTTTCCATCATCTATAGGCTCTGGTACAAATTTTCCAAGAATAAAAATGTCTTAGAATTAGTCGAAGAATATTCTTGAATTTTTTCAGATTTTTTGAAATTTTTTTTGCAAATTTCAAATTTTTTGAAAAATCAACAATTTTTTCTAAAAAATCTGAAAAAAATTCATAGTGTTCTATGGTTCATTTCAAGACATTTTTATTCCGGGGAACTTTTTTTGAAACTTTCAAGTTTTTGAGAAAAACAAAGATGATGGGGAAAAAACAGTTTTTGGAACATTTTTGCATTTTATCCGCAATTTTGGAAGAAAAAACATATACATAAAAATTTTCTGTTCAAGTTTAAGAATTTTGTGCACCGGTGGTTGAAGAAATTTTAAGATATTAAAGCGTTTTATGTCTGAAAAAAAAATAAAAATCAAACATTTTTCACCATTTTTGTATACAAAAACCGCCATATTTAATTTTGAAGTCAAAATATTCGAATTTCGACCATGGATTCAAATTTAGCTCACCCAAAAACATAAGTAACAGTACTCTTGATCTATTTTTTGTTTTGTTATACCCATAAATTTTGCGGTCAAACTCGTGTTATCAAATTGATAGCTTTGGTCGTTCATGAGTTAATTGAAACTACAATGGTTAAAAAAATGTGTCTTTGTTAAAAATTAATGTTTTTGGTTGAATCAAGTTGTTCTTTATTTAAAATTAAACGTTTGTCAAACATTCAGTTTTTTGTTTGTTCAAGAATCAGTATTCTAATTAAAAATTCATCTCTGGTTTAAAAGTCAACTATTTCAGTTGAAGGTTAAAAATTAATTTTTTAAACTGAAAATTGTACTATTCACAGTTTTTGGTCGACAGCTGATCTGAAATAGTTAAAAATTCAACTATATGGTTAAAAATTAATTTTTTTTAGTTCAAAATTCACTATTCCAATTAAACATTCATAATTTTTTTTAAACTTTACTTTGGTTGAAAATTTACTTTTTTTTTGAAGATTATATTTTATTTGTTTGGTTTATAAAATAAATAAAATTTTTGTTGAAAATTAATATTTTTTAGTTAAAAATTCAACAAATTCATAATTTTGGTTTGAAATTAAACTACACATCACTGTATTTAAAAATTAAGTACCTTGGTTGGAAATTTAACTTTCTTATTGAAAATTCTATTTCTTTGGTTGAACATTTATCTTTTTAACTAAACATTTTAAAATTCGAGTTTTTGTGGGAAATAGACATTTTTTAGTTAAAAATTCAACTACTCTATTTGAAGATTCATAATTTTATTTAAAAATTCATTACTTTGGATGAAAATGGAACTTTTTTAGTTGAAAATTCTATTTTTTGGCTAAAAATTAATTTTTTTAACTGAAAATTTTTAAATTAGTTTTGAAAAATTAAAGATTGATATTTTTTAGTTAAAAATTCAACTAAACCAGTAGAGGATTCATTATTGTATTCGAAAAATTATTATTTTCGTTGTTTAAATTTAACTGTTTTGAAAATTCAATTTTTTTTGTTGAAAATTAATTTTTTAACTTAAAATTAAATTTTTCGAGTTTTGGTTGAAAATATATATTTTTTAGTTAAAAATTAAACTATTCCAGTTTAAGAATCATTTTTTTGTTGAAAATTCATTACTTTGGTTGAAAATTCACATTTTTTGTTGAATATCATTTTTTTTTGTTTAAAAATAATTTTTAACTTAGAATTTAATTATTCAATTTTTAGTTAAAAATTGATATTTTTTAGATAAAAATTCAACTATTCCAGTTAAAGATTCATAATTTTAGGCAAAAATAATCTTTTGGTTGAAATTATTTTGTTGAAAATTCTTTTTTTTTTTTTAGAAAATTAATTTTTTTAACTGAAAATTTTACTTTTCGATTTTTTTTTGAGAATTGATCTTAGTTAGTTAAAAATTCAACTATTCTAGTTAGGAACTCATAATTGTATTTAAAAATGGTTTAGTTTGGTTAAAAATTTAACTGTCTTGTTAAAAATTAATTTGTTCGAAATGTATCTTTTTTACCTAAAACTTTAAAATTCGAGTTTTGGTTGAAAATTGATATTTTTTAGTTAAAAATGCAACAATTCCATTTGAAGATTCATAACTTTATTTAAAAATTCATTATTTTGGATGGAAATAGGACTTTTTGGCAGAAAATTCCTTGTTTTTGTTGTTTAAATTTAACTGTTTTCAAAATTCAATTTTTGTTTAGGTTGAAAATTAATTTTTCGAGTTTAGGTTGAAAATTTATATTACGAGGGTAGTTCAATAAGTCCTTAGAATGAAGTATAGAAACAATTTTTTTTGGGTAAATTTTTTTTTTATTTTTCAACATAATCTCCTTGGAGCTCTATACACTTGGTCAATCGCTTTTCAAGTTTTTTTAATCCTTCA
>NC_046658.1:110058787-110077602 GCF_010883055.1 Belonocnema kinseyi | reverse complement strand
TCGTTTTTTTCCATTTTTCTTAACGAACAATTTTTTTTTCAATTGGTTATAAAAACACGTAAACTCAGAAGATGTGGACTGTGACTGCACAATATATCTAGTTGGGAGTGGTGCTGACTGAAAACAGATGATTTGGAGCGATTCGAGCGCCATATGTTGGTCATTCTAAGGACTTATTGAACTACCCTCGTACTAAGTTAAAAATTAAACTTTTATAGTTTAAGAATCATTTTTGGTTGTCGAAAATACCTTACTTTAGTTGAAAATTTGCATTTTTTGTTGAATATTATATTATTGTGGTTGAAAAATAATGTTTTTAACTTAAAATTTAATTATTCGAGTTTAGGTTGAAAATTTATATTGCTAAGTTGTTAAAAATTAAACTTTTATAGTTTAAGAATCATTTTTGGTTGTAGAAAATACCTTACTTTGGTTAAAAATTTTCATTTTTTGTTGAATATTAAATTTTTGTGGTTGAAAAATAATTTTTTTAACTTAAAATTTAATTATTCGATTTTTGTTTGAAAATATGATATTGTTTCGATAAAAAATCAACTATTCCAGTTTAAGATTCATAATTTTAGATCAAAATAATCACTTTGGTTGAAACTATTTTGTTGAAAATCTTACTATTCGATTTTTGGTTGAGAATTGATCTTAATTATTTAAAAATTCAACTATTCCTGTTAGAGACTCTTCATTGTATTTAGACATTTATAACTTTGGTTAAAAATTTCACTGTCTTGTTGAAAAATTAATTTTTTGTTTAGATTGAAAATTAATTTTTTAACTTAATATTTAATTATAGGATTTTTGGTTGAAAATTGATATTTTTTAGTTAAAAATTCAAATATTCCAGTTAAAGATTCATGATTTCAGTTGGAAATAAACTCTTTGGTTGAAACTTTTTTGTTGAAAATTCGATTTTTTTGTTATTGAACATTAGTTTTTTTTAACTGGAATTTAAATATTCGATTTTTGTTTAAAAATAGATATTTTTTAGTTAAAAAATCAACTATTTCAGTTGAAGATTCACCATTCTATTTGAAAATTCATTATTTTGGTTGAAGATTCAAGTGTTTTTAAAATGATATTTTTTTGTTTTGAAACTACTTTTTTGTTTTGAAAATTAATTCTTTTGTCTTAAAATTTAATCATTCCTTTTTGGTTTAAAATTGATATTTGTTATTTAAAATTGAAGATTCATAATTTTATTTGAAAATTCATTATTTTTGTTGAAAATTTAACTGTTTTGTGGAAAATTATATTTTTTTGTTTTAAAAATAATTTTTTTAACTTAAAATTTAATTATTCGATTTTTGGTTGAAAATCAATATTTTTAGCTGAAAATTTAGTTATTCCAGTTAAAGATACATAATTTTGTTTGAAAGTTTATTACTTTGGTTGAAAATTTAACTGTTTGTCGAAAATTCGATTTTCTTGTTTAAAAATTAATTTTTTTTAACTAAAAATTCTACTATTCAATTTTTGGTTGAAAATTGATATTTTTTAGTTAAAAATTCGACTACTTCAGTTGAAGATTCATTCATAATTTTATTTCAAAATTCATTACTTTTGTTGAAAATTTAACTGTTTTGTGGAAAATTATATTTTTTTGTTAAAAAAATCATTTTTTTGTTAAAAAAATCATTTTTTTAACTTAAAACTTAGTTATTCGATTTTTTGTTGAAAATCAATATTTTTTAGCTGAAAATTTAGTTATTTCAGTTGAAGATTCATAATTTTATTTGAAAGTTTATTACTTTGGTTGAAAATTTAAATGTTTGTCAAAAATTTGATTTTCTTGTTTGAAAATTAATTTTTTGAACTCAAATTCTGCTATTCAATTTTTTGTTGAAAATTGATATTTTTTAGTCAAAAATTCCACTACTACAGTGGAAAATTATATATATTTTTTTTGGTTCAAAATTTATCTTTTTAACTTAAAATTTGAAAATTCCAGTTTTGGTTGAAAATTGATTTTTTTTTTAGTTAAAAATTCAACTACTCCAGTTGAAGATTCATAATTTTATTTCAAAATTCATTACTTTTGTTGCAAATTTAACTATTTTTGTTAAAAATTATATTTTTTTGGTTTAAAAATCATTTTTTTAACTTAACATTTAATTATTCGATTTTTGGTTGAAAATTAATATTTTGTATTTCAATACTCAATTATTCCAGTTTAAAATTCATAATTTTTTGAAAACAACTATTTTGTTAAAAATTCTATTTTTTGTATGGAAAATTAATTTTTGAATCTAAAAACTTAATTATTCGATTTTTGGTTAAAAATTGATATTTTTGAGTTAAAAATTAAATTATTCCAGTTAAAGATTGATCATTTTATTTGCAAATTCATTACTTACCTTGAAAATTCAACTATTTTGTTGAAAATTTTTTCTAACTAGGGAACGTATAGATTTTTCGCAAAAATATAATTGTTGCAGGTCAAAAACTTCACCTTAATAAATTGTAAAAAAATTCAAACATTTTTGCTACTTGTTATTTTGGCTATAAAATTCGCTTGAATTTTTTGGTAAATTGTCTTATCAATATCAAAAACATATGTATATTTGGTTGATAAAAGTTGATTCAACGATTTTCGAAAAATTTGGTAATCGGGAAAAATCATTTATTTTCAATCGCCCACAGTAAAAGAAGTTTTTAAAAGAAAAAATTATTCTTTTATTGAAAATACGCACTCACCCACCAGATTTGCAAAATAGTATAACATACCTCCTGTTGTTTTTTGTATTTTTCATAACAATATAGTGCATTTTTATCAAACAAATTTAATTATTTTGAACTTGGAACATTTTTTCCCCGTTTTTTACACGAGTTTTCATTTCTTCATCCTTTTTTTTTTTGGTTAAAAATTGTTTTTTTTTTTTTAAGATTCAATTGTTATGTTGGAATTTTATACATTTTGTTGAAAAATCATCTTTTTCATTGAAATTTCAACTATTTGGTTCTAAATTGAATTTAATATAATATCTACATTCAAGAAATGATTATGTTTTTAATATTATTTAATTAATCGATAATATCCTGTAATATAATTTAAAAAAGCTTTCTAAACAAAACATATAAAGTTAATCCCTAGAAACGGATACACCATTAAGAAATGACTTATCTTTTAATAAAGTTACATTCACAAATCGAAAAGCAGTTATTTAATTTTAGATGTGAATAGGTCAAAAAAAATATTACTAAAAGTGAACCCGCAAAATTGTATTTATATTCCGAGTCTATTGTTTCAAAAATGTGAAAGTACTTGAACAGAAAAATCTTGTGATACTCAGAAAAAAACCTGGAATTGTCAGAAAATTTTGTTTCCAGAATGTGAGTAGACACCCTGAGTTTAATTTCAGTAAAAATTGAAAGCGATTCCAGTTAAAATTAAAAAAGTACAACAAAACGAAAATATTGAAGGCACTTTTATTTGTAGAATAAATTTCTTTGAGTTTACAATAATGAAACTTCGTGATTCACTTTCTCAAAGTTAAAAAAAAATTTATAATTGCCACATTTCTCGTGTGGAGAAAATGGTCTTTGCATGGAAACCCATAGCCAGGTACTGAGTATAGAAAAAATTAGTAGTGCCCCGCCAAATTCGCTTTGCAAGAAGTAAATAAAACAATGAAAGTTGTCTGTAAACTAAAGTGCTTTTTGCTTTCAGCATTTTTATCAAAATGATCCTTTCATGGCAGTATTTTCTTAACATAAACAAAGATCAGCAAAGCTATTTGGCAGTTTCGGGCACACCAGTGGCAGGATTTAAAGCTATGAAGCATAAATTTACGAACGTCGCTTTACGCGGACATTTCAGACGTGTTTGTAGATTTTTCTGTTACAAAAATCATGTCTCACAAACAGTCTAATTGCGAAATCTCATGCCAAGGAACGTATATGTGCAACGGAGCGCCTCTGTCGCCTTAAATTACATTTTTTTAACAGCGACATCACTCCGAAAAAAATAAGCAACAAGCTCTTGGACTTTAAGCGTTTTCTGCATCGATAGCATTCAGCGGAACAATGAATTAACTCAAGTTAATCCTGCGAATGCGTTTCGTCAACCGAAATGCGCTTGCGACATAATTTACCAAAAGTTTTGCAAATTTTTGTACCTTAAGTAGTAAAATAAAGCAGTCTCTTTAAAAGATTAAAGTTTTCGAGATATGTACGCTAGATGTTAAAATTAATACAGATTAAATTTATAAAAAATTATCAATGAGAAACTAAACTCGTCGCAAGTGCAATTCAGATAGGTAACTACCCACAAAGTATGTTGAGGTATGTCGTTAGGCACATGGTTTTACACTTATCTAACACTTAAAAATATGTAATACATTATACTTTTAACTCTTTCCAAACGAACATTAATTTAGGGGGGACCTGTCTACAGTGGATAATGCAATCTACAGTCGATATTCATTCATTAAGAGCACAAAAAAAAATTATTTATAAACACTTAGTCTCTTAACGATTGATTAAATCAAGTATTTTTAATTAATGATTATCCACTGTAGGTTCCATTATCCAGTGTAGGGAGGTTCACCATACTCAACTTTAATTCTTCTGATTAAAAAAAAAACTGAATTCAATTTTTCATTTTCGGAATATTACAAATTGTGGTAGAGAAAGAGTTAAATGTTTAATAATAGTTAACAGCAATATGCAGTTGTGTATATAAAATATGCGTAAGTATAACATTATTAAATATCGGTAATGTCGTATAATTATAAGTATCCTCTGAACGCTTTGCGGCGATATACGTAATAATTATTATACATACATAAAGTATCAATATCAAACAGAACATCCTCATACACTGGGTATATTTGTGCGACATTATTTGAAAAAGTGGGAACTACATGCGTACTAGTATGCCTCATGAAATCCTTTTTTTTAAGGAATCCTATTTTTCCGGATTAAAATAGTTTATTTTGAGGTCGCTATGGATCTTTTTATATAAAAAATTCGACCTTTAAATGTTTTCATTTCTACAATTTTAACCATCCTATTTTGTGCAATGCAGTAAATTATAAGACTTACATAGATGAGAAAAATTACTTCTATTTAACAAAAAAAAATTAAGCAATTCCGGTCATCCAATTAAAAAAGATATTTTTTTAAAAAATTGAAAAAGCGATAATTTCTTGATAAAGGAAAGGAGAGAGAGACATAATTATTGATAAAAAATAATAATTTCGATTAACTATTTTTTAAGTTTTTTGTTTGATTTTTAGGACTGTATTAATATAATTTTCCTGTAATTCTTTAGAAAATTCGAAAAAAAATTCAAGATTCCAGATAAATGTTACATCGAAACTTTAACGAAAAAGTTGATATTTCAACCAAAAAGATTTTTATTTTAAATCAAAAACTTTTGAATTCAACAAAAAATACGACGTTTGAACAAAATAGTTGAATTTTGATAAAAGAATTTTAGTCAAGAAAGAATACAAATTTTAACCAAATTATAAATTGTAAAAAGAAAATTATTTTTATCATAAAATAAAAATTTCAAGTAACAATTTACTTTTAAAATTAATTTATTTTACTGTGATATAAAATATATATCTCCTAAGATACTTGAGAAAATTAAAAAAGATTTTGCAAGATTTCAGATATGTTAAATCGAAATTTCAACAAAAAAGTTTATATTTCAATCAAAAAGATTTCTCTTTTAAATTATCAACCAAAAAATATTTTTTAATCAAGAAAAGAACAATTTCAAACTTAATTATCATTTGAAATTAAACATTATTTTGGTTACAAAATACAAGTTTCGAATAACTATTTACATATGAGTTTATTTATTTTCAAAGTTATAGAAATATAATTTTCTAAAAAATTTTAAGAAAATTCAAAACGATTTCTGAAGGTTTTATATGTCAAAAAAATATTTCGAAATTTTTTTTTTGCAGGAATTTACCGAATTCTAGGGAAAATTCGAGTCAGTTTGAAAGGCATTAATGAGTTGTAGAAGTTTGGAATCGAATTATTTCTAAAATTTTCAAAAATCTTTTGACATTAAAACATACCTTAAAAGCTTACAGATTCTTTTTTGGCAATTTTGAAAATGTTTTAAAATCTTTTAAACATGATCCCTTAAAAATAACTTTTTACCATAAAAAATTCATTAAAAAATTTTCTCAGAAAACTTAAAAAATTTTATTAGGATCTTGAAACTTTTTAAAATCCGTTAAATAACTTTAAAATTTGATTTAAAAATCTTCAAAAATCTGCGTTTTGAATATTTTTTAGGTGATAATTATTGTTGAATAATTAAAAAATTCTTTAAAATATCTTAAAACCTTGCAGATTCTCTTTTAGCAATTTTAGATATGTTTTTAAATATTTTGAAATAATCTCTTAAAATTACTTTTTCAACATAAAAACTCATTTATAAATCATTTTCCCATAAATCTTAAAGAAAAATTTATTATATAAATATACGTTATAAAATTTTTTTAATCTTTTAAGGTTTAAAATTATTTTTGAATTTTTTGAAAACTTATAAATATGTTTTAAATTTACTCCAATTTTTTCTAAAATGTTTGCTCTCAACTCTTCTTAATCATTTTTCAAAATTTTAGGAAATCATTTGAATGGTTTTAAAATGATTTTCAATTTTATTTGAAAATTCACTTCTCTAAATAAAAAATCATTCCAAATTTTCTTATAGGAATTTTAGAAAAAATTTTTATTCTTCTGTAATCTTTCCGAACTCTTGAAAATCTTCGTTTTCTTAATTTGGAATAAGTTATGCATTAAAAACCAATTAACGTAAAAACTACGCTATATATTAGCTAATATATGAAAAACGTGTTTTTTTTAATTATTTAAAAAATTTTCTCAGAAAACTTGAAAAATTTTTATTAGTATCTTGAAACTTTTTAAAATCCCTTTAAAAACTTTAAAATTTGATTTAAAAATTTTCAAAAATCTGGGTTTTGAATATTTTTTAGGTGATAATTATTTTTGAATAATTTACAATTTTAAAAAATACCTTAAAACCTTTCAGATTCTCTTTTTGCAATTTTAGAAATGTTTTTATATATTTTGAAATAATCTCTTAAAATTACTTTTTCAACATAAAAACTCATTCATGAATAATTTTTCCAGAAATCTTAAACAAAATTTTATTATATCATACGTTAGATACGTTCTAAATTTTTTTTTAATCTTTTAAGGTTTCAAATTATTTAAAAATTTGTTTAAAAACTTATAAATATGTTTTAAATTTACTCGATTTTTTCTAAAATGTTTGCTTTAAACTCTTCTTAATCATTTTTCAAAATTTTAGGAAATCATTTGAATTGTTTTAAAATCTTTTTCAATTTTATTTGAAAATTCACTTCTCTAAATAAAAAATCATTCCAAATTTTCTTATAGGAATTTTAGAAAAAAATTTTATTCTTCTGTAATCTTTCCGAACTCTTGAAAATCTTCGTTTTCTTAATTTGGAATAAGTTATGCATTAAAAGCCAATTAACGTAAAAACTACGTTATATATTAGCTACTATATGAAAAACGTGTTTTTTTTTCAATAATTAAAAAAATTTTCCATTTTTTCAAATAAATAACTTTCGTTAAGAATTTATTTATTTAACTTTTTTTAGTATATCATTTTTAACTGTAGGATAAGAATTTAAAAAATTTTGTTTTCAGTAGTAGACATTTTTGTCAGTGAAGTATTATTTCCTGAAAATTTCATAATTTAAAACAAAAGTTAAGGATGAATTTTCCTTCTTAATCTCAACTTCATCATAAAATCACCACTTGAAGTTTAAGGAATGTTTAAGGGTGTGAAATTAAATATACAAAAATTAAATTTAATTAAAGGGTGTTAAAATTGTAGAAATTAACATTCAGAAACATTAAAAAGTCGAGTTTTCGGCATAAAAACCTTTTTAGCGATCTCTAAATATTTAAAAAATGGGGCATAATTTTCGCACCAAAAGAAAGAAATGTCCAATTTAAGTTAAAAAAAAAAATAAATAAATAAAGGAATTTCATGAGGCAGACTAACGCGCACTTACTCATAGTAATGTCCTGCAATTACTGGAGTGCGATGCATTCCATTTCCCATTTTTTTCTCTAATCACTGCGAATATTGCGATATTTACTACGAAATGGTGAAAAAGTTGGTAAATTCGAGTTTCAATAAAAAATGCAGTTCAAAATTTCTTCCGAGTAACATATTTCCGGACTTTAATTTAAACATTCTCTGGAATTTTGAAATAGGGGGAACCTCCCTACAGTGGATAATCGTTAATTAAAAGGACAAATAAAAGAAAAATAATTGATTTTAATTTCTTAGCACGTATAGTATCTTAAATTAAAACTAAATTAATTATTTGACACAAATTAGTATTTTTAAATAATGATTATCCACTGTGGGAAGGTTTCTCCTAACAAGTCAACTAATATGAACAGAACTTAAGAAATTTTTTCTCTAAATTCCAAAAAATAAACGTACTCTGAACAATGTCACCGTTGCTTTTTAAATATCACAAAAGTCGCGTTCTCACTTAAGTTACGATTTTTCTATACAAGTTTAGTTAATATTAACATGAGGCGCCTTAAAGAATGTCACAGTAAAGTTATTAGTACGAAGGAATGTCTCATGGCGTTCATTTCAAACGTCTCAAGTGAAAGTACAAGAAGAGAGTTACAAAAGATGGAAGAAGATAAATTGTTAAGAACAAAATATACTAGGCGACTTAGTATTAATCTTACAAATACTAAGGAAAAGAGTGCTGGATACCAGAACTATAATTTTTGAAACAGAGAATTCAAGTTTTCTTTCGGAACTTATTATCAAACCTTGCTGAATTTCTAGTAATTTATTAATCTACTTGTATTATTTAATTTTTAATAATTGTGATAGAACTTTTTAGTAATCGTCAGGTCATGTCCTCTAAATTTTCAGCACTTCAGACTTACCGGTTCTCTATTTTTCCTTGGAATGCATAATCTCCTGTGTTCCATATTTATACAATATAATACAGAGACATACGATTATTCAGACATTAAAAAAGTCAAAAGATCTATATTTAAAAAAATATTCCGCCAATCTTGTCTGATTTGACAAAAAAACGTGGTTTTTCTAAGTTTTATAAAATCGTCTTTCTTTAAATTCATTTTAAATTCAGTAGCTCGCCAAAATAATCATTTATTGCAGTTATAATTAATTTTTCCTAAATAATTTTTCAATGTTTTTACGCGTGGATACTTCTCTACATAAAAAAAAATGTCTCAGTGGGCTAAAATTTCATAAATTCTTTTAAAAAAGTTTCAAGTACGGAAGACAAAATTTATCCTGCACATCTTTCCCATAAGATTTTGATCATCCAACATCTTATCTTCTTGAACTGAACACGTGAGAATAAAAACTGGAAAGATTAAAAAATTAAATTTTACAGAATGAACAAAACTAGTTTTCTGCGATAGGTTGTCAAATATAAAATTTTGATAAAATTATAGAAGAAAAAAGATTTTTAAACAAATTTCTGTGCCGGAGGGGAGAAAAACGAAATGTTCCTTTTCCAGTTTTTCATCTCATAAATTTTAAAACTGCGTATTACTTTTAGAAACTTTTACTTTTTTTTTAAATTTCTGTATTTGAGGACGGAAAAATCAAATGGTTATTATCCGGCTGTTAAGTCTCTCAATTTCAAAATTCCTTTTTTCGCATGAAAGGAAAAATATGTTTTACACAGTTGTAGTATGAATCAAAAAATAGTGTCCCAAATTACTTAAAATTGTTAAAAGCATAATTTCGAGAAATTGTTCCCAGGGCTCGGATTCACTTCAGATATAAAAAATAGTGTCAACAGTGGCGTAAATAATGAAAAATAATTTAAATTCCTGAAGAACTCCTAAATCTTTTCTAAAACCCTTCAAAACTATTAAAATCCATAAAAATATCTTGAAATCTTATAATTTCTTTTGAAATCCAATGAATTACTTGAATCTAGTAAAATTCTTTGAAATTTCGGAAATCCTTAGAAATTCCTAGAAGTATCCTGAAATTTAATTTCATCTATTCCCTAAACTTCTCTAGAATCTCGTTAAAATCGCTTGAAATCTTTTTAATATAATTGACATCCTATATAACTTTTCAAAACTTTTGGAAATTTTCTAATATTTTAAGAAATTTGAACCTTCTTAAAAATTTGAAAATATTGTTAGATTTCTAGGAATATTCTAAAATACAATAAACTTCTTGAAATCTATATTATTCTGAATTTAATCAAAAGTGAATAAATATTTTAAACAATCTAATATTCCGTAAAATCTCATTAAATATCATAAAACTAATTTAAATTCATTGAAATTCTGCAAATATTGAAATATTTAACTTCTTTTAAAATTTCTTTAAAATTGCTAAAATTACAAAATTGACTAGTTCTGCTAAAACCCCTAGAAATACTTTTAAATCCCGTTAATAACCTTGAAATTAGCAACATTTCTTGAGATTTCCATAAAAGCTCTGAAATTAGATGAAACATCTTGAAATCTCTTGAAATGTTTTAAAATCTTTAAAATTCTCTAAAAATCCCTGAAATCTTTTTAAATACTCGAAAAGATTAAAAATCATGGAAATTTTCAAACATTTTTTGAAATCCTTGAAAATAATTTGAAATATTTTAAAATTGCAATTTTTAATTATAATTTTAGGTAAAAAAATGTGGTTACAAAATAAAAATTTCTAATAACTATTCAAATTTAGATTTACTTTTTTTCCAAGTTATATAAATATAATTTTGCAAAGAATCTTGACAAAATTCAAAAAGATTTCTGATGATTTTAAGTACGTCAAAAAAATATCTAGAAAATTTTTAAGAATTTTTTGTTTTATTTTGCGGGCTTTTACTGAATTCTAGATAAAATTCTTGTCGGTTTAAAAAATATTTATGAGTTGTAAAAGTTTCACAGAAATGAAAAAATATTTGATAAAATTTGGGAAATATTTCGAAATTTAAAAATATTTCTTATCTCTACAGAACTTTTAAGATTTCTGAATATATTCAAAGCATTTTTGGAAATGTTAGATAGTCTTTTGATGAGAACATCTTTAAATTAATTTTTCAACATTAAAAAGAATTTCAAATTTTTTCAGAAATCCCAAGAAAATGTTATCATTATCTTGAAACCTTTCCAATTTCTTAAAAAAATTAGAGATTTTATTTCAAAGTCTTCAAAAATCTATGTTTTAAATATTTTAAAGGTTATAATTATTTTTGCATATTTAAAGATAAAAATAAATTATCTTAAAACCTTCCAGATTTTTTTTTTTGGCAATTTTGGAAACATTTTGAAATAATCTCTTAAAATTATTTTTTCAATATGAAAAATCATCTATAATTTTACATGAAATCTTAAGAAAATTTCTGTTATTATCTTGAAACCTTTCAAAAGCCTTAAGAAGCTTCAAATTTTCACTTCAAAATCTTCAAAAATATACGTTCCAAATTTTTTTTAATCCTTAAAGGTTTAAAATTATTTTTTAATCTTCTAAAAACTTATAAATGTCTCTTAAATTTACTTGAATTTTTTCGAAAGTCTTTGCTTTAAAATCTTCTACATTATTTATCGAAATTCTCTGAAATCCCTTGGAATCTTTTCCAATACTCCAAAAATTTAAAAATCCTACAAAATCATTACAATCTTAAAACATTTCTTGAAATCCTTTCAAATATTTGGAAATATTTGGAAATTTCAATTTTTAAGGTATTATTATTATTTTATCCAATCACAGAAGGAAATTTAAAATATGTTTAAAGGCAGAGTGAATAAATTTTTTTTTTTTAAAAATCCATAATAGTTGCATCGCTAACAAAAAGTGCCAACAATGGCATGAGTCCGAGACCTGTGGTCCTTATCCAATTATTATTATCACGTCTTCACTTGAATTTGATTTGAATATTCTATTTTCATTCCTCGGAAGCTCAGAAAGAAAATATCTCTTTTTCGAAAGTTTTCAGTATTCTACTCTGAAAATTCGAGTAAAATTGTATTGATTTTTTAGAAGATTGGAAGGAATTTTTAAATATTCAGAGAAACTTTTCCCTAGAGTTGGTAAAGCTAAACGAGTTTAGATTTAGAAATAAATACTGTATCCTATGCCTAGATATCGTGACTTCTGCGTTTTCGAAGTGGATCGGCGGGTCTTTTCTTAAAAAACTGACTTAGCATCCAATTCCACAAAACCACGGCCCCCAGGTGAAAAAATTCACGTAGAAATCCGAATAAAACTTTAAAGATAATATTCAATTGAAAAATATCTCGTAAACCGTAAAAGATATGCAAAAAATGGAAGGTATTTTGAAATTTTGAGTACTCCATATATCAATATGTCTCGTTTCTTAATTCTAGATTTCTTAATTCACGTGGAAATCCACGAGCAATTTCAAAAGAATTGTTTAAAATTGCCAGCCGAATTTCCAGTGGAATTCCTTAATCTACGAGGAGTCTTTCGCGGTGTTCCGCGGAAAATTTCACGTGAATTTTTTCTCCTGGGTCGGAACTAAACCGTGCAACCAGAATCGGACGTGGGTATATAAGGACTGCTTTGCCGATAGTAGTCTGACGTCGTGCCATCGTAACTCTCCACTTTGACAGGATAATCCGTGACACAGTTCTGCGGTTGATTTAGAGCTGGTGGCACGAAATTCTCCTGATAACTAGGTAACGGAAGTGGCTCCGCGTATTGTTGATAGGAAGTGTCATTGGAACCACCATGTTTTAAGCACGTGGGAGTGTGCAAACTCAACATGTCGACGAGCCTGCGCCTCTGGGTCTCCAACTCCTGGATCTGAGTCTTCAAATCGTGATTCTGAGTTTCCAGGATCTCAGACTCCTGGACAAGAATGACGGTCTTCTCGCGCTTTTTTAGGCGGCATTTCGTCGCCGCGATCTTATTACGCTCGCGTCTTCTCCTACGTCTTTCTTCGTCCTCCGGAGTGAGCTGGAAACCATTTTTTTTCGATCAGTATCGAAAAGTTTTAGAAAGATTTGTGTTAAACTTGTTTACGAGTAACAACGTTCAATGTTAACAACCTTAGAGGGTGTTCGAAAAACTTCATTTTTTAAATTCAACCATAAAAATTACTTTTCTACCATACGGGATTTATTTGAAATCCAAAAGGACGAATTTTCAATAAAACAGTTGAATTTGCGACCAAGAAAGATGACTTTTGAACCAAATAGTTTAATTTTCAAAAAACTATTTAAATTTTCAACCAAAAAGAGGAGTTTTCAACCAAATATTCGAATTTTCGAACAAAATTAAAGTATTTGGAACAAACTGAATTTTCAATCAAAAAATATGAATTTTCAACAACAAAATTATTTTTCAACGAAATAATTGAATTAATAACTAAATAGTTGAATTCTGAACACAGAAAGACAACATCTTAACAAAAACGTTGAATTTTGGACCAAAAAAGATGGATTTTTAAACAAATAGTAAAATTTTGTATTAAAAACTAATTTTCTAAAAAAAATGAATTTTCAATAAAAAAAATATGAATTTTCAACAAAAAAGTTAGTTTCAAGTCTATTATTGAAATTTTCAGCAATTAAGTTAATATTATTCAACAAAAAAGTTATTTTTTAACCCAAATAGACGAACTTTCAATCAAACAGTTTAATTTACGACCAAAAAAGATGAATTTTTAACCAAATACTTCAGTTTTCGACGAAATATTTAAATTTTCAACCAAAAAGAGGACTTTTCAACCAAATATTCGAATTTTCGAACAAAAATGTAGTATTTTAAACAAATAGTAGAATTTGTTCACCAAAAAACAAATTTTCTAAACAAAATGAAATTTTAATCCAAAAATATTAATTTTCAACGAAAAAAGTTATTTTTCAACAAAGACGTTAGTTTTAAGTCAAATATTTAAATTTTCAGCAAAAAAGTTAATATTCCACAAAAAAGTCTTTTTGTAACAAATAGTTGAATTTGCAACACAGCAAGACGAACTTTCAACAAAATAGTTGAATTTTGGATTTAAAAAAAGGATTTTTAAACAAATATTGTATCGAATTTTTTACAAAATAGTACATTTTTCCCCAAGAAACGAATTTTCTAAACAAAAATGAATCTTCAATCTAAAAATATAATTTTCACGAAAAAAAAGTTAGTTTCAAGTCAAGTATTGAAATTTTCAGCAATTAAATTAATATTATTCAACAAAAAATTAATTTTTAACCCAGAAAGACGAACTTTAAATATAACAGTTAAATTTTCAACCAAAAAAGATTATTTTTGAACCAAATAATTTAATTTTGGACGAAATATTTAAATTTAAAACGAAAAAAAGGACTTTTCAACCAAATATTTGAATTTTCGAACAAAAATATACTATTTTAAACAAATAGTAGAATTTGTTGACCAAAAAATGTATTTTCTAAGAAAAATGAATTTTTAATCCAAAAATTCAACAAAAAAATTTATTTTCCAAGAAATAATTGAACTCTCAACCCAGAAAGACGAAATTTCAACAAAATCGTTGAATTTTTGACAAAAAGATGGATTTTTAAATAAATAGTAACATTTTTTTACTAAATAGTACAATTTAGTACAGTTAGTTTTAATCCAAATATTAAAATTTTCAGCAAAAAAGGTAACATTCCAAAAAAAAAAGTGTTTTTGAAACAAATAGTTGAATTTTCAACCCAGGAAAACGAACTTTCAACCAAATAGTGGAATTTTGGATTTAAAAAAAAGATTTTAAAACAAATATTGTATAGAATTTTTTACCAAATAGTACATTTTACCCAAAAAACTAATTTTCTAAACAAAAATGAATTTTCAATCTAAAAATATAGACAAAAAAAAAATCTTTTATGAATCAAACAGTTAAATTTTCAACTTAGAAAGACGAATTTTCAACAAGATAGTTGAATTTTTAACCAAAAAAGATATTCTTCAAGAAAATTGTTGAATTTTCAACAAAATAATGAAATTTTTATTTCAACGAAAAAGACAAATTTTTAACAATCTTAATTTACAGCCACAAATTATGACTTTTCTACCGAAAATGATTTTTGATCCAAAAGGATAGGTGTAGAAGAAAGGTTGAATTTTTAACCTCCAAATATGATTTTTCAACCAAATAGTCGAATTTTTAATAAAAAAAGATTCAATTTCAAACAAAACTGTTTTATTTTTAACTTTTTATTTAAAAACAAATAGTTGAGGTTGAAAATAAAAAAAAGATTAATTTTAAACCAAAAATTGAAAAGTTAATCCGTGTAAAAAAAATTAATTTAAAAAAAAACAACAGATTTTCAACAAAATATATGAATTTTTAACAAAAAATAAGGAAATATCAAAGCAAAAAGATTAGTTTGTTTGCTTTAAAACACATTTTTATAACAAAGTATAGGTCAACTTTTACACAAGTAGCTGAATTTTCGATTCAAAAAGATCAATTATGAACAAAATAGTAAGACTTTCAACCAAGGAGATGAATTATCAACTAATATAATAAATCTTCAACTGGAATTTTTGTGAAAAAGACAACAAAAATACGAATTATCTAACATAAAGATGGATTTTCAACAATGTAGGCATTTCAACCAAAATTAATGTTAATTTTTAATCAAAAACAATTTAATTCAACCAAAAAATAAAAATTTTCAACAATATAGTTAAATCTTCAAACAAGAAAAAATGCAATTAAATCTAAAAAAAGAGTTAATTTCTACCAAAATATTTGAGAGAAACTGCAAAAAAAAGGTTTCAAGGTCAACGGTTTTCTAAAACAGTCGACGTTTTAGCCTAATAACTGGAAACTTTTGTAAACATTTTATCTTGTTTGGTAGAAAATCTTTTTTGGTTGAAAATTAACTTTTTTATGAAAAATTACATTTTTGGGTTGAAAGTTCAACTGTTTTGTTTACCATTCGCCTTTTCAGCTTCAAATTTTAACAGTTTGGTAGATAATTGAAGTATTTAGTTGAACATTCAACTATTTGGTTAAATTCCATTCGTTTTGTTAAAAAAAACGTCTCTGGTTTAAATTTTTAATATTATGTTGTTCATTGCTTTTGTTTGGTTGAAGATAATTTCTTTAACTGAAAATTCAACTCTTTGGTGGAAAATTAAAATATTTTGTTGAAAATTCTTTTCCTAAAAAAATTATTTGGTTTAAATTTTATTGATTTTGTTGAGAATTCAACAATTTGAATAAAGCGCCATCCTTTTTGGTTAAAAATTCAAATGTTTTGGTAGAAAATTCTAGTAACAGGTTTAACTATTTGATTGAACCGAGACTTTTTTTGGTAGAAAATTCATCTGTTTAGGTGAAAAATCGTCTTTATGGTTGAAAAATGTAACTAATAAGTTTTAAAATTCCACCATTTGGTTGAAAATGGACTTTTTTGATAACCATTTATATTTTTTTGTTTATAATTCATATTTTTTGTTCGAAAATTAGGGGTGGGAAGTTCCAGTATTGTGTTGCAAAATTAAACTATTTGGTAAAAACTGAAATTTTGGTTAACAATTTACATTTTTGATTTGTAAATATAACTGATTTGTATAAAATTCGTCTTTATTGCTTATTAATCAACTTTTTGTTTTAAAATTAAAGTATTTTGTTGAAAATTCGTTTTCTTGGTATAAAATTAATCTTTTACTTGAGAATTCATTTTTTTGGCAGAAAATTAATTTATTTTGTTGAAGACGGAATATACTATGACTGGAAATCTTAAGAATTGAAAGCGTTTCATATTGAATAAAATGTGGTACCTACATTAATTTTGTTTTAAAGAATTTATCCCCTTATTATTTCCCTATTTTTCGTGCGAAAATCAATATATTTCCTCCGTTTTTAAAATCATTTTGGACTGTGAAGTCTCGGAAGAACTTACTCCTCCAGGATGGTTGCTATGGCTCGAATCGTCCTCTTCTTCGTCGTCAGCACTACCCTCTTCCTTTTTCGCTCTTTTCTTTATTTCGTCACCACTACTATGTGCCCTTCTCTTTGTTTGAAGAGTCAGCTTCAGTCCTGAAAAATTAGAAATTTCATTAAAGAACAAGTTTATTATTTATTATTATTTTTTTAATTAATAATTTATTCCGAATTCGCAGTAAATTTAAATATAATACTTTTGACTCTTTTATTTTGCATATCTTGAAATTTATTATTTTTTAACAGTACCTTTCAACATAATTATACCAGAATTATAGGTATTATTTTAATGAAACTAGTGTTTGAATGAAAATTTCCTTATATTATTTTATTAAATTGAATTATTTTTAATAAAAAGCGAGATACAAATTTATAAATGATCTCAAACGCTCGGGAACAATATTTTCTAATTTTGTAAAGCAATTAGTAAACTGATATTGGAAACGAACAAAGATACGTTTTTGATAACCTGTGTTTTAATCATTGTCTGATAAGATAAAAACTCGCATTATAATACTGGCAAAAAAATGTACACTTATTTGTTTTCTTTATAATTACACGTAAGACACTAAAATGCTGAATAGATTAATTCAAGGTCAAGGTGAAGTCGACAAGCTCTTTCTAACCAGTGAGAAGAAATGAAATGAAAACTGCAAATATTGGTGCTTTTTATATCGGCACATTTAAAATTTAAATATCAATATTTCGAAAATTAAACAAACATTGTGCGAGATTAGATTAAAGGCTGCAGATAATAAAATAAAAATAAGAAACGAAATAAGAAAAATATACGTGTACTAAAGAACTTGACAAATCACAAAATACTCGACAAATCACAAAATAAACTATTAATAAATGTCTGCCTTTAAACAATTTTGAAAATGTTAAGGCTACTCTCTTCTCCTTTCGAAATTTCAGAAAATGACTCCCATATCGAATTTTCACTGCCTAAAAATATTATTACAAACTCAATTTTTAAAATATATTTTCGAAAGTCTAGAGTGAAAAAAATGACAAATAAAAAGAAAATATGAGTCCAATAAATTCACAGAAAAACCAAACTAATAAAATCTTAAACATTATTAAACGCTTTTGGAATACAGGTGCTCGTAAAAAATGTGTCAAGAAATAAATATTTAGCAAACAAAACAAAAACGTGGAAAAATCAAAGTTTAAATTAGCAATTTGCATTTTAAGAAATAATGTAGACAATGTTCATATTGATTTACAACTATTCTACTTAAATTAAACACGACAATAATTATTTCTTTTTAAAATGTATTCCTCGAGTAATAAAATCTCAACTTGTGAATTTAACATCTAACCATGACTTCTAAATAAGTTGCCTCATTTACTTGCATGAGTCTTTAAATTTAGGATTACCGTCCTTCCTTTGGAAATACTTTTTTTTCTTACTTTCTACTATACTTTCAATCTTCCAATCTACATCTTCAATTAAGTGTATTTTAAACAAATTTTTTGGACCACTTTTTAAAAATATAAAAAATTATTCTGGATTATTTATTTCAAAATAAACTAAAAGGAAAGTAGTTTTGAAATGCTAATATGGAAATCGAATTTTTCCTCACTCTCATATCTTAAATTCCTCCCCTTCCCCTCAAAGTACATACTTTCATCAATTGAACTACCGGATCCAATAATGGCACATCATTTTTTTTCGGCGCGAGCGCAAATGAACCTTGACAGGACAAAAAGAAGAATTCTGAAGATATTTATTTTACTGAATTCAAGCAAATTTCTTGCAGTGATTTCATTTCCAAAAGTTAATTTTCCGTGGAAAAAATATTCCCTCTAAAAATTTATCTCTTAAGGTCATGTACCACTTACCCGAATTAAGATAAAGATTAA
>NC_046658.1:110034296-110058687 GCF_010883055.1 Belonocnema kinseyi | reverse complement strand
CCACTAAAAGTGTAATTTTCAATGATTTCTATAGATTTCAAGGTTTTTTAAGGTATTTCAAAGGACTAAACAAAGTCTTTTCAAGAATTACAACATTTCTACGGAATTTAACGAGATTTCTAAACCTTTTCAGGAATTTCATGAGATTTTTAAGGGATCAAAAAGTTTTAGGGTATTTCAAACGATTCCAAATGATGACGAAATGTTTCACAAGTTTCAAATAGACTTTAAGAGTTTGAAGAAATTAAGAGAATCTTAATTTTTCCGAGGCACGTTACAATATTTTAAAGGATCTAAAATTTTATGTCAGATTTCCAGAAATTTTACGGGATTTCAAATAATCTCGTAAGATTTCGAAAATTTCACGGCATTTCAAGGATTTAAAACGATTTTTTCGAGATTTTAAAAGATTAAGCATATTTGAAAGGACTGTTAGGAATTTTAATAGGATTTCTAAGATTTCAAGCGATTTTAAGGATTTAAAAATATTTCAAACTACATTCACGGATTTTTTAGGGTTTCGTTTCACGGTTTTAAAATATTTAAAAGCATTTCTGGAGATTCGGAAAGATTCCACAGATTTTAAACATTCCATTGATTTTTAAAGGGATTTAAAAAATTTAAAGGAATTTCGTATTACTTCGAAATATTTTACAGAATTTCAAGGACTTTAACCGATTTTTAGAGATTTTAAAGGGTTTCCCACGGATTAAAAAGAATTATAAGGTATTTTAGTGGAATTTTCAGGATTTCAAGCGACTTCAAGGAATTCATGGAACCTCAAAAAATTGTAAAGGATTTCAAGGGATTCAAACATTTTAACGAAATTTTAAAGGATTTCTGCACATTATACAGGATTTTAGAGGATTACACGGAATTTTTCATAGATTTTAAAATATTTAAAAATATTTTAAGGTATTTCAAGAGATCAAAAGAATTTTAAAGAGATTTGAAAGATTTCAAGGAATCTCATAATATTTCGAAATGCTTCACGGGCTTTCAAGAATATTAACCGATTTTTAGAGATTTTAAAGGATTTTCACGGATTTTAAATATTCCATAAGATTTAGACGGATTTTAAAGATTTCAAAGCTTTTAAAATATTTCACAGAATCTCAAAGAGTTTTAAGATATTTCCACAGTTTTTATTGAAATAAAGAGATTTGAACAAATTTAAGTAAATTTTAAAGGATTTACGAATATTATAAAGGATTTTAGGGAATGATGAAAATTTTTTCATGGCTTTTAAAATATTGCATTTTGAAGGGACTTCGAAAATGTCAAGGAATATCATAATATTTCAAAATATTTTACGGAATTTCAAGGAATTTAACGAATTTCGAGACATTTTATGAGATTTCCACGGATTTTAATAAATTTTAAACGGTCTTAAAATATTTCAAGGGATCTCGTAATTCATGGAGATATTTCAAGAAGTTTAAAGGATTTTAACCGACTTTTATAGATTTTAAGGGATTTTCATGGATTTTAATGTTATATAAGGGATTTTAACGTATTTACAAATTTTTAAGATTTTTTCAACTATTTTAAAAAATTTCACGGAATCTCAAAGAATTTAAAGGGATTTCCAAAGATTTCAAGAAATCTCGTAACAATTTGAAATCTTTCACAGGATTTCAAGGACTTTAACCGATTTTTAAAGATTTTCGGGGATTCCTACGGATTTTTAAGGATTTTTGAGGATTTTCAAGATTTCAAGAATATCAATGAATTTCACGGATTCTCAAAGAATTGTAAGTTATTTCCACGCAGTTTTTAAGGGATTTCAAGTGATTTCCAGGAAGTTTAATCATTTTAAAGGGATTTTAAGAGATTATATATGTCTTTCAAAGGACTTTAAATTTCTTACAAAATAGAAAATTTAAAGGGATTGAGAAAATTTTACAAAAATTCACTGAATTTGAAAAAATTGTGAAAATTCCCAGCGATTCCACTATATTGCATGAAAAATATACACAAGATTTCAAGAATGAAATGAATGAATAAAGGATTCTATATTTATATTAGACGTAACATGAAATATTGAACAATCAAATATAAATAAAACAACATAATGTTATAATGTTTAAGATAGTAAAAAAGTAATTTCAACAGTTTCAATCAGTCTTCCTTTTTTTGACAAAATAAGTAATAAGAGGAAAAATTAATTTAAGAATGATCTGCCCCCTTCACGTAAAGATTATTAAGATTTTCCAGCACCCCCCCCCCCCCCCCCCCCCCCCCCATACACACAAAATCCGTACGGAATTAATGGTACATGACCTTAAAATTAATCAACCAAAAGTTTTCATGCATCAAAAGGAAAAGCCTTAAAATTTGCACAATTTTTGCAATGATTTTTTCTAAAGGATAGTCAAAAGTACATAACCTTGAGCTTATTTACCTCCAAATTTAGACCACTTTCATGTTGCATGGATAAAAAAAATTATCGTGTGTATCATAAAAATTAGGATATGACTAACGAAAAACGAAAATCAGGTGGCCTCTATTTTCACGGAAATGTCCCCTTTTGACGTTTTTGACTTTGTCGGCTATTTTATCTGGTTTACTCGAATTAGGATTTGTTAGTTTTTTCAATAGAAAAAAGTATTGAGTATGATTGATCTTTTCAATTTCTTCAAATTGCTCACCAAAATAAAAATATTCACAGAATTTCATTTTTAAATGATTATATTCATCTTATATCTACAAAGGTTAAGTTAAATTTTGTGTTACGAAAATATGGGTAACTTGCACTTTCTTAAAATTCTATATAGGTTCACAATTGAAGGGTGTTACGTCAGAACCATGTAAGTACCAAGAAAATTTTGTTCAGGATACAAAAAAACGTTCACAAAATTCGAATTATTTCGAAAGTTATATGCAAATATAATTTTTTAAATTAATTTTTTACACTCTTATTAACATAAAACCTATCAGCAAAATAAAATCTGTCTTCTTCTGAATAATTTAATGCACCGAAATCAGAGCATGAGAAAAATTGACAAATTAAAAATCTAATTTTCATTTGTAAATTTTTTCATACTCTGATTTCGGCGCATAAAATTATTTATTAGAAAGCAGATTTCATTTGAATCTTGAATAAAAATACCTTCTTTAATAAGCTGACTACAAGTGTGTTGAACACTGGGTGGACTGGGTTCGCCGCTGCTAGTGGAGTCGGTGCGATCTCTACATTTTTCATGATTGTAACCCTCGAAAGGATTGGTCATGGCGATAAGGGAGTTTACGATTTCCGGTGTCCTTGGAGTGACCTCGGCCGCCGCGACACCAAGAAGACCCGCGGCAGCCGAAGGGCTAGGATTCATATTCACATTTAGGCTGTACATGGTCGCCAAATACCATTTATTCTGCAAACAAATCAAACACATCGATCATTTTTTATTTCTATGCTTCTATTATATAGCAGCAATTTTAATCTGAAACATTCAAAAAACGATTTAGTTGAATGAACCAAATTTTTGTTGGCTTAACCATAGAATATGGTTATTATATAGACAACAAAATATTCGGTTGTCCCAACAATTTTTTTGGTTTTTCAGGGTGGCCGTTACAATCAAAGAAAAAATTCCCGGTCATTTCTCGGTTTACAAACATTTTTGACAGTCAATAAAATTAAAAAATTTGAACTCTTAAGGTAAAAATGTTTTCATTTGAAGTAATAAAAACTAAGCTACAAATCAGTTTAAGTAATTTTAAGCTAGAAACATTAAACATTGAATGATTACATTTTTTAAATAAGCGAAACACTTCTCAATTAGAGGTTAAATTATTTTTATTTTAAATAGTTTTAAAATCCTTAAAAAGCCTGAAAAATTTAATTCGAAATTTCAGAAAATCGACATGTTTTCCCACATTTATTCAAATTTAAAATTATGTTTGAAATTTTTGCAAAACTTCTAAACTACTTTAAAAATAATTAGAATTTTTCTTAAAATTTGGTTAAAAAAAAATCATGCAAAATTAAAAAAATTTCCTTAAAATCTTCCAGATTTAATTTTGACAATTTTGAAAAGGCTGTGGGCTATCTACACCGAAATTTCGGTAGGAATAGCTGATATATGTCGGTAATATATTTTTTAATATATCAGAATCTTTTCAACAATTCCAAATATCCCTTCACATTACTCGATTTTTTCCTAGAAATAGGTTTTCAATATTTATTTATATATCAAAATTCAACAATTTTACTTAAAAACTAAAATTCTTATAATAGAACAATTACAATTGTTACATCTAAAACTTACGTTTTTGGTTTAGTTTTGAATATTTGATTTATAATGACTGATTTTAAATGAACAGTCAAATTATTTTAAAGATGAAGCAATTGTTGTTTTTTCTTAATTGAACACATTTCAAATTTTTTAATTGTAGATTGGAACTTATATTTGAAATTTATTAAACACCTTGCATTATCAATATATTATTTTGAAATTAATTTTGAAATGAAAATAGTTAATAAGGTTTCAATCGGATATTCACATCTGAAAATTCTTTATTTTTGAACAGATTCTGAATCGCGTCATGTACAATCAACTATTTACTTGTTAATCCTTAAAGTACTGCTCAACTTAAAAAATCTTTATAATGTATATTCACAGTTGATCAACGAAAAATGTTTTTTTATTCAAAATTTTCGATCTCAAAGTCTTCTTTTTAAGTAAAAGATTTTCTAATTACGCATTATAAACTAACTGATATGAGAACGTAAAAAGATAACAACTCAACTAATTATTGAAAAAAAATTTGAAATCAAACTTGGAAGGCTGTTTTTTCAAAAATTTGTCAAATTCCCGATAAAAAAATTAATTCACGGTCGTTTCCCGGTTTTTCCCGGTCTTTAAGATTTTTCGGTCCGGTATTTGGTTGATTCAACCAATAAATTCACTTGGGTCAATCAAATATTTTCTCGAATTATTCAAAATATGTTTGATTCAACCAAATTTTGATGCATACCAAAGTAAACAGTTTGTGTGGTTGAAAAAAAATTCATCATCTGATTCTAGTAGCTCAGAATGAATTCTAAACTATTCTTTAATAAACAACGATTTTTTTCAGGAATAATTATTAGATATACGGACTAATATACGTTTATTAAATTTTGACCTCTTTATAAAAGTAGAGAAAACTCAGCGAAAAAATCGCTAATGATCAGGACTGATTTTCAAAGATAATTTTGTATTTTGCACAAAAAAGCGATTCAATATTAGTCCCTAACAAATTATTGTAAAGCGATATAGGTTAAAAACCAGGGTTCACGGTCCTATGCAAACAACTTGAAAAAAATCAGTTTACACCGAAACCCCCGAAACCCGGAAGTTTGAGGTACTTGGGATTTTATATGGACTGAAAGTAATCTAACTTCGGAAAAAACTAATTTTTTCCACTTTTTCCCAAGTGTAAAAAAATTTCACTTTTTTGGATGCTAAACTAAATCGTCTAAGTGAGGGGTTTCATGATTTTTACTCACGGGTCAGATGTATCGTTTCCGCCAGTACGACTCTTCACTCAGCTTGGGAATCTTCCGGCTCACTCTTACATCTCAGGAAGGAGGCGTAATGGTGTTAAAGTGTCATCTGGCCCGTGAGAAAATATAATGAATTTAGTCCTCCCTGAAAAGGCCTGGTGTAAGCCAATAAAATTTCACTTTAAACTTAGTTTCATGGAAATATTTTGATCAGCCTCTTCAAAAAATAAGAAATGAAGTTTTCTGAAAAAAGGGCCACACGATTTTTTTGTTGCCCAGAATGATCGTGAGACATGTCAGAAGTTTAAAAAGAAAAACCACGGAAGGTGTAAGCCCTTTCGAGTTGAAATCATTCAAAACATAGCGTGTTCGGAGAAAGCACCGTTAATTTTATTTTTTATGAAAATTGAACAATATCATTTTTTAAATTTGTGTAGTTAACATTTGATACAGGGTATGTTAATAAAACACGTCTAGGATAGTGAATGCAGTTTTGAAAGAAACTTATTTTTAGTGTTTGCCACTAAATCAATCGAATTTACAAGAAAAATAAATTTACACGTCAAACATTGATGAAAGAGTAAAAATGGCGTAACTGGACTCTAGAAGTCTATCTACTATATGGGTGGCCGACCACAAGGCAGACTAAAAGCTTGTTTTTGCTTGTCAAAAATAGTTTTAACATGTTTTGCTTATTAAAAAATCCTAATGACAAGAATATTCTATTTTTTACAGTGCATTCTATTCTTAAAAATGTATTTCTTCATCTTTCTACTGGACATGAAACTTACTTTTAAGTCTAGTCCCCTTTCCTCTCATCGCAATTCCCTTTTTAACAACAAAAATAAATATAAGCATATTCAGGGCTGCTACAAAAACCCAATTTCGAAATTACCTCACTTTTCCCTGACCAATTTTTAATTGGTTTATGCAAAAAAATGTTTGTTTTTAAATTGATTTCAAAGACTTCTAGAGGCGAGTCATACATAATTTTATATGTCATCAAAAATGTATACGTAACACATACATAAAATACATCAATTTTTAACAAAATAGTCGAGTTCTTTACTCAAAAAGATAAATTTTGAACCGAAAATGGAAGAATTAAATTTGTAGATCAAAAAATTAATTTTCAAACAAGACAAAAAGAATTTTCAACTAAAGTGATGAATCTTCGATAAAAAAATAAAATTTCCAAGAAATAATTGTAATAGTTGATATTTTCAACAAAAAGATATAATAATTTTCAATCAAAAATAGTTGAATTAGACGAAAAAATAATACCTATCAACAAATTTATTTAATCCTCAACCAAAAAAAGACTAGTTTTTAAACCAAAAAGAGGAATTGTCAACAAAAGAGTTGAATTTTCAACCATGAAAATTTAATAAGCCAATAAAGAAGAAAAAGTCTAATCCCAAATGTGGAATTTTCAGGCCAGCAAAAAGACTAATTCCCTGAAAAACATTTAAGTTTTCAACCCGAAAATGTAAACTTTTAACAAAAAATTGAATTTGTAATCCAAAAGGACGGATTTTCACCCAAAGAAATTAATTTTTAAGCAAATATTAAAATTCTCAACAAAAAGAATGGATTTTTACAACAAAATACGTGAACTTCCAAATGAAACAGATGAATTTTCAACTAGGAAGATTAAATTTCTATATAAAAAAATTTCGGCAAAAAATTAAATAGACCCATTTTCAGTTAATACAATTATTTTCAATAAAAAAAAAGACTTTTCAATCGCAGAAATAAATTTCCATTGAAAAAGATTGATTTAAAAACAAGAAAATGAATTTTTAATGAATAAAATGAATTTACAACCGAAGAACTATATACAGAAATATATATACAGAAATTTGTAGCCAAATATACTTCATTTTTCAAATGAAGAAGAAAAATGTTCAACTGAACAAGAAATAGTTACATTTTCAGTTGAAAAACTAATTTTCAACAAACAAAAAGGATTTTCAACAAAATAGTTCAATTTTAAATCAAAAAAGGTATACTTATAATTGAAAAAAGTATATTTGAAATTTGGAAAAATATGAGTTATCAACAAAAGTGTAATACCTGACAGTTCAACCAAAAAATACGAATTTTAAAAAAAGTTGAATCCTCAGCCGAAACATATTAATTTTTAGCCAGAAAATTGTAATTTTTATCATAAAAAAGCAATTTTAATGGAAATAGATGAACTTCAAACCAAAAAAAAAAACGAACTCAGAACCCAAAGAATGATTTTTCAACAAAATTGTTCAATAAAAACAAAATTAACATGAACTTCAGTTTATCGAAGATTCCCTGACTTTTCCTGACTTCCTAGAATTCCATGATAAGTATCGTAACACTGATATTAGATTATATTTCTTAACGTTTAAAAAAAAAAACAGCATAATTGTCCATAAATATAGTAAATCACTAAAATAATAACATAATACATCATTCTATAAATCAAGCACTATAGCTAAAAAAAACAATACAAGGCCACATCTGCCAACATCAATGTTTCACATTTGATCAATTATAATTACGAAATATAATTATACACTATTTTTCTCACATCTTATAAGAAATGCGACTAAATCGCAAATGACTCTCATCAGTAACTAATTAAGAGTCCAATCGAGCACGAGGAATAATAAGAATTATCTGGACAATTATGTTTTAACAATAATACTGCCTGCTTACGTATTCACCGTCAATTTGATAAATTGATTACACTCATCAATCATAGAGTCAGTATCGACGTAACGTCTTTATTCTAATTTTATATTCCAACAGGGAAAATGGGAAAGTAGTAACATCTTTGTCATTCAAATAAAGTAGCGAGATGAAGCAAGAATCTCATTTACTAATAATAATGGAGAAAACCTTGAACTACCTCCAGGAACTTATAGGGCGTTACTGTTAAAACCGAGGTTACAACATTCTTGATACTTTTACAACGTACTCGCGGCCTCCTACAAACCGGTTTCAATATTTATGGTGTTTTTGATAGAAAATGTTTCAAATTTTGTTCATTATCTCATAAATTTACACGATCTATAATAGATCAGTTTGAAAATAATAGGCAAGTACGAATTCGAGCGAAATTTAAGTCAGTGTTTCTTTATAAACAATAAATGTTTAATATTTATTTGTGTTTCATATCAGTATTCGGATCGATTATATTGCAACGAAAGCCAAATGGAATTTTTAAAGAAATCCATAAAAAGTCGCATCAAACTTTTGAAAATATTCAAGAGTATTAGACATTCTATGAATGAAATAATAACTTCATTTTTTAGAAAGAGAACATAATTCGCATTGATTTTCAATATTTTTGAAAAATAAAATAAAATTTTATTTAAAAAATAACAATAGCCGTTCTGCTTGAAGAATTCCCAATCTGGGTTTACAATATTTCTTTTTGAACTGTTAAATTTGTCAACTTGGATTAATTTCAAATGAGACATCACAGCTCAAAATGCTCTCAAAACATGGGAAATACGGTGATTTTTCTTGTAAATCAATTTAATATAGATACAATATTGAATTAAGTATAAAATGTTTTTTTAAGTAGCAACGATTACAAGTCGAAATATATTGCATCATCAAAAAAGTAGTTAAATTTTTAACCATAAAAGACGAATTTTCAACCCAATATTTTTAAATTCATTGAACTTTTCAAAATCCCTTAAAGTCCCCATGGAAATCCCTTGAAATCTTATAATTTCTTTTGAAATTCACATAATCCCTTAAATCTTGTAAAACTCCTACTTATCCCACAAGTATAGAATAAAATCCCGTATAATATCTTGAAATCGATGACATCTTTCAAAACTATTTAAAAATAGTGAAATCTTTGAAATCCTCTGAAATCTCGTAACATCCGCAAAAAACCGATAAATTCCTAAAAAATCACTTGAAATCTTGAAACAAAATAGTAGAGTTTTCAAGTTAAAAAGTTAACTAGTTTATAAAAAATTTGACTTTTAAACCCAACAAATTTTGAATTTAAAAACGAAACAAATGAATTGTCAATCAAATAAATATAATGAAGTAAATATAAAACCTAATAGTTGAACTTTTAATGAAAGGAGACGAATTTTCAAGAAAAAAGAGATAGTTTTTCTACCAAGAATATATAATATTTAATTTAAACAATTACTTTTAAATCATAAAAAAAATTTTATCTATGAGAGCGAATGATCTATTCCAAAAGATGAATGTGCAAAAAAAGGTTAAATTTGGGACCAAAAAAGTTTATCCGACTGAAAATTTGAATTTTCAAGAAATAGATCATTTACAAACAAATAGTTAGACTTTCAATTAAAAGTGATGAATTTTCGACAAAATAGATGAATTTTAAACCGAATAGTTTAGCTTCCATACCAAAAAGATGAATTCTTTAGGAAACTGTTAAATTTTCAACAATAAAATTCTTTTTCAACCAAGAAAGACGAGATTTCAACCAAGTAGTCTAATTTTTAATGTTATTTTTGTCTCTAATGAGCCGAAAAGTGAGGTATAGTTTGAAAATCTGTGTTTTACTTGTGCATTTTTTCATGCTCTTTTTGCATAAAATTATGCATAAAAAGAATACATTTCTTTTCGATCATAAATTAAAATTTTTTCAAATAGAGAGTAAAATCATGATTCGTTCATATCTGCAGGTTACATTTTGAGAATTCTTTGAATTGAATCTTAATATTTAACCTCAATTTCTTCAAAGAAATCTTTTAATTTAAAGTTTTGTAACAATAATGTATTAAACATTAGCAATTTTAGAAATTAATTAATTTTTTTTAATGTTTCTTTTCCTGTTTGGAAAATGTAATAATCGAAATAGATTGATTGAGAATCACCCACAAAAATATTTAATATTTAACCAAAACTAGTTAGATTTTCTTATTGTGTTCTATTAATTCAGTTCGCATTTAACCGAAAAACCCGAAAAAGAAGAAGTTCCTTGAAAAAAGGGAAAAACCTAGGAAGTCTTTAAGGCAATGGGACGAGCGTCACGTGACCAGATTCCCACCGTACCGACACTTTTTTATTGCCTAACTAAGAAAGGTGGGTCTGGTCCCTAATTGTTATAATTATGAAAAACCTGTTTTTTAAATAATTCTGGTGTTGCTTTTTCATCATCATTAAAATTAATTGTGAAAACCGTAATGAAATTTGAAATTAATCGATTTTAAACATTTTCGACTCAACAATTTTCAACTGTTTTCAATTTATAAAAATTATCAAATTGAATACAAATTCACGAAATTATAAATGATTAATTTTCAAAGGTTATTAATTAAAAAGTTTCTCGAAATAAAGCTTTAATCAGAAATTATTTAATTTTTAATGTTTTTAATCAAAATGGCACAATTTTTTTTATAATCCTAATTTTAAAAGTCCTAGTATTGTGATCAAAGTTGAATCTAAGTATAGCGAACTTTCGAGAAAAACGGGGGAAAGTCGGTTAGTCGCATTTTTATTCAAAAAGTCGAAATTTTGTTTAAAAAGCTGTAAAAATTCGAGCCCTGCATATATATCTCTTAATTGTCAATTGCAAATTATAAAACTATTTGGTTTACATATCCAAAATTATATTATCAAAAACTTCTAGCTTGAAATTCCTTAAGATCTCAGTTTTCTCGTTTTTCTTTAGTTTATTATACTTTTTCTTTTGAGATCGTATAGGGTCCTAATCCACAGAGTTGCTTAACGAGCGGATGGGCGTGTTTCATAAGAATTTTACATATCGGCTGGTTTTGGGTTGGCATCCTAATGTGCCCTTGCGAGTCCCCCTACTCTGAATTCAAACATTCATTTGGACCCAGACAAAAACTGGTCCCAGAACCAAATATTCCAAAACCGAATTTTAAAAATATTTTAAAATAGAATTTGGGACTCACAAAATAATCCCAGCTGAATTTTAAAGAATAATTTATTTTAAAACTCTTGAACTTTTGACCTCTTTCAACAGAAATTTGTTCAACTTTTAAAGTTTTATTTTTAATGGATTTCTTATGGATCAGTTTATCAAACATTGTGTGGAAAAAATGGTTGTATATGTGCATGCAGAGTGGCCGTTTTAATCGAGGAAAAAATGTCCGGTCATTTCTAGGTTCTCAAACATTTTCCATAGCCATTGAAATTAAAAAATTCGAATTCTTAAAACTTAAAATTTCTACATTTGAAGTACTATAACTGAAATGCAAAATAAAGCATTGAAAACGAAACTCTTAAATTTTAAACTTTTAAAATTGAAGCTTCAATATTTTTTTATCTCGATATTCTTAATTCAAAGGGTCAATAATTAACACGTATAAAATGGAGACTTTTTAAATTAAATGCCGCAAGAAATGAAAATTTAAAAATTATAAACTTTTATAAACTGACGCATGAAACAATAAATTTTAATTATATCATTATAAATTATTTTAAGTAAGAAATTCTAAGAATTGAACTATTAATTTTTTTTAACAACTTAATTGTTATTATACGCCGAAATTCAATAATTTTACTTAAAAATTACAATTTTTTAAAACAGGACAATTAAAATTGTGACACTCAAAGTTTAAATCGAGCACTCTAAAATTTTAACTATTCAAGGCTATCTCAAACAATTGGAAGATATTTAATTTGAAAATAGTTAATAAGTTTCAAACAACCGTTTAAATTTGTTTTATTATGCTTTCAGTTTCAACAGTAAAATTTTGAACGTAGAATTCTGTAAATTGCTTAAATTTAAAAAGATTCAGATTCGTGTGGTGAAATCATTTATTTTTATTCTTAATTCTTGAACTACAATTCAATTTTTAAAATCATTAACTCCTTAATTTTTGTTCTGTAAGAATTTTGAAATTCGTTGTTGCTTTTTTTTACATAAAAAATGCAATATTTAAAACTATTTTTTTCTACAAAAATTAAAGAAATTTTTTAAAATTTCTTCATTAAATCTACATCGCTATAATTGTTTAAAAGAATATTTTAAGAATTATTTAACTACAGTGTGATTTTTGATAACATTTTACTTTTCCAGAAATAATTCGTAATGATAACAGAACATTCATTACAGTTTAATTTTTAAAATAAAGAAAAACAACTAAACTTACGAACAGTCTTATTTTTACTGAGAATATTCGACTGAAAAAACAACTTTTTTTTTATTTTTAGAACTGCAATATCAACCAAAGAATAATGCTTCAATTGTAAATTGAGTTGCTTAAAGAAATTATGTAATTTTTACAGATTTAAAAAAAATTACTCATGAGGGCCATAATTATGCACTGAAACGTTTGAAACAATTTAATTGTTTTCACTTTACTTGGTTGGACAGATTTATCTTCTAAAAAATTGTATGATTTCCGATCAAAAAAATAAATTTACTGTTATTTGCCAGTTTTTCACATTCAAAAAAAATTCCCGGTTTTAAATATTTGAATACATTTAAATACCAAATTTTAGAATAAAAATTGCAAAACCTACATTTTTCACTGAAATAGGTGTAAAAAGAGAGTGTCTACGCGTATTCGATCCCCGCTATTTTTACCGAAAAACCCGGCTATTTGTATCGAAATTTCAGTAAACTTTTGGGAGTTTCCACTTTGTACTCGTATTTACAATTTTATGGTGCTTATTTGATCAGCACTTTGCTTCCTCATTCTGGTTAATTAGCAAATAAATTAGTTTCCTTATAGAGGAAGTTCAAATAAAAAAATACTAAAAGGTCAATCCGTCTCGAATAAATTAGCCTTTTCTACTCTTACATAAACTTTCTATTGTGTAAATGAGAAAATTTCTACTTGAAAAGTAAAATTTTCAAATAATATAAATCATCATAATTTCCTTAATTTTTGATCAAATTTGTTAATATTATAGATCAATCGATTCGCCTCGTGTCAAGGAATCTTTTATATTCTTGAATCAACTTTAAATTATGTTAATCAAAAAACCTTTCACTATAGAAACCCCAATTTTCAAGTCTGTGACTGTCCACGAAAAAAGAGACCTAAAGCGGAAAAAAATTGATTTTTAGTTTTTTTACATCAATCGATAGTTTTTTATTTCCACTTTCATAATAGAAAATATTATTCCTATAACATAAAAATTGTAATTACAGTGAGGCCCTCCTATGCAGTTCTTGGCGCATCTTCAACTGCTCCTCATTTAAAATGAAGCTACCGTGAGTTAGGTCCTTTTATTCGCGGACGGTTATATATTATAAAGTGCTAAAAAAGATAATAAATATTTTTCGAAATCTTTCGGTCAGTTTTCAGATATTGTGAAAATAACTTCAAAAGAAAATAATAATAACCCTTCCGTATTATATCAATTTATATGTAATCGTCTTTAAGACGAGCTTTAAGTTGACGTTCACAAAAATGTGTAACACCCGGACAACTGCTTAGAATATTGTATAAGATTTGTATTATTATGTTATGTAACATTGTGTTATTATAGTGTGTAACATTGTGTTATTAAAGTATTTTTTAATTGAGGAACCTTCAGTTAACGAATTCAATTTTTTTCGAAATTGTTGCAATTAGAAAGCTTCCTCTATTAGAAAGAATAAATATTGTGAGAAAAAAGTCAAGTTCATTTAAGACGTTTCACGCAATATATTTGAACTAGGCGCCAAGTTATGTATTTTCTCACAGAGAGCCTTTGTTCTAACAGAACTTCCTACGCGCCTGATTATAACCACATGTTGACTTTGACTTCCTCGCTCGGTATTTCGGCATTTCGGCTTCCATGCGTTTCAAACCCTCTAAACATTCTCGCACACAAAGATATTCTCTCGGATTTAACGGACTATCGCGACAAAGGGTTTAGCTTCTGGCGAATAGTATGCCAACTGACCTATATATTTTAGTTGAGGAAGCTCGGTTCTAGTCTGCTGGTCAACTAGAGAATTGAGCCAACATATATATATAACATACATACACACTAGATAAACAGGGATGTGCCATATGTATGTATAGTACCGTAGGAAATTGTTACGACCAGCGCGACTACTATTAAAAATCACTGCTAACTTCGAAACGTAATTACTCGTTCAGAAAAGAAGCAAGAAACTTGTTTAAAACCCGTTTAAAAACTTATTAAACTCCGCACCGAATTACCTCTGATAGAGATATTTTTTACCTTTTAGAAAGAATATAGCGATTGAGAAGTTAAAAAAGCAAGAATTTCTTGAATTTTGTAACTCGACTTTAACTTGTCGCATGACCTAGGAAAGTTGTAGAAAAAATATAAAATTTGTACTACAGAGTCCTTGAAAGCTTATCTATAATTTAAGCCAATAAAACTTAAAAAATCTTTACGGGTTCTCGAGATACGACTCAAAATGTCCGAGGCTCAGTCGACAATTACCGCTCTCGGCCGTGAGATGTGCGCCGCGCAACTACTCCATATCGATATCATGAAAATTAAGGCCCGTTGGATCGAAAAAAATACTCATCTAAAATGAAATCTGATGTTCTTTCACCACGAAGGAGTTATTCCTTCAATAATGATCCCTTAAATTATTCCTTCGTGTCTTTCACCCTGTGAAGCCCCATCGAATCGGCGACGCACATTTCGCGACCTCCCCTTGTCAGATTTTGTTTTTAACTTCAACTGGTGCTGTGACTTAGGAAACTTATGGAGAAAAAAATGAAATTAACTTGCCGTAATCTTTGAAGTATTATCTTTAATTTGGTAAAATCAAACTTCAAAAATATTCAAGAATTCCCAAGATATGACAAGAAATGTCCAAGCCTGTCTGCGTCGAATTTTAACCGCTTTCACGGCCATTTTTATTCGTATCTGGCGAACCAATAGATTTAAAAAATTTTTGGCTTAGATTCAATATAAGACCTCAAACACTGTGGGGCAACAAATTTATATTATTGCTATAACTTTCCTACGCCATGCCAAAAATGTAAGTCAAAGTACAAACTTCGAGAAATTCTTACATTTTTATTAACTTCTCACGTGCTATATTGTCTTTAAAAATCTAAATATCTCTATTATGGGTCATTCAATGTGGGATTTCATAAGCTTATTAAAAACATCATTATTTTTTACAAAAGTTTCTCGCTCCTTTTTTCAGCGAGTATATTTTAAAGCCAGAAGTGATTTTAATAGAGCATATTTACGCTGGTTGTACTGATAATTTTTGACTGTGCAAACATTTGAAAATTTAGAAAAAATCCTTAAAACTGTGTTTCTAGCATTTCTTCACAAAAAAATCTAGGACTTTTGTACGTTTTCCAAGACATAAGAATTTTTAAATTCAATTTCGAGGCAATTCAGCAGCTGAATTCTAAACCACAGCTTCGACAACAGCGAAGAAAATTGACTTTGCTATAATAAAGGATGAATATTCAATCCAAAAGGACGAATTTTCAACAGAACTGCTGAATTTTCGAGCAAATCAGATGACTTTCTAACCAAACATTTTAATTTTGAAGAAAATTACGAAATTTTCAACCAAATTGTTAAATTTTTAACCAAATTTTTGAATTTTCAACCTACAGAAGTAAATTTTCAACCAAAGGATTGAATTTTCAAGCAAAAAATATTAAATTTAAAACTAAAACAGTTGCATTTTCAATCAAATAATTGCATTTTTTATATGATAGTTCATTTTTTAATTAAAATTAATAAATTTTAAATCCAAAAGGACGAATTTTCTGTCGAAAATAATTATATTTTGAACCAGAGTTATATTTTCAGCCTGCAGGTAAAAATAAGGTTAATTTCCTATAAAAAAAAGACGTATAACAATACATTTGCAACCAAAGACATGAATTTTCAACAAAAAAAGTAAATTTTCAATCCAATAATTACAGTGTTATCAAAAGAGGCATTTTCAAGGAAAAAGATTAGTTTTATATCAATAAGTCTAATTTTCCTTCAAACATATAAATTTTCAAAGAAAAATAGAAAATTTAACATTTTCGGGTAAAAAATTAATTTTAAATTTAAAAACGGATTTTCAACAAAATATTTTATTTATTAACCAAAGAGATAAGCATTCAACTTAAAAAAACTAAAAAACCTTGAATTGTTAATTTTTTAATAACAAAATTAACTTTAAAAAAAGGATTTTCAACTAAAAAGACGAATCTTCAATCAAAAATAACCTACGACAACCATGTACAAATAATATAGCTTAACAAAAATGAACAAATTAATTCTAGCTGGGCTCATTTTATTTAAAATTTAGCTAAATTCTAATCATTTTTCAAACAAATTTAAATTCTGAATTAATAAAATGAACAAAGTATTTAATGATAACAAATGAGAGTAATAATATACCCATCAAAACACTTTTTATATGCATAGCGCACAATCAAGATAAAATCTTGGTCACTGAATCAAATTCCCGGTAATTTCTCAGTTTTACCCGGCGAAGTTTATGTTAATATTATTAACCCGTTAACCTCAGGGCTTTTTTTTTTGCACCACTTAACCCCAGGAGGGGGGGTCAAATCGACCCGACGCTTTAAAAAAATCGAAAACGTGTTCCTAAAAATCTGAAAAAAACACGGTTCTTGTTTGAAACTTCTACTTGATGGTAAAATTTCGCTATATGTGTTTTTAAGATATTATTGATGATATATATAAAAATAAACAAATAAACTCATAGAAAATTTTTTTTTCCAAAATTCGTAACTCAGAAACAAATTAATAAAATTGAACGGTTCAAAAAGAAATATAAAAGGGACGAGTGTGCCTTTCAATGAAAAAATTTTGCAAGAAATTTTCACGGAATTAAATGCCTTAATTTTTAACATGAACTCATGCATTTTTTTAGGTGTGAATGTACGAGGTTTTGATAGAAATATACACATTTTTCTATGCCAAACCATTTATTTAGTAACAAAAAATTATTTTTTTAACTAAATATGTACACAGAGGACCATGCTTTTTCTTATACAAATCATATGAAATAAAATCGTTAGGTAAATGCACCTGTTATCGTTCGTCCTCCTATTATCGTGCTAACTTAATTGAAATGTAATAAATAATCAATTTTTATATTTTGACTTATAAGAAGTAACGAGTGCATTCACCTTACCCTCGCTAGTATAGAAAAAAAAAAGAAAAATAGTAAAAATACCCCAAATGCGGTCTGACAAAATGCATACGTTAAACCCCGGGGGGGGGGGGGGGGGGGGGGGGGGGGGGGGGGGTAAATCGACCCGAACTGCACTTTGACTGAACCCTATAGCTGACTGAAGGATGCTATCAAGTGGAAACTGTGCATATAATAAGGCTTCTATCCTTGAGTAAGATTTTTAGGTGTGGGTAAGAACCGGTCTACTTGCTCGGTTCAAAAATGGCGCCGATTTGAAATTTCGGCCTGGGTCAAATTGACCCCCCCCCCTGGGGTAAACGAGTTAAAATTAAGGCACTTTAATAACAGTACAAAAATAATTGTATAGGTAATTTCAGCCGGTAGTGTGTAATAAAAACATGGGTTTAAGAGAAATCTTTCTGAAAAGTAATAAAATAAATGAAAAAAGATAATTTTCATGATTTATCTTCATATCTTTGATTGATGATTAGTAAACTAGCTTTCATAAGTGTCCGTCTTGTATTCTTTCATAAATACTAACAATATTTTTTCATAATTTTTTCTTGGAAGTAAACAGATGTTCGGTAATTTCTACACATTTCGACCGTATGCGAGCTGCATACGCGTATAAATAGAAAACCATTTGATTTTAGCATACATAGTTCGAACGTCTCGATATTATGCATTCTGGGTACTTCTAAAATTCTTCAAACCCGGAAAATCACTTCGTCGCATGCTCGCATAATTCCAAGCGGTTATTTTTACGTACTGGAAGGCCCAAACAGCCGGGTTTTTTTCGATTCGAGTAGATACTGCCTTATTGGTACTTAAACTCATTCATAATTGCGTGTTTCACGCAACATTAGAAACCTTTTCTCATCAAGCGAAGTACTAATTAAAATGCTACAGACTTTTTTATAAAAAATATTTAATTAATTAGAATTACTAATTAAGTATCTAATTTCATAAAACAAATTTTAACTTCCAAGAAAAGTAAAGATATGCTACGTAAATTTTTAACGAGAATTGTTTATTTAAATCAATTTTTGCAGCGTCGCGAAATATAAGTTGAGTCTATCTAGAAAAGCTTATCGTAAGACATAAAAGAGTTATAATGATGCCGTTAACTTTGTAAGGATTACTTTCTGATATAAATATTCGACTGTAATAATTGGGATAGTTAACGACGTAATATACGCCGTCGCTTCCGACGTAGATTACGACATGTTTTCCGACGTAGTTTCCTATGCCATGACTTGATTATGAATTTCATGACTATATGTTTACATTTTTCTAGAAAATTTGTGGTGAAGTTAAAGATAATTTTTGTAATAAAAAAAAAAAAACTATTCACATCAAATATTTGTTTTAAGTGACGTAGTTTCCCATGTGGTTCCTACGTAGTTCACGTCGGAATTTTCAATAGGACATTATTAATAATAAAGTTATTTTGCCCCCGGTTAATTTTTTTATCTATACTTATTTTTCCTTGTAACGGAATTTTCGTTTAAAGATCCGCCTTGAAATTGAACGCAAAAGGCATCCCTTCTACGCATATAGCAAACATGTTTTACAAATTACACTTTCTTTAGTAGTGTGATGTTAGAGGTCAACCAGCCAAGTCAATGAATCTTATAAGCTTACGCATCAAACACCTGCAATAAATCGTGAAAAATGAAGATTCCTTGTTTTTATTCATTTTCTATTAAGTAATCGACCTCGGGAATTCGATTGACCGAATGTATACGTTTTAATTGATTTCATTATACGCGGTATATCTACAAACAGCGAAAGTGGGTTAATAATTTTTCTTCTTGCCATTAACATAAAACGTTTAATAACAATCTAAGATCCTATGAGGGGTCCTTCGTAAACTGCGTAATAGCTGTTTGGGGAGAGAGAGTTCGGGAAAATGTAATATTTTCCACAAATCATCCTTATAGGAAATTGATCTATCCCAAATTATAATGTATAACGTTAAAGTTTAGTAATTTTATAATAGAGGATTGTAACAATTTTATAAAGCCTTCATACCAGTATAAATATATTAGCATCATTGATTTATTTTCCATTATTATGTAAAAAAAATATACAATAAATCTGAGTTTTTCCTATTTTTAAAATTAATATTACCCGCCTACACTGTTAGAAATTTCTGTAGGAATTTTCAGAGACGCGTCACTAAAGCTTTATGCAGAAACCGTTTCTGAATTTTCCGAAACTGTGACAGAAATTTCAGCAAAGGTAACTGCATGAAACTCCAGTCACATGCATCACAAAATTTTGTTGCAGTTTAGGAATTTTCAGTTACTGTAACTGCAAATTCCTAGAACTTAAAATTTTTTTATTTCATTATTTTAATATAAAACATAAAGTCTATATTTGTCATAAAAATCTAAATAGAAAGAAAATATAACTAAAGTTGTGACTAACTTCGTTCGTAATAACTGAAGTTAAGACTAACTTCGTATATAATCTTACTTAAATTTTGATTTTTAAGACAACTATATACTGCAAATTTATATTAAAATTAATTAACCAAACAATAATGTCTATATAAATTACATGTTTAGAGAACTTTACTCACAAAATTTAAACAAAATGTTATTTTATTTATTATAAATAATATTCGTGTGTAATTTTTTTGCAAAAAATTGTATTTTCAGGAAAAAAATTCATTTGTAGCACAATAGCTAAAACTTCAAATAAAGAAATTAATTTTCAACTAAAATACGAATACTGCTTGAAAATAGATTTCTTAAAAAAGTGGTTCAACCAAAATTTTCAACAAAAAAAAGATGTATCCTCAAACAGAGAAATGCTTGACTTTCAAGCAAACAGTAGCTCTTTTATTCAAGAAAGACGAAATTTCTACTAGAACGGATGAATTTTTAAATCAAAAATACAAATTAAAAAAAAACTGAATTTTCATCCGAAAATACTTTATTTTGACATTTCAATATCAAAATATAAGATTACAACAAGAAGTAAACCTTCCACGAAAATTATAATTTAATTATTAACCCAAAAATACGATTTTTCAAATAGCAAAATTTTTATCCAAAAAAGATTTCAGTTTCACTTTTCGGCATAAAAATATGAGTTTTGAATGAGAAAAAAATTGTCTATGGGAATAGTTGCATTTTCTACCCAAAAATATGAATTTTCAATAAAACAGTTGAATTTTTAACAAAGAAGAAAAAATACTTTAATACATATTCTTGAATTTTAAACCAAACCGTTGCATTTTCATCGAAGAAAGATACAATTTATAGTAAAATAGATTACTTTTTTTAAAAGAAAGAGAAATTTTCTAAAAATAGTTGAATTTTCAACCAAAAAAGATTTTGTTTGACTTTTTAGCATAAGTTAAAAAGTCAAAAAAATCTTTTTTGGATGAAAATTTAACTACTTTTCGAAAATTTCTCTTTCTATTAAAATTGAAATATGAGATATAAAAAATAAGTTAATTTTCTATGAAACTAGTTGAATTTTTAGCAAAAAAATTCAATTTTCTACCAGAAAGGATTTCTTTTCAAAAAAATTTATAAATTTTCAAACAAGTGATAAAATTTATAAGTAAAAAGGTAATATTGTGGAGAAAGCCACTGCAAACAAATAAATATAAACACAGGGCAAACAAACCAATAACAAGAATATTATATGATGTGATTACCGCAAAACTTTATTTTTAATTTTCTCTAATTGCCCACTGACCAATTTTTCATTTTCCTGCCCATATTAATATTCAAAGAGCAAAATCGTAAACTTGTAACATGTTTAACCTAGAATCTTTTATAAACGAAATAAACTAATTTCAAACTAAAATTGAAAAAATTTCAAATATATTTTACTTGACAGTTTCCCTAACCAATAAAATTCCCTGTCTTTAAAAAAAATTGTTATTAGCCAGGTTCGTTTTTACTCCTCAGGTTTCTTTAGCGTGTGATGTTCCGACAAATTTTGTACAATAATAAAATGCCCGCCTTACGTAAGAAAATTTTTTTAAAATCTTTCCAACGCGCCGATTACCACCAATACTGAACTTTCATGCTTCGTCTACTACCCACACGCGCTCGAGAAGCGAGGAGTGCGCATGCAACTGCGCATTTCTTTACGTCGCGATAACTTATATTTCTGTTACCATTTAGGAATTTTAAGAAAATATACGTAATTTTCAGAAACTGCTTCTGAAGTTAAATAAAAATTTAGTAAATTTACTATAAAAGTTACGGAATTTCATTTTCAGCAACCTAATTTCGTAAATTTCAGTTACTTTAGTATCTTAAATGTATTGAAAATTTCCGAAAATTTCTAACAGTGTAATATTAATGTAAACTACGACAAAATTAATGCAAAGGTTTATCGGATTAATGTGAAAACATTTCCAAAGGATTTCAGAGGATTTCCAAATATTTCAAAGTATTTTTAAAGAATCTCAATGAATTTTACGAGAATTTATAAGATTTCTGAGTATTTCAGTAATATTAAAGTACAGTAAAACTCTGATACTGGGCCGGTTTTGAGGCTGGATGAGGTGGGGAATTACCCAGATAGAGTGCCGTTTCGTAGCAAATGCTTAGGTTTGTTCGCGCCTGAGCCACCGCCGCTCACCCCGCCCAGCTTCTTTTACTCCTTCTTGCGACGCGCAGTCAATTCTCGGAAGGACTATATCAGGGGGCCCTATCTCTATGGTTCACTGTATCTTAAAGGACTTTAATAAGGTATTTCAATGAATTTTTCAAAATCCCAAGGGATTCATTGAACATCTCTTATTTCAAGGAATATCCTCATTTTGATGAAACTTCAAAGAATTTAATCACAAGAATTGACGAATTTGTTTTAAAAGAATACATGAAATTTGCAGGATTCCAAGGAAGTTCGATTGAAAAAATGTCAAGGAATTTTAAGGAATATAATCAGAATTTATTCAAGTTCACTGGATATTTGAAAAGCTACAAGAAATTGCATAAGATTACCAAGATTTCCAAATTTTTCAAAGAATTTCCCAGGATTTTTAACGTATTTAACGAGATTTTATCAGTTTTTCGAGGATTTAAATACTCTTAGAGGATTTTAAAGGCTCTCAAAAAGGTATTTTAATCAATTATTCAGGATCAAGGATTCCATAAATCTTCAAATATTTCAAGGGATTTCAACGGATATCATCTGATTTTATGAAATTTTGTGGGAATTCATGAAATTTTATAATATTTCAAAGAATTTATTCCTGAAAATTGAGGAAGTTGAAGTATTTAAAGGGGTTTTCAGATACTCCGAGGAATATAAGTATATCTCAAGAATTTGAATAGATTACAAAGGATTTCAAAGATTTAAGGTATTTTAAAAGATTCCAAAGAATTTTCAGGAGCTTTAAAAAATATCGAAGGAATTCAACGGATTAAAAATATTTTATATTACTTTCAAGGATTCCAAGAAAGTTTCAAGAGATATACAAAGTTTTAAGGAATTTTAAGGAATATCAACAAATTTCAACGAATTTTTAGGTGTTTTACAATATTTTAATGAAATTTTAAATAATTTATGAATGAGAATTGAGGGATCTCAAATAATTTCAAACATTTAAAGAGATTTAAAAATATTTTAAGGTATTTCCAAAGATTTTAAGTCATTTCGAAGAGGCTACAGTAATTAAGAGAAAAAAATTTTAATTATGTTTTTGGTCAATATTTTTCTGCTGAAAATATTTGCGAAAATTACGTAACGTAGGGGGAGGGGTAGACTCCTGCATTGTAAATTGTTACATGGGTGAGGGAAGGGGTAAAAAATTGACAAAAAGTGTGTTATGTTATTTATGGGTAGCCAGTGAGATGTTGTAAAATTTAACAAGAGACTTCAATTTAGACATCAGATGGAAAGATATTTGGTAATTAAGAAATTATAAAACCTGGCTCGAAATTTATGAATTTAAAATCGTGATAATTAATAATATGTATGGTTGAATATAATCCTGCATTTATCAGAAAGTCAAACTAATCAATTTAAAAAGTCGCTTGTGTCATACTATTAAACAAGTTCTAGTGTATGACATTATAACTGAATCATATGGTAACAACGGTCATAAAAAGAATATAAAATAACAGCGTTATATCCTTCAAATCAATTTTATTGTTCTTTGAAATAAACGTGCACAAGAAAAAACTAATCATATTTTAATTTCAGAACTTAATCCTTTCATTTAACAAAAAAATTAATGAAGAATGTATTATTATAAATTAATAATTCTGCTTTATATCGGAGAAAACAATTTGTTTTAATAAACTAGGTCTCGTTTTAACACAAAGAGGCTTTTTTTAAGGAAAAAAGACTCCCGCATGCCTCGGCCTCGTTTCAGGAATTCAAAACAGTGTTAATAGTAGCATGAATATTGAAAATATTTCGGATAATAGTCTCGTGCAATTTTTTAGTTAATACATAGAGGTGGAAACTATTTTTGTGATGGTTTAAAAGACTTTAAAAGTTTTGAAATCCTGTAATCTGGTCAGTTTAGAATTCTAGGATTTTCGGAAAAATTCGTTAACCTTTTTAAATCACTTGAACTCTTCAAAATCCCTTGAAACCCGTAAAAATACCTCGAGATCTTATATATTTTTTAATAATCTTTTAACGCCCTTGAATTTCAATCACTCGAATTCAGTGAAATCCGTAGAAATTACTAGAAGTCCCTTGAAGTTTTTTTTTATTATTATTACACCATTAAGCGTAGGCGTGACTCACTCGGTAGCGGAAAGGAGTAGTGTGTGGAAGGGATAGAGATTTTTCATATTGATCCAGAATTCTCGTGCTATTTAAGTAAATAACACGTTCGTTCCGCAACACTGCTCCGA
>NC_046658.1:110030639-110034196 GCF_010883055.1 Belonocnema kinseyi | reverse complement strand
AACGCTTCTGAATTTCCACCCATTCCACTTCTTTGGTTTCCGAAGAAATATCTTTCAGAGTTTTGGATTTCCGACTTATTGCTCTTTCCTACTTTTTGATATCCTTTTTTAAAGGATTCTATATTATAAATGCAGAATCATCCCCTTTTGCTCGGTTTTCGCTAAAATGCAAACTAAGTTCATAAAATACAATAAGAAAAGCTAACTCTTTTTGGTTAAAAGTTGATTCTCTTTAGATGAAAAGTCTACTGCTATTTCTTATTCGGAATTTATATCGTTTTATTAAAAGTGATATTTCTAAACTAAAAAAATGTATAATTTAAATTTAAAGTATCTTTTTAAGAATTCATATTTTTAGTTGGAAATTTTTTAATTAAAATTACCACTGTTTGGTTGAAGAATCGTTATGGTTGAGCATTACACTATTTTATTGAAAATTAGTATTTTTGGTTTAAATCTTTCTTGATTGAAAATTCAGTTACTTGATTGAAGTTTAAACTACTTAAAAATTAATTTTTTTAAATGTTACCTCTGATTGCAAATTTAACTATTTGGGTGAAAATTCGCTTTTTTCAGTTGAAAAGTAATTTCATTATCTGAAAACTTTACTATTTCTTTTAAGGTCATCTGGTTTAGCCGAAAATTCCACTGGTTTTGGTTGAAGTTTAATCTTTTTTCTTTTGAAATTTCTCTTCCTAAGTTGAAAACTGAACTATTTAGTTAAAAGGTTAACTAATTTGTTGAAAATTCTGCTCTTATACTGAAAGGTTCAATTAATTTTTGTGTTGAAAAATCGTTTTTTTGAGTTGAAAATGCATTTCCTATAAAAATGTTATAAGCCTATTATTATGGTAATAATTCCATTGGCATGGAATATAGAACTCAGTTCTTGGGATTTTTTTCTCTCTGTGTCAAAGAATTAAAGTTTTCAAAAATTCGTTAAGAAGGTAGAGAAATTGAAAGAAAGTAAACGTCATTTCAAGATTTCGAAAACAAACATTGTTAAGAAATTTATCTTAAATTTTCGAAAAACCTCCATTTTAAAATGTTGAAATTATTTCTAAACCTATCGGAAACATCTGTTAAGTGATTCATTTTGGATACCTTTTAAAATAAGCTTTTATCCTCTAGAAACTTTAGAGTGGAATATTAAAAAGGAACCTGCAGTTCCAATTTATATTTAAATGCAGAATATATTATGCACAGTTAAAAAACTTGAAGTAAAAAACTCGATATTGATGACTATAAGCACGTTGATTTATAACAGGGACGCGTCAGAATTGACGTTAAATTGGGCGCCACAGAATAAAATTTGAATTAAGGCTCGATCAAAATAAGGACAGTGCGGGCGGTTCAACTTTTGGTACTTGAAGATTGAAGAAACAGGACGCCTCAGTCTAGTGCTGCAGAGATTTCCGAGTGAATTAATGGGCCGTGATACTTTACCGCGCTATACATAACACATATAAGAGTTTGCGTTGGAGAAATGCGCCACGCGGAATTAGGCCGCCCACGCTTTATGCCAATGTGCAAGAGACGCGCTCCCGTCAAAAAGTATGAGAAAAATTTTCTGGCCAGATGGGCAGAGTTGCGTAAGATCCGCACGAGAGTTGCGTTGTTTGCCAGAAAGGCAACAGGACGAGATGAGCATTGAACACGTACACCTGGGTCTCTTTCTTTTGACCTCTTCAATACTTTTTAATGAACCTTCACTATTGACGCCGATGGGCTGGATTGAACTGTCCATCATTTTAGAAAAAGCTTTATTAAAGTGCTCATTGATATTGCCAAATATGAACGAATTTAAAGCCGAAAGAATTCTAGTGAATTCGTTTTATATTTTGAAAATTTTCCGTTCTTAGACCGATTTCAATTAAAATTTGACTGATCAGTTGAAAACTGGGATTTTTAACTCGTGATGGAAGCACTAGACCAAAAAATTCTTCTTTTTGTGACGGTTTGTTTTGGTCACATCTTAAAGTGAAGCCCACTTTTAGAGTCCGTTGTACTTTTTTCCCGGAATGAAAATTGAGAGCAATTGTGGGTTGGGGAAGTGAGAGCATCTGAGGGGAGGCAAAATGAGAGCAACTCTTGGGAGGGGAAGTGTGATTGGGGAAGGGGAAAGTAGAGACAGTGACCGGAGGGGAATCATGGTAGGGTGGAGGGGCAGTAGGCCGCCTACCCTTTTTGCCAACATTGCCAATGTGGAAGAGATTTGCTCCCGCCAAAAAGTATGATAAGAATTTTCTGTCAGAATGGTAACGGAACAAAGTGAGTATTGAACCCATACAGCTGGGTCTTCCTTTTGACCTCTTCAATACGTTTTAATGAACCTTCACAATTTACGATGGGTTGGTTTGAAATGTCAATCATTTTATGAAAATCTTCATTCAATAGTTCATCGGTATTGCTTCTAAAAAATTCGTTTTTTTTTGGCTTGAATATTCTTTTTTTAACATAACTGGTTTTGATTAAAGTTTAATCTTTTTTGTTTGAAAAATCGGCCATTTGGTTGAAGTCATTGTTGAAAATTTATATATTTTCTTGAAAATTCGACTTTTTTGTATGAAAAATCGTCTTTTGGCTTGAAAATTGATCTTTTTTGTGTGAAAAATGCAACTGTATTTGGTTGAATATTAATCTTTGTAGTTTGAAAATTCAACCATTTAAAAAATTCTTCTCTTTTGCTTGAAAGTTTAACTATTTGATTGCGCGACTGTAACTGTCTGGTCTAAACTTAATTTTTTTATTGTTGAAAATTCAACTATTTGATTGAAAATGTATCTGTTGGAAGCTCAAATGTAAACTGTTTTCTAAAACATTAAATTTTTTATCTTGAAAACTCAACTCTTATGTTAAAAGATTTTAAGGGATTTTGTAGAGCGAAACTTGCTTTATATCAATTTCAAAGAATTTCCACGGATTTTAAGGATTTGAGGCTATTTAAAACAGTTGCAAGGAATTTACCGAGATTATACCATTTTTAAGGGGTTTCAAAGAATTTTAAAGGATTTCAGAAAATTTAAAACGATTTTAAAAAGATATCTGGGGTATCAATAATATTTAAGCGATTTTAAGGGATTTCGAAAGATTTCTAAACAAGTTTAGGGAATACATTAAATGGGTGTTCGAAGAAAAGAGTGAGAAAACACCATGCAATATTTTATTAAATGATGAGAGAATTGAACAAGTTGATAAGTTCGTATACTTTGGTAGCTTATTTACTAGGGACGGGAAGATAGATGAGGAATTAGATAGACGAATAAATGAAGGTAAGAAGGTTATTGGTAGAGCAGGTCCCCTTATCAGAAGTAAAAATATATCAAATAAAGCTAAAATGGCAATACATAATTCCATATTTGTACCGACAGTACTATACGGTAGCGAGACATGGACCTATCAAGAAAAAGATAAGAGTATAAGTTAATGCAATTGACATGAGATTCTTGCGCATGATATGCGGGAAAACCCTGATGGACAAAGTAAGTAACGAGACAATTCTAAAAGAATGTGGTGCAGAAGAGACGCTAGTAGACACATGGGAAAGAAATCGGTTA
>NC_046658.1:110025461-110030539 GCF_010883055.1 Belonocnema kinseyi | reverse complement strand
GAATTTTTGGTATTCCTAAGTTTTACCATTATGTATTATAACCCATTCTGAAATTTTACCTTTCTTAAATTTTATCCGTTCCGAAAAATGAACGGGTCCCTGCAATTTTTGGTTTTCAGAATTCCCTAATTTTTCCCAGATACCAGGATTTGCCTGGCCTTGCCAATTATGATCAATTTAAAGTTGTATTGAAATACAATTTCTAAATATTTTTCTTACTTAATGACCCTATTTTTATTTTTCGATAAATCAGTTCAGTTGACAGACGCGCATATTTTTTGAAAAAATTGAGTGTACAAGGTCTGATGATTAAAAACCGTAATTATAATTGATGTCGTGATATCATGAACAGCATTTACTTGAGTACCTAAATATCTTCTAAACTTAGATTTCAAGAGCAAACTATTTTTGCTTTGAAAGGAATCCATTTGCTTGAAGATCCTTCTTTAAAAAAATTTTTCCAGCTGTTTTTTAAAGAAAGTGATTCCCTCTTATTATTAATATTATTATTATTATTATTATTATTATTATTATTATTATTATTACACCATTAAGCCATTTCCCTTTCGGGGTAGGCGTGACTCACTCGGTAGGGGAAAGGAGTAGTGTGTGGAAGGGATAGAGATTTTTCAGATTGATCCAGAATTCTCGTGCTATTTAAGTAAATAACACATTCGTTCCGCGTGTGTGTGTATGTATATATATATACATATGTAGAAATTTTAATTGAAAAAATTCAAATACTTTATTTTCAGACATTTGGCTTCGAGCCACTGCAATGTATGCAATCATCTGTCTTTGAAAGATAGACACGTTAATCCTTTCATCTCAAAATGCCCGAGATTAGTGTCTTCATAAATAATACAAACAATATGAACACCAAAATAGTCATCTTCCTTTTTTCATGATATCTCTATAAATTTGAAAATGTAAAAAGTATGCCATCAATCTGCTGTAATAACATTTTTTAATAATTATTAAGACTAGCTATACATACATGTTAGTTCATTCAGAAAACGATTTGGTTGAATCAACAAAATTTTTTATTGTTGTTTTCACCAAATCTTTAGGTAGTTGAAGTATTTGGTTGATTTCTGGAACAAAATTTGTTAGGCCAATCAAATAATGTGTTGAATCAACCATATTTCTTTGATTAAACCAAATTTTCATGTACATCCAAGAAAACAGTTCTTTTTTACTACTTTTTTTTACTACTTTAGATTTAAAGACAAGATACATATTAGGGTGGTTTAAGAAATGTTTCTTTTTTTTGCAAAGTGAAAAAGCTTTCCGATTTTTTCAAAATTGAAGTCAAATAATGAATTTTGACGAATAGATGAACTTGAGCGGATGATTTTGACTGCCACCTCAAAACTTTTTACGTTAAAAACTGCCAAAAAGTCCAAAAATTATCTTCACCTGTAAATACATTTTTTAATTCATTATTGCTTTTTATGTAACATATGCAGATTTTCATTTAATAATATTTAATATTATTTAATATTATAAGTTGCAAAAAGTTTGTAAAATTTTCTTGATTATATATTTAAGTTCCAATAGATATTCCACAAGTTTTCTACAAGTCTCACATCAATAACTGAAACCGTTCTCTAATTATAGCCATTATAAAAATTTTTGAATGCTTTTCCTATCGGCAAAAGCTGTTTTTCTTCAAATAATTTTATCGGATCTAAAAATTTGTGAAGTAAAAACTATTTTGCTAGGTCTATATTATGCCACTTTTGTTAACATCTCATTATCGTAAAATGAATAACTATCACATCACAGAAGGAAAATGATTGAAAACCACAGTCATATGATATTTGTATATAAGATAATTTACTGAATTATAATAAATTTTAAATAATTTTTGAAAATATTTAAATTGATATGTTTACCGCATTATATAAAGATAATATTACTATTAAAAAAAAATTAGTCAAAGTAGGAACCGCGCGTCTAAAAAAAAGGGTTAAATCGTTCAAACCTCCTGGTCCCATACTTTCCCTCTTCTCGACTCGCTACTTTCCTCTCTCTTTCCCAGATTTCTCCTTAATTCTCCAGTTAACAATTTCCTTTAACTCCTTTCTACCCAGAAATCAATTTCCCTTCCCCATTCACCTGCACTACCCTACTAGCCCTTTCTTCACTTCCCTCACTACCTTCCCTCACTTCCAATCATTCAATCTACTTCCCACATCTTCCCTAATTTCCCCTTCTGCTACTTAACGACCATTATATTTTCCCTACTTACCCTTCCATCATTTTCCTTTACTTCCGCTAAATTCCAGTACTATTCCCTCGCCTCATTTTCTATCACTCCCCTGCCCTCGTTTTTCTCATTTTCCCTCTAATTACTTTCCCTACTTTTACCGAAATTCTTCCCTCATTTTCCCTACTTCTCCTAGCTTACCCTATTTACCCTCTTATTTTACCTACTTTACCTCCATTATTTCCCCTCTTTTCCTTTACCACATTTCACTATTTCACCTCTCCTAAATTCTCAACATTTCCCCTGTCACCATTTCCCTTACTCTCTCTCTCTCTCCTCCCATCACATCACTTTATTACGCCTCCCGATGTAACTCTCCCTTTCTCTAATTCCCCTTCTCCCAATTCACCAAGCTTACCCTACTGTCCCTTTCCTCATTTTCCCTACGTCCCATCACACATTTCCAGCCTGAGAAAAAAGTACGACGGACGGACGAACACCCAACCAAAATTATAAGGGTTCCTGCCCGGGGCTAGAAACTGTAAAAAGAAATAATTTTTAATTGCCTATATACATGGTAAGTTAAAAAGTAAAATAAAACCTATCAATTTTCTTCTCATAGCTCTAATAGATATCCTAAATGAGGGTCCCAATAATTTTTGATTGATTTATTACTACAAATAAAAAAAATGCATTTAAAAATGAAGATCATTTTCTAACTTTTTTGCAGTTATTAACATTAAAAAAATTCAAGCCAGCACTTCCAATCATTTCCATCAAGATCTCCTAAGAGTTAAACTTCATTACCTAACTTATGTCTAGAAAAAATCAAAAAGCGTTTTCCACTTAAAAAAAAGACTTATTTAGAACACTATCGTCCCTCGTACATAATGAAATTATCTATAAAATTAAACAAGTTTTACTCTCTTACTAAGCTTTTAAGTGTTATACTCGCAAACAATATATTTTAATTAAAAAAAAAAAAGATGTAACAACCTCTCACAAAGGATCTTTATCAACTGAAACGTGCTATAAAACAATATATGCCATATGAATGAATTTATCTTTAGGAATATGTTCCAGTCAAACGTTTTCTTTCTTGCTTGTAATACGTCGACGAACTATACATTTTTCAGAAAAAAATACACGGTTAGTCAAAAAAGCATCAAAAATATCTCGAAAAAAAACGGAATGTTAAATTTTTTACGAGCCATTTTACGAGCCAATTGGCGCCAATAAAACAACAGGCTTCTTTTTGCACAGCCTGACAGACTTTGGAAATAAAAATTGGAAACTCAATGTACATTAAACTCGCGGACATAAAAAAAGGACGGATTGAAAAAAAGCCAGAAAGAGTGGGAAAGGAACTAAGTGAAAAAAAATGAGTCGGGAAAAAAACAAGTTCGTCGTAAAAATTGCAAAAGAAAAGGTGATAAAGCACGAAAGAGTTCAGAAGGGAAATAAAGATACGAACAGAATGTCGAAAGGCGAATGAGGTGAGAGAAAAAATATCCTTTTAACATTTAACATCGCCAGTAAATGTTATTGTGAGAGTTTGCTTTCCTCTTCGAGCGAAATGTCCTAGATTCCCTAAAAAGGCCAATCGGTTTCGACAATTTCTTTCACAGAAATCGCGAAGTTTTAACACTGTGTTTTTTACCTTACTTCTTAGATTTGTATTTTTTCAAAGTAGATCATTTCGCGAATACTCTGGTGGCCACTCAAATCTCAAAACTAATTCCCAATCGCACCTTCTGGATTTCAAGAAATTTCCCCGAACATGCAAATTTACAAATTCCATCCTTATAAACAAAAAAGTGTAATTAGATATTTTTGTTAAATACTAAATATGAGTAAAATTGAACAATTTTAAATTTAAGGGCTCAAAAATACTAAAAATAATTCAAAATTGAAGAACTTTACAAATTTAGAGCTTTAAACATTACAACTTTCAAAATTAAAGGATTTTAGAATTAGGCATTACAAGCAGAAATTAATAAAAAATATAAATTTTGAAAGAATACTTTTAATTTAAAATCCTTAAGATGGTACGATTTCATATTTAGGTCATATCAATTTTAAAGTATGTAAAATTAAATAAAATACGTTTAAAATGTGTGAAATTTATCTTTGCAATAGAATAGAATAAAACTAGCCTTAACCAATTCAGAAGAGAACCACTAACGAAATGTGGTCGCTTCGGAATCAATGAAAATGGTAAAAACAAAACAGGCTTCTTCCAATTCAGAAAAAATGTAAAACAAAAATTTCATCCCTTCAAATTCAATAAAAATCTTAATAATAAAAAAGTATCTTTCTTTCAATTCATAAAATATTGAAAATTAAAATTTCCTTCTTAGACTTATATAAAAGTTTTAAAAAAACTTCTTCCATATCTTTTAAAATTAGAATTCTAAAATTAAAACATTTATTCATACATAAATACTTATTTTAGGTTAAACTATTTTAAATTTAAGACGTTCCAAATTAAGAATTCTTTAAATGTTATTTATAGATCAAAATTTAACACTTTCACACTCGCAATTTTAGCACTTTGAAATTTTAACGATTCAAGACTTTGCATTTCAAATAATTTAGTTTCAAGTTGTTGAATTGTGAATACTAGAATTAGAATGGCAAAATTTTTGTGAAAACATTCATGAATTTTTTTACAATAAACGATGCGCTTTTCGGGAAAATCATCAAGAATAAAAAGTTCTTGTAATCAGCCAAGGAATACGCCTGAATTTTTTCGAAGAGTTTCGAGCAAAATTTTGGATTTTGCATATGAACAATTTTTGCAAAATTCAAAATTTTGCTCAAAACGCTCCGAAAAAATTCAGGCGTATTCCTCGGCTGATTACAA
>NC_046658.1:110009668-110025361 GCF_010883055.1 Belonocnema kinseyi | reverse complement strand
ACCATGGATTCTCAAAGTTTAGACATTTATTCCACCGGTTAGTGAGATTCCAGGTTAATTACAGACTCGAAAAGCTTTGGAAAATGGTTCACAAAAAAATAGACACGAAAAATCACGTTTTTTTTTGTTTAAACTGCATTTTGGGATAATAAATAAAATTTTTGAGGAATTTCATTGGCACCATCGGAAAGAGGAGATCTTAAGCAATAAAAATATGTGTCTCAATTTTTTCTAGTGTCGAATAGTCTTAGTTATTGGCCGTTGAAAAGCAGTGTACCGGTAGTGGCGTTTTGGCCGTTTAAGGGTTAAAACGGTTTTTATGAAAAATTTCAAATTCAAACGCTTTTAATTTGCAATTGCTTGATACTTAAAAACTGAATTTTTTAATTCTTGAATAAGAAAATGTAAATGGACAGTTTAACGTGATTCACGTTAAGAAAAAGTTAAAACCTAACTTATTTTCAATTGCATTATATCATGTGACGATAAATTTGAAAATTCCCAGTCAAAAATAAATTCCCTGTCGTTTCTCGGTTTTTCCCTGTCTCAAAATATTCCCGCTTTTCCGGTCGAGCCCCCCCCCCCTTGATAATGTAATTAAAAGGAATTTATAATATTATTGTTGGAATTCCAATCGAGGCCAAAACATAGTTGTACTAATTTTAAAATAAAATATGAATTTTGTTTTTGAAAAATGTGTTATATCATCCTAGACCAGACAAAACAATCTCTCCATTAAAAGGGATATTTTCCCTCATGAAGATACTAAACATGATTAGAATTTATCCTCTCGAAATATAAAACGCATTCAAGGCCGGGCAAAATTCACGCATAAATTAATTTAGAGCGTCGAGCAAAAAAAAAGCCTAAGAGACGAGTTTTTTATTAGATGATCCTTGTCTTTTTACCATAAGCCAGTGTTTCCCACGTGTCATTACTTCACCAGATTGCTAGAAACGAAACAGCAGATCTTTTATCTCGCGGTACCGGCATGTCAGATGTAAGATGTAAAACAGAAGACATAAGACCGGACATGGAGTTTTTTGAGTAGAGAATAAAGAAAGAAGCCGAACTCAGGGCCAAGAAAGGAAGATACTAATGCGGCGTTATCTGTTCCAATTATGCGTCGTTAATTACAGAAAATTGCTTGACTACGTGAGGGACCTGACAGAGTGTAAAATACTATTTATCTTGCCAGTGATAAAACTATACGTTATACACAATCTTTTGAAAAGATGTAATGTCTTTTAATAAAAAATTGTACAATCATGTTAAAAACTGAAACAAAATTATTGGTTTGCTATAAAATTTTTTCAGGAATATCCGGTGTCAGAAGAAGATAATAAGGCAGAAGAAAATCCTATGCTTCAATTTTAAATCTTTAAATTGAATTCTTTAAACTAAAAATTGTACAATGTTATTAATATGTGAAAATCAATAGCTTATCATGGAAATTTGTAATTCCTAAACTTTTGAAATCTTTAAATAAAAAATTGTACAATAATTTTAAGACAGAAGAGATAATGCCGGACATGCATATTTTTGAGTAGAGAATAAAGAAAGAAGCCGAACGCAGGACCGAAAAAAAGATACTATTCCGATGTTATCTGTTCCAACCATACATCGTTAATTGTAGAAAAGAGTGTTTACTGCGTGATTCTGTTTTTCATGAATATTTTTACACAAATATATTTTAAACGCTTATCCGAATCATCAGAATGTCTACCCGATTGATGATTTTCACTTTACGATCATTTTCCGTTTTTACCCCGATTAATTTTTCAGTTTTCCCTGAAAATAGGTTATTTAATTATTTATAAACTCAAAAAAGCGTAATAATTTATTTTAATGTCTAATAGTTTCTTCAAGGTTAATCTAGCTATCATAAGCCAATATCAAATTCAGTAAAGTAATGCTCTTCATTTTCATGACATAACATTCTACTTTTCATAAGTAGTCAATGATTATTATTTATATAAATAAAACAATGATATAACTTTCTGAGTATTTAAAATGTTTTAATTTTGGATTGTTAATTTGATTTGAAAATTTTTAAACTGAAATAACTACTGAAAATCTTCAATTTTGACAGCTCAAAATAAAAAATTTATCAATGCCAAACATTCTGAATCTTCTTGCATAAAACTATTTGATTTTTTTATTAATATTTTATAGAAGGTTAGCATTTGGACTATAAAAAATTAAACTTTATGAACTTCCTATTTTCATATTATATTTTAAAACGCGTATATTTTTAAACATGCAAATAGTGCCACGCCAAGAAATCTGCCAAATATTTTGATTTTTTCATAATCGACTTAAATCTTAAGTTTTTCCTATGTTGACAAATACATCAGCTGAATTGCATGTGACTTCATCATTTTAATTTTAGTCCCTAGATGGGATTCGGCAGAGTCCTACAAAGTTGCTTCCGAAGAATTTTACGACCAAAAAATGCCTTTTTTGTCTTTTTGAAGTGGAATAACTCTAAAATAAAAATGGATCAATAAATTTAAATAACGAATTTGAAATTTGTGGTAAGAAATCTATGAAAATTATGTTTGAAAATATTATTTTTGTCAGGGGATAGTCTTTTAAACACTATGTGAATGAAGGCCTGAAATGTCGATTTTCTTCCAACAAGTATGAAATAAAATTTTATCGATTCTGTAGTCATGGATTATATGATATAGGAAATCACAATTCTAAATTAATGTTTAAAAAGTAATTTTGATATGGTTTTAACGTGAAATTAAGATTCATCGTTTAAATTTATTTATCACTTTTCATTTTCGAGTTATTTCACTTTAAAAAAGACCAAGAATGGCATTTCTTGCACTTTCAGGTTGGAATAGCTCGAAAATGAGAGCTGGTGGAGTAATTTAATATTAAGCTTCATCTTTAATTCTTAAAATTTTTAAGTCTTTGAATCTTAAACTGTAAAATTAATATTAAAAAATGAAAAAATCAGTGGTTCTATTTCACTATGCAAATTTTTCCGGAATATCCGGCTTCAGAAGAAAATAATAAAATCAAAGTTTAGGCTGTAAAGACATCCCATGTTTTAAAATGTATGAATTACCATGTCCAACAACCTTATTGAAACAGTTAAACTTTTAATATTGAATTATAAATCCTTCGACTTTTTAAGTCTTTAATTGAAAATTGTACAATCAAATTAAAATTTTTTAAAAATCAATGGTCCAGTATGGAAACTTTTCAGGAATATCGGGTATCAGAAGAGGATAATAAAATCAAATTTTCTGCTGCAAAGACATTCCCTGCCTTAAAATGTAAACGAATGACAATATCTTTAATAAAAAGTTATTTAGGCAGAGAAAATTCAATGCTTGAATTTTATATCATTTTACTTAAGTCATTAAGCTACAAATTGTATAATTATATTAAAAATTGAAAAAAAAGAATAGTTAATTATGGAAATTTTTCAGAAATGTCCGGTATCACAAGAGGGAAATAAAATCAAAGTTTAGGCTGCTGAGACATTCCATACTTAAAAATGTGAGCAAATGAAATTGTCTTTGATAAAAGGATAATTAGGCAGCAGAAAATATTATGGTTGGGAATCTTCTTTCATCGCCGATGTGAAGAATACTTAATGGAAATAGGCTATTAAAAATTAAATTGTTACAAATCATGCAACAGCCCTATTAAACCAGTTTAAATTTGAATATTCAGTTTTAAATGCTTAACCTTTAAAGTCTTTAAATTATAAGTTGAACAATCATATTAAAAATGGAAAAAAGCAATGTATAATTATGGAAACTTTTCAGGAATACCCGGCAGAGATCCCACGCTTGAAAATGTGAAGGAATCACAATATCATTAAAAAAAAAATTTAGGCAACGAAAAGCACTGTGGTAGGGAATCTTGTTTTTTCGCCAATGTAAAGAGCACACAATAGACTATCAAAATATGCGATTGTTAAAAATCATGCAACACCCATAATGACACTGTGTAACATTAATGTTCTAGTTCATACCCCTAAATTTTAAAGTCTTCAAATTAAAACTTGTGCAATCATATCGATAACAGAAAAAAATGAGTGGTTCGATACGACAATTTTTCAAAAATATTCGGTATTAGAAGAAAATAATAAAATTAAAGTTTGGGCTGCGAAGACATTCCACGTGTAAAATTGTGAAAGAATAACAATGTATTTGAAAAGCATGATATTTAGCCAGAAGAAAATATTCCGTTTGGGCAAGAATGTAGAATAGAATTAAAAAGGGGCTCTCCAATAAGACTGGCTCTTTCTCTGTTTGCTGTTCGTAAAATTTATGCTTCCTGCCTGCTTACGCACAATATGACTGCAGTGACCAGAACACACACACAGATGAATTGGTGCCTATAATATTGCAGTCACGCAACGCTCGACCAGAGCAAAAGTTGAGTATTGTGCGTACACGCACCCGCGAACCCGCTATTTCGTACAATACACAATTACTCATGTATACATGAGTTTATGTATAAGTACATACGTGTCAGATACACGGATTCTCGGTATCTCGTGTAATGTATCTTTGAATATTTTACACAAGTTCTCTTCTTCATTCTACGAGCATATACTTTCCAGCAAACGCGAGGCAAAATGTCGACTGACATTTCGGAGGCTGATGGCAAAAGCGGATTAAAAAAATCGTCAGAGCAAAAATGAGTTAAGGTAGCTATCGTCCCAAAAGTCAGATATAAAAAAAATAGTTTTTCTATTATTTTAAGAATCAAAATATTATCACTGATGTGATTTCAAATAAAAAGCATTATTTTTTTATGAAAAATGTTTAAATTCACAAAAAAAAACATTAATTGTAACCATGTTTTTTGCAACTGAAATTTTTCTGACCGTCGCACAGTGTGCCATTTGTGGACAAAAATCGACCGACAGTGCAATTCATAATGGATTTTGACATGTTTTTTGTTTAGAATTGACCGTATGGCTTCCAGGTATAACGAGTAACTGCAGACATTTTATTTTGTCACAACAGAAATTTGTTATTTAACAACAAAATTACAACTTTTTGTAGCTAAACTTCTTCCCGATACCATTTCTTCTAAGCCTTTATTTAATGAGTAAGAGTATTAACGAAAATGGTTAATATTGTTAAAAACAAATTATTTAACAAAAGTAATTTTTTCGTGATTCGCAATGATTACCTAATTTGAAGCCATAGCTTTTATATAAAGTATCACAGATAATAATGTGTGCTTAGAAGGAACATAAGAATAGCTCATTATTGCTAATTATTTAAACCATTTTGATAAACAAATGCACTTTTTGGCCATTTTTTGATGAAAAGCCTTCATTTTTTTGTTGCGGAATCAACTTAATATGTTTTGCCAAACACTCCTTGCTATCATATTTTGCATATTGACCAAAAAATGTTAACTTTTTAAACAATTTTTTAAAAAAACGCACATTTTAACAATTTCTTCATGAATAGGATTGATTTTTGCGGAATTAACTTGAAATGTCTTGCCAAAGACTCCGTGCGGTCACATTTTTCATAATGAGCGAAAAACGTAACTTTTTTTAAACAATCTTTTTGAATAAATGCACATTTTAACCATTTTTTCATGTATATGACTGACTTTTGGCGACATTCAATTGAAATTTCTTGCAAAAGAATCCTTGCTCTCATATTTTTTATAGTGACCTGATATGCGCCACGGGGAGGTTTCTCAAGCGGACTTTCCATATCATGTGGCCCTGAAAAGGACGAGATTATTTGGACGAAGAAAACTCCATATCTGTCAAAATCTGTAGGACAATTAAATTTATGTTCCTGAAAGAAACTGATTCCCTTGTAAAGAAAGAATACAGTTATCACATAAAGCTGTTAGAAAAAGTTTTTACCCATTCCATTGAAAGAAAGCATTTTCTCGCTACAATATTTGTGAGATTTGATCAAAACATGTTAACAACTTACCACATCCAGCTAAAATTCCATGCAATAAGGTATACATATTTTGTTCTCAGTCAATTAACTTCTGGAACACGCAAAGCGTTTTCTGAATAATGTATTTCATATTGTTACTAATAATTAATCCCTTTAATGAAAAAATGGTTAAAAAGGTGAATTTGTTTATAAAAATTGTAAAAAAAATTAACATTTTCTGGTCACTATGAAAAATATGACGGCAAGGTGTCTTTAGCAAGACATTTGAAGTTGCTTCCGCAAAAAAAATCAATCCTATTCATGAGAAAATGGGTACAATATGCATTTATTTATAAAATTTTTTTAAAAATTAACACTTTTTGGTCAATATGAAAAATATGATAGCAACGAGTGTTTGGCGAAACATATTAAGTTGACTCCGCAATAAAAAAATGAAGCTTTTTCATAAAAAAATGGTCAAAATATGCATTTATTTATCAATATTATTTAAATAGTTGGCAATAATTATTCTTAGTTTATTGTAAGCGAAAATCATTATCTGTGGTACTTTATGCAAACGCGATGGGATAAAATTAACTTATCATTTCCAATGTTGAAAAAGTGACTTTTGTTAATTAATTTGTTTATAACATTATTAAAAATTTTGGTTGTTACTCTTACCCACTGAAAATTATTTTTAGTTAGTTATTACATTAATTGATGACTTTTTAAAATGAATTTGAAAGTCTTAGAAGAAATGGTATCACGCAAAAGTTTAGCAACAAAAAGTTAAAAATTTTTTGTTAAATAACAAATTTCTGTTGAGTTGAAATAAAATTTCTGCCGTTGCTCATTATATCTGCAAGCCCTATGGGCATTTCTAAAAAAAAATACATCAAAATCCTATAAGAGTTGCACTGTCGGTCGATTTTTGTCCAAAAAATGTATCTTTTGACTTATTACGTAATTTATTAAAATGCAAACATTTTTCAAAAATTGGTAAGAAGCGACTGTCGAAAAATATTCAATTGCAAAAAACATGGTTAGAATAAATGTTTTTGTTGTTGTGAATTTTAACATTTTTCATAACAAATAATGTTTTTATTTGAAACGACATCAGTTATAATACAGTGAAAACCTTTAATAGCCCACCCTTCTATAGCCCTTCCGCGAATTGACACCGCGCAGCAGGTAGGTGTAACAGGAGCTGCGCGGGGTGCGCGGGGTCTGCACTTGTCACTCAAGCGAGCACTCAGGCGTGAAAAAACAAAAGCGAAGCGGGCTATAATGAGTCAGTTCCCACTCACCGTCAGCCTCAAAATCGGCGCTATAGAAGAGCTTCGCTGTATTTTTATTCTTAAAATCATAGAAAAACGATTTTTTCAGATATCTGACTTTAGGCACGACAACTACCTTAAGGCAGTTCAAGGGCAAAAAATAATTAAATAGAAATAACCAAAACGAGGATTGTACTGTATATTATAATAGAACGATATATGAGAACGAAATATTATAATATAAATTATCGCAGACTTCATTCTCTTTCCCCTATTCCCCTCTTAAAAAAAAAACTTTTTCCTTCTGTCTTGAAAAAAACTTCCCCTTTTCTTTGATTTTGCGCTTAAATGCTTTTTTGTAGAAAACTTGTTTTTTAGTTAAAAATTTAAACTTTTTAGTTGACAACTGGACATTTTTGTTGATAAATTATATTTTTTATTTAATTTTAAATTGTGGAATCTCACTCATCCGAGCTATTGTAGACCGGCCCCAACTTCAATAATCGAGAAACTCGAATAAAACGGCATTTTAAAACATAACGTAGAGACTATTTAGATTATTAACCAATCAGAGCAGAGGTTTAGGAAGATCTGCTCTCGTTGGTTAAGACAAGTTCATATGTATGAATAATGCATAAGGATCGGATAATACGGACTACTCTTACGCTATAGCTCGGATAAGACGGATCATCTATTTTTGTTTCAACCTCGGATTTTATGTTAAAAATTCGACTTTTTGGTTACAAAATCGTCTTCTGGAGTACAAAGTCGACTATTCTGTTGAAACTTCATTTTTTTATTTAAAAACTGGACTATTTTGTTGTAAATTCAACTATTTGGTTACAAATGAACGTAATTATTGAAAAGACATATTTTACGGTTGAAAAGTATACTTTTTTCTATAAAATTTGGCTTCTTGTCTTAAAAATACTACAACACTTTAATAGAAAGTTAATTTTATTGTTTAAAATTCACATAACGGGGTTGAAGATTCAATTGTTTTGTAGAACATTCCTCTTTTTGTTGTATGAAAACTGATCTCTGTCTATTGACAATTCAACAATTTTGTAGAAAAATCGTCTTTTTCGTTGGAATTCGATTGTTTTCGATTTAAAATAAAATTTCGATAAAAATAAAACGATTTTTTGTTGAGCAGCATCTATTTTTGTTGAAAATTCGTTTTTTCTTGTTCGTAAATTTTTCTTTTTATTTAATGGAAAATTTGTCTTCCATTTTTCTTTGAAAATCCATGCATTAATTAACCTTATATCCCCTGTTTTCTTCTTTATTTGCCGATCGTTTTTGCCTGCAACGTTGGACTCATTTTAGCTACGTCAATTTTCTTAAACCGCTTTTGCAATCAGCCTCTCAATTTCTATTTGTATACAGTGGAACATTCGAAACGATTTCGAGTGAATTCGAGATATCTTCAAACTTGTTTAGGTGAACTGAAAACGTGATGGGAATCGAAAATCTTGCAAGAAAATTCGGGATCTTGAGTCGAGATTTTGAAACTTTTTATTTGTGACTTTTATTTTATATTTGATTCACGTTCGCTTGAACAAGCTTCAAGAAAATCTTGAATTTGCTTGAAATTTGTCTCGAATGTATCACTCTTATTTGTATGATTTTTGAGAACGAGGCGAACGTTTATATCAAAGTACGCGGCCCTGCTCTAGAAACGCAGACGAAACCGACAAAAATTAATAGAGATTGATGCATCATGCCCATTGCCCGCATCAATTTACTTTCCTTCTTTGCTCGCTCCGAGTCTCGCAACACCCTCTTTCTGCTTTTCTTTTTACTTTAGAACACGAATGCCTCCTAAAACTCGATGAGAAACCCACGCCAGTATCTTTTTTCTTCACACTTTTATTTTTGATAATTAAATGTATTATTTCTTCAAATTCAGAGCCTATTTCAGAAGGAAAATTCAGAATTACACGAAACACTGATCAACCCACGTTGTTAGAAAATTATGTAGGAATGTTAGTATAAATTTCCAGCCATTTGCATATATACATACATTATAAGTAAATTTACTAGATTAAAATCCGGCAAAATACCAGTTTTCGATTAAGTTTAAATTAATTATAGGGCAGGGTGAAGAATATCAGTATTTGAAATAACGAATTAAATGTCAACTATAAAAGCCGATTTTTAATGTTTTTTTCCTTTATTTTTAATTGAATAACAAATTTGACATTTTCAAAAATTTAGAAACGATCAGATTTTTGCAACAACATTTACCGAATCATCTTTAATAAATTGTAAAAATCCTTCGCCTATGATACTTTATCAAACAAAAATAATTTTGTTATAATTAATGTTATAAACAAATTCATAACTTGACTACTTTTTAACAAATGGAGGTTGTTTTTTTACGAAATCGACTGCCAATGACTCAGAACAGACCTTATTTATTATGGCAATTTTTCAGGCGATAGGCGACAAAATTGGTCATTTATTTTAATAAAGTTTATAAGAAAATAAAAATACAGAGTACCGATTGAAAGATTTCTGCACAGGGAATCACAGTCACTGTACATAAGACCACTGGAGATAATACAATTTAAATTGTTTAAAGAAACGGTTGCCAACTATTCAAAAACTGCGAAATCGCGGACTTTATAGTAGAATTGTTTGTCAAAGAAAAACAATTATAGTTGAAAAACGAAATCTGCCAGTTGAAAATTGACGAAAATCTATATCTTGCAAATACAATTTATTTAATTAAACAAACAAATTATGTCATCTTACAAAGGTTTCTAATAAATAGGGTCCTATCTGAGCCGTTAACAGTTTATTTAAAAAAAAAATTACATCCATGTGTCGAAAAGTAGTCAAGTTGCGAATTTGTTTATAAAATCCGTTATAAAATTAAAAAAATATTTTTCTGTGTTAAAGTATAAGAACGAAGAATTTTTTCAAGTAGAAAATTTTTTATTTGTTTATCAAATTTATATAAAAAATAATCAATTGTTATTAAATCTTTGCAAATCTTAGATATAATTTATTTGAGACAAATTTTGTATCAATTTTGTTAAAGAAACGAAGTCTTTCAAGCGCGAAATAAATAAGACATGTATTTGTTTATTACATTTGTATATAAAATTAACAATTACTTTGGATTTAAAAAAATGTAACTACGCATTGTTTTTACGTATATGCCGACCAAAAATTGCAAAATAGTCTCAAAGTATTTTTAATCTTGCTTAGAACTTTTTGTGTTTTGTAATAAGAGTGTAAAAATGATCTCGATTTTGTTTGCATAAATTGTTTTCGGTAATATTTAACAATATACAAATGAAACTTAAAAAATAATTTTTGACCAAATAAATTTTTTTATAGATATAAAGAAAAGATTATATGAAATTGGATAATTTAATACAAAATTTTTAAAAATATATTTTAAAAAACTGCTTCAGTTTTAATTAGCAAAATCCTTCATATATATTTTTTTAATTGTATAAACCTTTAAGTAATGCTAATTTCACATTCTTTAGTTTTAACATAATGGGCTTCTTTAAATGAAATTGAAGAAGTTAGGTGAAAAATATTTAAACATTTGTAGAAATAACTGTTGTATTAAAAAAATAAAAATAAAAATATTTTTTCTACATTATAAAAAAATCATGGGTTAACGTGTTGGGATTTTGTAATCTTTCTACAGTGTCCGAAAATCGTTTTACATTTGTCGATAATAGTCAAACATTTCATATTAAAGCATGCCAAAATAAATAAAAAATAAAACATCATTAAACGATAGACGAGTTTTAAAATATGGACAATTTATATAAATATTCAACAGAACAGATTTAGCAACGGAACTATAAGAGAGTTATTAAAACAATAATAATATTTAAAAAATGCGATTAATGTTTCTAATGAAAGAAGTGACGATGAAATCTGAGATAATGCCACGATCTTCAATTACTTTACTAAAAAAATTCTTTAAAGAAGATCTTTTTAAATAACTGTGTTTAATTTATAGTGAATTATGTTAGCTCCTTACCCGCAGTTTTTTTCATTTATAAAAATAGCCTTCCGGAAATTTGGGTTGACGCTCAGTTTCTTCACAATTGAATAATTTACCGAAAAATAAACTGACGTAAAATGTTAACTTAAATATATTATCTATACTTACGGCATATCTAAAGAGTTCAAAGGTTTTGGAATTGAACGTCATTTATGTTTAAAACTCAATTCAGAGACAGTTCAGAGAGCAAAAGCAGTATAAATAGTTTCACAAAGTTATAAAAAATAGTCCTAAATGCTTTAAATTATGAAACTTATGTGTAGTTTGAGTTTAAAAGTCTTTAAGAAAAAACTGTGCAATGGAATATTAACTTCCATTTTTAAGCAAAATTTCCAGTTTTTCAACCTAATATTTTAAAAGTATTAAAAATCAACTTAAATTTTTATTTAAAATGATATGCTTTAGTCTATAAATGATTTAAAATCCTATGTATTTATTGCAGGTTTCGCAGTCTACCCTATTACTCTCTTTCATCTTTCTTGGGTAACATTTTTTTTATTAGATCAAATATTGAATTATTTTGTTGAAAATTTAATAATTAAAAAAAAGTCAAACATTTTGAAAAGAAATTTGTCTTTTTGTTTTAAAATTCGACAATTTAATTGCAATTCTTTTTCTTTCTTGATTTGTCTTTTTGGTTTTAAAATTCATCAGTATCTGTAAAAGTTGCACCTTTTTGAGATATATATGCAATTATTTAGTTAAAAATTAATCTGTTTCGATTAAAGATTACTTTGTTATTGCGAGTTCAACAATTTTTTAGAAAATTCGTATTTTTGACTTAAAAACTCACCACTTTTTGATAAAAATTCAACTATTTGGTTTAAAATTTAACTATTTATTTAAGAATAATCTTTTTATTTGAAAATAATCCTTTTTGTTGAAAAATTTACATTTTCGGGTTGAAAATTCAATCTTGATGCAGAAAATACATTTTTTTGGTTAAACGTTCAACAATTTAGTTGAAAATTTTCCTTTATAGCTTAAAAATTTAACAATTTGTTAGAAAATCGACTTTTTTCGTTGAAAATGAAGCTTCTTGTGAAAAATCATATTTTTGGATTTAAAATTCAACTTTTGTGTAAAAAAATAAGTCTTTTAAGACATAAAATTCAACAATTTGGAAGAAAATTAGTTTTTTTGTTTAAATTCATTTACCAAGGTTGAAAATTTAATTGTTTTGTAGAAAATTAATTTCTTTTTTGTTTGAATATTCATGTCTTTTGGTTGATAAATGAACCATTTTCTGCAAAATTCATCTTTTTCCGTTAATTCAATTGTTTTCAATAAAAATAAAAACATTTTTTGGTCCTAATGTTCAACTTTTCTTTTGTTTTTCAATGAAAATTGAACGAACCGATTTTTTGTGGAATATTGATATTCTCGGGTTTGAAATTCAACCGTGTTGTAGAAAATGCAATAAGTTTGTAGAAAATTAATCTATTTGGTACAAACTACTATACCCATATATTTTTGTTTTTATCATGCAAATTCCAAATGCGAAGAGATATCAATCTGAGACTTTGGAGAAATAAAAAAAGTGACCAAGTAACGTTTATGTACTAGTAAATGTTTGTAATCGCATTAAAAAATGATTTTAAGAATTTTTTTTCTAGCAGTGCAAAATCATTAGTACATAAACGTCCCTTGCTACCTTTTATATACATTCTCAAACTTTCAGTTTGATCTCATCTCGTGTGGAATTGGTATGATCCACAAAAAAATGTCGTTAAAGTAGGAATCGTATAAGTGCCACATGCAATTGAATACAAATTTAACTTCTCCATTTTTTGTCAACAATTAATCTTCTTGGTTAAAAATTTAAATATGTCAAATTCAACTTAATCTTCTTGGTTAAAATTCAACTATTTGGTTCGAAATATATTTTTTAATAGTCGTTTTTGATTCAATTAAACTGTTTTTCTAAATTTTAATTTTAATTTAAAAATTTTTAATTTTCTTCTTCAAAATAGTCGCGAAATAGGGTCATCGCTCAAGAAAGTATTAAATAGTGTCAAAAAAAAGGAATTTTTTTGTAAAACGAATTTAAAATGTCGAATGGCTATGAAAACCAAACAGTAATTGAATCTGAGTAGTCTTTCATTTTCCATTTACGATTCCACAATTTCATAAAGTGTGTACAAAAGATAATAGAATATAATTACTCTCACATCACTCACATGCTCTGCAAACACACAATTAAAGTGATTTTATAATGTAAACAAGCTACACAACATTGTATTATATAATTTTTCAGAAAATTTGTTATCTCGGTTTATTTTCAAAGCATAAATAAGAAGCTTCACAATTGACAACTACACAGTTACGCACTGACTACTACATTGACAATGAACACCACTTTCACGACTTTTAATATATGATAATTATCTGCAGATATGTACGTTGCTTCACCATATTCAGAGCACGGATTAATTAATGTAAAGCTCGTTCAGGTATTAATTAAGACAACTATTATTACTAACATTCCCACAAGGGCAATAAACAATTATAAAACTTGTGTGGAACTATTGGAATTGTATTTCGATTACTTCTTGATATATTCCAACCTTCTTACTTATGTGGGCGGTACAAACTACGACGGCGTTAATACAAATTATTAACAGACTCCCACGAGAATGCTGGTTTCTTCTAGCGTAAACAGGTGACTCGAAAGAAGAGGAGATGGAAAAAAATCATGTCTGAGAAAAGAGACATCAACTGAGAAAAAGAGAAAGGAGAACTTTGAGGCAGAATCTCAGATAAAGATAGGAAACACTATAAAGATTGAGAAAGAAAAAGAGAGAAGCAATGGGAAAAGTTGATTGATTAATGACTAGACGCGCTGTATCAGGAATCATTGCAATGCTCGCCATTCCGTACCTGCGAATGAGATTTTTTTCTTTCATCAACGGGAAGAAAAATTCCAGACTTCACAGTCCAAAATTCTCTGAAAACAGGGGAAATAGGGTCGTTACCCTTGAATATAAAGAAATAAATTCTTTTGAATAAAATTAATTTATAGGTACCATATTGACCTCACTATGAAACGATTTAGATTTCTAGTCGAAACATATTGCACTTTCAAACAAAATTTTGGATATTTAACCAAAGAGATCAATTTTATTTTCAAGCCAAAAACGCAAATTCTCTAAAAAACGGTTGAATTTCCAAACTAAAGTTGGTTTTAAGTTTTCAACTGAAAATGAAATAGTTAAATTTTCAGTTTAAAACATTGATCTTCAATATATACAAAGATTTTTCAACCAAATCGTTGAGTTTTCAAACAACGACATGCATCTTCAACTAATGAAACATAGTTTTAATCAAGTACTTGAATTTTTAATTAAAAATATTTATTTTTTGACAGGAAAGATAAATTTTCAACAAAAAAAAAAAAACTCATTTTCTACTAAATGTTGAATTTTAAACGTACAAGGATCAATTTTCAACCAAATTGTCGAATTTCCAAACAAAAAAGATTAAACTTCAACTAAAAATCTTTGTTATTTTAAGCGAATAATGGAATTTATGAGCCAAAAACAACAATTTTTTAGAAGTTCATTGAACTTTTATCCAAAAAAGATAAATTTTCAAACCAGAACTTTTTGCCACAAAATACGAATTTTGAATCTAAAAGAATGAATTTTATATACAAAAAGATGAATTTTCAAACGAAAAAATTTAACTTTAACCAAACCTGTTACATTTTTAACTATAGATAGTTGAATTTTTGAAGCAAACATTTTCCACCAAAAACTGCTAATTTCCAGCTAAAAATGGAATAGATACATTTGCAGATCAAAAATTGATTTTTCAGAACAAAAATGAATTTCCAACCTAAAAATTTGTAATTTTTACCTTGTAGTTGAATTTTCAACTAAAAAAAAGAATGATTAAAGTTTGTTTAAAACAATAAAAAATAATTGTCAGTATATTTTTTTTATTTCAACAAAGCCGTTAAATTTGTGATGCATGAGATTAATTTTCGAGCTAAATAGCGAAATTCTCTATAAAACAATCAATTTCTAACTAAAAATAGAATAAAAACATTTTCAGTTTAAAAATTGATTTTCAACCACAAGAAAAAGAATTTTCAATCAAGTAGATGAATTTTCAAATAAAAAAAGATCAATTATTAACCAAAAATTAAATTTTCAGTTAAAATAAATTAATTTTTAACAAAATAAAAAAAAATGAATTTTAAGGAAAACAGTTAAATTGTCAAATGAAGAGATGAATTTTCATAATAAAAACGCAGTCTACCAAATTGTTGAAATTTCAACCCGAGAATATGGTTTTTTCAGCCAAAAAATAATTTTCAAGTAAAAAACATCAATTTTTACTCAGAAATAGAATAATAATGTTTCAGAAAGAAAAAAAAATTATTTTTTTATTATTATTACACCATTAAGCCATTTCCCTTTCGGGGTAGGCGTGACTCACTCGGCAGGGGAAAGGAGTAGTGTGTGGATGGGATAGAGAT
>NC_046658.1:110006977-110009568 GCF_010883055.1 Belonocnema kinseyi | reverse complement strand
ACAAATACTTAATACATACGTAATACTTCGCAGTGGTATCTAAGATTTTTATAGAGTTGGAAGAAGTAAAGTTTAGGTTTTTTTTCTGAATTGGAAGAGGCTTTTTTTCTTTAAATCATTTTTATTGAGTTAAAGGGGAACTTCTAATTTTAAATTTTGTATTGAAAATAATAGTCTGGATTTATATTTTCTCCAGAAATCTTTCAACTATTCAACTGATAAAAGTTATTAACTTTCAATTTTTTTGATTAATGGAATTTAATTAAAAATTGTTGAATTCATTCATTCGACTCTGAAACGTCCGTGGATCGCACGGTAGCGGATTCTGCCAACTGTGCGGTTTATGCGGATTATGTAATCACACATTACAGAAGAGCGAATGAGTGAGATGGAATGAGGTCTCTTGTCTTTTATCTCTTGACAAGACGTGACTTTGTTTTTAGTGAAAGGAAGAGAGAAGGAGATAAAATGGTGCACGTGCTTGGCTCAAAGGTTTTACGCGTGCTGTAAACAGTTCCAATTTTTGGCAGGTGAAGTGAGAAAGAACATCTAAAAGATGTAGGAAATTGACAAGAAATATTGCAAAATGAAAAGACAGAGAAGATTTAATGGATAAAGGAAATTAAAAGAGGGGAAAATCCATCTATTTTATGTTAAAAGTTAATTATTTTAAATTGGAAAGTCTACTATTATACTTTTGATTCAGAATATGTCTTTTTCGGTTAAGGATTCTACTAATAGATTGAAATTTAAACTTTTTTGTTAAAGAGTTATGCTTTTTGGTCGAGGATTCAACTACTCGGTTGAAAATTCGATTATTAAAAATAAAAAGTTAATTTTCCCAACTGATTTTTTTCTGACAATTTATCGTTTCTATTACTTAATTCAACTGTATAATATTTTTTATTGAGAATTCATGTGTTTTGGTTGGAAATTCAATTACTTGGCGGAAAGTTACACAACACTTCGAGGGGCTATTCACTCTGTGTTAGTGGGTACCAGTGATTTCAGATTTCAAATTGATTTCAAATGATTTCATGCACTGATTCGAGTGCTGAATGGGGAACTGAATTTAATGCACTGATTCGAGTGCTGAATGGGGAACTGAATTTAATTTTTGATAGGTCAAGAATGCAATGATTTCAAATCATTTGAATGATTTCAAGTGATTCTGAAATCAAATAAAATCGATTCCGAATCGTTACGCAACTGATTTCATTGATTTCATATGATTTCATTTGACTTCATTGATTACGGAGTTGATTTCGTACACTACGTTGGATGATTTTACTTCGAGCTTTCTAAAAAATGATTTCAATGATTTCATGATTTCATATAATTTCATGCGATTCGAAATCGATTTCAAGAGGTGGGGTTACATGATTCTTGGGACTGAATAGCCCCTCGCAACACTTTGTTAAAAAATTAATTTCAGTGTTCGAAGATTAAACTATGTTAAAAATTAATTTTTCAGATGGAAAATTTTCTTTTTTAGCAGGTAATTAATCTTCTCGATTGAAAATTCAACTGTTTCGTTGAAATTTGTTTGATGGTTTAAAAATCAATTTTTGAAACTGAAAATTTAACTATTCCATTTTTGGTTGAAAGTTTATCGTCTTTGGTTGAAAATTCAACTATTTGGTAGCAAATTAACTTTTTGAATAAAAATTCATATTTTTAAGTGAACAGTTCTACTGTTCTGTAGTGAATTTACTTTTTTAGCTTGAACATTCTTCTCTTTGGTTAAAAATTCAAGGGCTTTGTTGAAAAATCGTTTTTTTTGTTTTTGAAAATCATTTTTTATAAAGGTTTTAGTTGGGCGTATAATCTAAACAATGAATAATACAAACTACAAAATAGCCTCGGAAAGGACTGGAACTTTTAATGACAAAAGGCATGCACACGGAAAATCTAAAGGTCATGTTTCAGGTGACGAATGGAGACTGGGTGTTTGGAATGCTAGGGGAGTGAATGATCTCAAGGTAAAAGAATTGCGTGAAACTATGGACGTGAAGAAACTAGATATTTTATGCGTGCCCGAAACAAAGAAAAAGGGATGCGAAACTAAAGACATGAAAAACGGCGTGTTGAAAGGCGGATTTGAAATATGGTCAGGAGTAGACTGTGATTCACATGGTAAACAAGGAGTAGGTCTCATTTTGAATGAAAGAGCAAAGCAGCATCTCGGAGACCATGGCTTCGTGTCTCCCAGACTGCTGTGGGCTAGAATGAAAGTAGGAATCAGAAGACTATTTATTATAGCATGCTACGCGCCGGTTGATAGTGATCCTAGAGAAGTAAAAGACGCCTTCTGGGACACTTTAAATGACACAATAAACATCTGCGAACATGGGGAAAGAATAATTCTACTAGGCATCCAAAATCAGGATACGGAAAGACTATTAGGTAATTTTGGGGATCCAAGAACAAACTATAACGGAGATAAATTAGTTGGTCTATGCTTAGAAAGGGGTCTGTTTATTACAAATATTGGTTTAGGCATAAAATGATCCACATGTACACCTGGTCTAAAGGAAATAGCCGCAGTATAATTGACTTTGTTGTTGCGGATGAAAGACTTAGAGAGTTAG
>NC_046658.1:109954727-110006877 GCF_010883055.1 Belonocnema kinseyi | reverse complement strand
TATAGTAACTAAATTGTCTTCTCATATAGAGGGATGTTTTTTTCTAACAAAGGAAAAACTGGATACTTTCAAAAATTTGCAAGTTTATCTTTCTGTCTCACCGAAAATCTTATCATAAAAAATTAAGAAAGCCTATCAACATGTCAAGTGATGTATTCTGTTCCAATGAACAACTTTTCACTTACGGTAGTGTTATGTTTCGAATTTGAAAAAAATGTATAATCGCTTATGCCAATATACGTGACTTGAAGACATGAAATATTACATCAAATACAATACTAGTATATTCTCAATTTAAAAAAATTCTCTCAAAAACAAAGTAAATCCCCAATATTCAAAAAGGTTTCCTCGCACATAATCAGGATAAACAATCCATTGTTTAAATTTATAAATTGGTATTACTAGACTATAAGAGGTAAATCATTCGATGCGTCTCGACGACGCGAAAAAATATGCCAGATAAAGTACTGTGATATTCCTAATATGAGACAATTTTTTTCTCATATAAAAAAAATAGACAAGCTTTTTTTGAAACTTCCGAAGTTGGTACAGGTGGATCATAATACGTTCAGCAATACTGGTTGATCGATATGTCTTGAAGATGCGAAGAATTGCAATAGATATAGTAAAAAATAATATTACTAAAAAATAATTCATCTGTGAATTAACAATGTCAAAATTGTGCTTCAAATTTTTATGTTGAAAGAAACAAAAAGGAACGTAACTAAAGTTTTGTTATGTCTTCGTACCTCTATTATCTTTTGATATATTTTAGACTGAGACCCTATCAGATCTGGATATCAGTCCGCACACGAAACTTAAAAAAAATTGTATTTTTAAGCTCCTGGGGTCGAATTATATCGAAATATGTGAAAACAGTAGACTTTAAAATTCCGGTCATTACAAACTACCATCTACGTGGAAGCAAAACAAAAGAAATTTTCCTCGTCCAATTTAGAAGAAAATGAAAGCTATTTCCTGCCTCCCAACTCAATCAAAATACTGAAAGAAAAATAGCCTCTTCCAATTCCGAAAAACAAATTTTTTCTTTCCTACTTTATAAACATTTTAAAAATATAGCATTTAAACATAATAATAAAATAATAATAAATATACGGAGACGTAAAATGGAAAAAATTTCAAGCATAAAGATTTTAGAATTATTTATTACAAACTGAATGATTTCATAATGACAAAAGTAAACAATTGAACAATTGGATTGACAAATTTATTAATTAATTAACAATTAATAATTAAATCTGAAAAAGATGAAAACGAAGTTATTTTAAATTGTTTTATGTGATTTTTAAATTCCTAATAAAAAATAAATTTACTATCATTTGCCCGTTTTCCACGATCTGAAAATATTCCTTGATCAACCAAATTTATGAGTATATTTTTTTGCAAAACGATACCTTTATCCTTTATATACGTGAAATTGTAGACTTTAACCCAGCGAGGTCGTTCGCTATTAAACAAACAACGAATTGATGTTATTGAAAGATCTGAAATAAAATGTTATACACTTATTCTGTTTAATTGAATGAACGCGGTTTGTATTAATGTGCTAAATTGCCATAGGTAATTACAAAAAGAAATGACAATGAGAAAAATTATAACGAACAGCCTCTCCCGCTTCCGACGAAGTTGTTTGTTTTTAATGCAATGGAACACATAATTTAATCTCCGAGTGGAATTATTGTGCACATGAGACGTAACTTTATGGAAGTATTTCAGGAATTTTAGCAAAAATATGTTTTTGAGTTTAGGTAGAGGTTATAAATTAAGAAAAATATATATCTTAGTAATGTATATTTGAATAGCCGTTTATGATTTTTCTTTGAAGAAATTGGACATAAATCGTTCTGCATAAACCAATTTAATTTATAACTCTCTTCCATTATTTGAGTTCCCAAACATTTGAAATAATTCGGAATCAAAGAACAGTACGAAAATTTGGTTCATATAATGTGAATGATTTCAATGATGAGCGGTATTTATAGAAAAATGGATGGAGCAAAATCAAAATTCAAACATTTAAAATCCAAATCGGAATACAAATATTATAGTAAAGAGTGGAAATGCCATAAAATTTTAAATACGACTTCCAAGAATTTGCCTGGCTTTATTTAACTACAAATTTAAAACTCCTGAAACTTTTACTTCTAATGTAAGAAGTGCAAAAAAGATATCATACTTCTACTTCAGTGTTTTTTGAAAATTAAAAATATAGAATTATTTTTATCGTGAAAAAAATTGGGAACATGTAAATATAAAAGGAGAAAATAAGGAAAAAAGTAATAGGAACCTTTTTGAAGTATAAAAAAATCACAAAAATGAAGTATTTCTTTAAAACAACCCATACAAAATTAAGAAAAAGTTATTGTTTTATTACAAAGAATTCCTTACGGGACACATACCTAATTTATTTATGTTAATATTAGTCAATATAACGGGGTTTAATGTTAATTTCCTAACAAATTCTCTGAACAGGACAATCGAATTCCAGTGGAAAAAGAACAGTGAAGTTTCAAAAAATTACAAGGCTTATCTTTCATTCTCATCGAAATTCCAAACACCTGAGATCGATTTAAACACATTGAATTCAAATGTCAAGACTTTTATCAAGGACTATAGAACGTATTATTTCACATATTTATCTGTATGGTTTATCCACTCTATATCTTATTAGTTTAATAATCCTTATATTTCAAGTCGGAATATATTGCACTTTCCATCAAAATTCTGAATAAAAAATATAATAGTAAACTTTTCAATGAAAAATAATAATCTTTCAGCCAAAACAGATGAATTTTCAACCAAAAAAGATTACTTTTCTGCTAAGAAATAAATTTTCAACTCAAAAAGATGAATTTTCTATTCAAAAAGACGAATGTTCAAACAAGCAGTTGAAGTTTTGATAAAAAAGATAAGCTTTCGAAAAACAAACAGTTGAATTTTAAACAAAATAATTAACTAGTTATGAAATTTTTAGATTTTTGAACTAAAAAATATAATAGTATGCAGAATTTTCATTGAAAAAAAATAAATTTTTAACAACAAAAAAGATTAATTTTGAATCAAAGAGATGACTTTTCTACTAAAAGATTCCATTTCCATCTGAATTTTTCAACAAAATATGTAGTTGAATTTTAAACCCAAAAAGAGGAATTTTTAAAAATCAGTTGAGTTTTCAACCATACGTAGGAAAAACAAATTGTTGAACCACAGAAACTGGTTTCTTGCATATACATGAAAATTTGGGTTAATCAAAAAATTTGATTTGATTAAAAAAAAAAATTTGGTTCAATCATTTTTTTTTGTTCGATCAACCAAATACTCCACAAGGAAAATGATTTGGTTAAGAAAAAATTTTTTGGGTCTACAATGTTTTCTGAGTGCAATAAAGATGAACTTTAAAACAAAAAATATGACTTTTCTGCGCACACAAAATTTATAATCCAAAAGTACGAATTTTCTGTCGTACTTTAGACCAATGTTGAACAGAACAGTGAAATTTTCGAACAAATAGTAACTAAAGTTCATTATAGAAATGAACAATGTTAAAAATGATTTATAAAATCTGCATAGGAAAATATCAACATTATTAATTATAACTAATTTTGCAATATTTCTTTATTTAACAATAATTATTTAGAGTTTCATGTTTTTGCTTTCTCTTTATGTAAAAGTTGCAATTTTTAATTAATCCTAGTACTGCAAGGCTCATCTTATTCCTTAAAAGATTGTTTACAAAATTCCCCGGGACATTTTTTTTAGTTATTAAAAAATAATATTATTCTAATATTTATAAACAATATTCTTTAAATATAATTTTTTAAAGAAAAACGCACCAAAGAGATTTTTGGAAAATCTTTCAAGCAATAAAATCAGCTTTACAGCATTAGGATTAATTTTGAACTGTAACTTTTACTTTAAGGGAAAGCAAAAACATAAAATTAGAAATAACTTTTGTTATGCACACAATTTTAACCTTAAATAATTTTCTCTATATCTTCAGTTCTCTTCCAAAATTAGTTACAATAAGAACAATAGAAATGTTCTCCTTAATTTTATAAATAATTTTAAACAATGCTTATTTTTAAATGAGATAACTTTAGTAAATTCTTAATGCAGATCAAATTTAACGGAAAAAAGTGAATTTTTTTAAAACTGGGTGAAAAAGGGGAATTACTATAAAATGGGAAAAGAGAGAAACAAGGGGAAGAGTGTGGAGTATGTTACTATGTATAAATAAATAGTCTACCATAAAGTTTTAAAAACTGCAGCATGCAAATTCGATAAACATAAAGTTTAATAAAATTTTAGTAAAACTTTGACATTAATGTTCCAGAATAAATGATTTTTATAAAAACATATATCTGCCAGTATACGACTCATTTATTGTTTAAGATTTTGTAGTTAAATCAAGATGAAGACCCACTAGTTCGGTCTTGATTGTTTGCATAGATAGTTAACAAAGTCGTTTCTTTTATATTATTTTTAGCCCAATAACACAATATTTTATAACATTGGCAATATTTGTTCAATAAAAAGTATAAGCTGTCTATCGACTCAGGCAGGTTACTTCGCCAATTGAAAAAAAAAACTAACTAAAATAAATAATCGTATTTTTATTGGAGGCATATCCACATCTTATACGACATGATATTCCGTTTTCTTAAAATTATGAAAATGTTGCTTCTATTGGTTGCGAAACCATTAATGTCAAATTATAGACAATCGAAATCAATAAATTTTCTAAGAAACCTTGCCAGTACAGAAATTCAGAATGCGCACGTGAAAAAAAAGTTTGGATAAAACATCAATTTCGCACACCTTCAGAATGTACATTTTCCAAATTCGTTTTCAATGAGATTTTTTTGGTTCCATGAGCCTTCACACCAAATGCGTTTTCATAATTTAAACAACAAATTCTGTAAGCCAAATGATTTTTTTCCGTGCAAATAAATATACATGCATCATATAAACTTTTAACATCTGCAGCATGCAAATTCAATAAACATTAAGTTAAATTAAATGTTACTAAAATTTGTAGTTTAATGTCCCTGAATATAATATACGTTATAGGATATTATCCAAAAGAGATGATTTTTTTTAGAAAAAAAAGGACATCCGCCATTATGCGACTCACTTATTGTTTAAGACTTTGAAGGTAAATCAAGATGAAGAGCCACTTGTTTTGTCTTGATTGTTTGTATAGATACCATAGCGAGACCTTCAAAATGAGCCACACCGTGGGAGGAAAGGATGTCTTTGCACATGTACCGCTTTACTGTGTACACTTACGCACAGTGGCGTAATCAATGTTGGGCCCCGAGGCATTAGATTTATCAAGCTATAAAGATTATAGAATATACATATATATACCTATATAACAGCTCTGACTAGTACCAAGAGTGCAAGTAAGATAAAATGTGTACAAAAGCCATCCTGTATAAAATTATATACAATTTAAAAAAAATATTAAATGAAAATAATTTTCATAGCACTCATAGTACAGTATGGCTATTGTTGATAAGAATAATCTTCGAATTCATTCATTCATTCTCTTTGTCGACATGCTCCTATGCTTCCGACGTTTTTCGTGTGTTTTTTGTCACGCGACTTTTTCCGGCATGGGAGCAAAGGTCTTGTAACACGTGACACTTCTGTGAGCAAAAAACAAAATGTAAATACTTGACGATGCATTAACTACCAATATTATCAGTAGAATTTTTAAGCAAAAAAATATGCACTTTCGGAAGAAAGTTTAATTTTCAACAAAAAAGTTTAATTTTAGCCAAGGGAGATGAGTTCTTAACAAACAAAAATTAATTTTCAATGAAGAAAAAGATGACATTTCTACCATAAAATATTAATTTTAAATCTAAAAGGTCGAATTTTTAATAAAATATATCAATTTTCTACCAAATAGTCAAATTTTCAATTAAGAGAGATAAGTTTTCAACTAAAAATCGAAAAGTTAAATTTGCAATTTAAAAAATTATTGTTCAACAAAAAACCGAATTATCAACCTATTAGATCGAATGATAAAATACTTATTTTTAACAAAATAGCTGATTCCTCAACCAATTGACTTTTAACCCAGAAGTGAAGAATTTACAATAAAAAAGATCAACTTTAATCAAGAGAGACGAATTTTCAACGAAATATTTGAATTGTTCACTGAAAAACATGAAAAAACATAATTTTTAATGACAACAAACACGAACTTTTGACCAGTTGACTTAAAGTAAAAAAGACGAATTTTTAACGAACCAGTTCGACTCTCAACTAAAATTAATTCCCAACCGAATGGTCCAATTTACCACCGAATTTTGAATCAAAAAGTAAGAATTTTCAATAAAATACATGAATTTTCCAACAAATAGCTGAATTTTCAACGAGAAAAGATAAGTTTCCACTACAAAATTGAATGATTAAATTTTCAGTTTAATAAATTAGTTTTCAACAACAACAAAACACGAGTTAAATTCAACCTAAAATACGAATTTTTAATAAAATAGCTGAATCCTCAATCAAATTGATCAATTTTCAACAAAATAGTTAAGTTCTCAAGCTTAAAAATCGATTCTTTCAGAAAACGGTGTACTTTCAAACCAGAAGAGAAGAATTTTCAACAAAAAAGAAAATCTTTAATCAAGAAATATGATTTTTTTACGAAATCGTTGAAATTTCAAGTTATCAAATATAAATTTTCAATCAAAAATCGAATCCTTCAATTTTCAAGTTAAAAAACTTATTTACAACAAGAAGAAACTAGTTCTCAAGAAAATGGTGACCACTTGAATTTAACTAAAAAAGAGGAATTTTTAATAAAATAGTTGCATTATCATTCAAAATGATCACTTTTCAACAAACAAGAATAGTTTTCTACAACAACCAAAAGTTGAATAGTTAACTTTACAGAAAAAAATTATTTTTCCACACATTGTTTAAACTTTTAAACCGGAAAAGCAAAACTATTAACAAGGTAATCTTCAATCAAGAGAGATGCATTTTCTACAAAATAATGGAATTTTCAACGAAAAAAAGAAAAATAACAACCAAAAATGGATCGTTAAATTTTCAATTTATAGAACTAATTAAATTTTTTTTAGTTTTAGAATTTTCAACAAAATACATGGACTAGCTACTAAATATTTTATGTTTAAACTTATCGAGGATACATTTTAAACAAAAAAATAGAATAGATCATTTTTTTGGTAAAAAACTTAATTTTCTACAAAAAGAAACGAATTTCCCGCAAAACAGTTCAAATTTCAAATAAATAGTTAAATTTGTATCTAAAAAGATGAATTTTCAATAAAAAAGTTAAAAAATGCTTTATTTTATTAGAAAAAAATTTTAAACTTACGAATTTTTTTGTGATTGTACCATTTACGATTTACGATTTACGATTGAAAGATAGTAAACAATCTGTAATGATTTCTCAGCAATTGGTAAGAAGCTACAAAATTTAATTGAAAAAAAACATTGTTGAAATTAGTGTTTTTGTGAGTATTACATTTTTTTCTATTAAAATGTTTTTTATTTATAATAACATTATCAGCAGAGTTCTCAATTTTCATGTTGAACGCTTAATTCCCCCCCCCCCCCCCCACCCACTCATAAGGTTTAATTTAGCGATTAAAATTGAAATGGGTGAACTTCAAAAACTTAAGTAATAATTTTAAAATAACTTAATTTAAAAGGTTTGTAAATGAAAATTCTTCCATTTCGAAAATTGAAAATGACGGCATTTTTTTGTTTTCTTCATCTTATATATTTTAATGTCAAATAATAATTTTTTAATGAGATAATCTAAAATACTCTTGATTTCAGAAGCTTTGACTTTAAAACATTTAATTTAGTCTCCAATTTCAAATTTTAATCGCTTCGAAATGAATATTATTCTAATTCGAAGGTTTTCAATCTCTAATTATTCACTTTTTAACGCTCTTAATTAGAAATATTAAATCTGAATATATTCCGCATTATTTTTTTGAAATTCTCCTATTTTTAACATTTTAATCTGAAATCATTCAATTTCCCTATTCTTCAATTCAAAACAAAACTGCTCAATTTTGAACGCTCTGAATTAGAAATTATACCATTTTAACTGCTTTCTAATGCAACTGTCCAATTTTCAAAATATTAATTCGCAATGTTTCAATTTTGAAAACCTATGATATAAAAATTTTCAATTTTAAATACTTTCATTTTTAAATTATTCAAATTTAAATGCTTTTATTAATAAATGGTATAAGTTCAATTCCTTTTTATTCTATTCGAAACATTGTCCTTTTTTTTCAAAATTTTACCTAATCTAAAACTGTTTGACTTGGAATGTTTTCAATTCAACATCGTTCAATATATTTGTCTTAAACTTGAAACCATTTCAATTCAAAATCATTAATTACTGTGTCAAAAATGGTTATTATTCCATTTTAGATATTTTTAACGTTAGGAAATTAAAATCCAGATGCGTGCACGCATGTTTCGCGCGCGTGTATAAAACAATAAAAAATAAATTAGAAAAAGTTCAGAATGCATTTAAATTAGATTAAATCAATCGGCGGGAAATACGTATTTTATAAAAAATTTAAACTGAACATTTGGACAATGAACTGTGAATAGATATTTATCCCTTATCACACAATTTATCAACCAATATTATAGTCTTAAAAGCAAATATAGGAAAAAGATAGGATATTTACTTTAAAACTATTTTGCGATTGCCACGCGTTTGAGAATTCAGATTGAGTCAATAAACCTTACGAATATGAACCTTCAGTACAGAATCTATGATTAAAGAAAAACTCTTTTCCAGTGTTTTCGATTCAACATAAGAGTATACGAAATAAGTTACGATTTTTCATTATCCCTTCGTAAATTATGGGTCAATGAATTTCGATAGACAGTATCCTGTATTTTTTGTATCCCTATTTTATTGTCCTCACGTCCGGCAAACAACATTATCTCATGATTTTTTGTTAAGCGTGTCCTGCGTTCGGTAAATTGCCTTGATTTCTCTTTTTGGATTGCGAATGCATAGAAAGATACTTATTCTTATACTACCACTATAAAAAAACTAGAGAATCCCATTATGATTACGCCACAGACAAACGACCGTGGCCTCCGCGAGACAGCACTTACTATTATTATGAACTTTAAATCTAGCGCAATTATACTTATCTTAATTTACATTTGTAAAACACTTTGTTTCTTTTCAAACTTATATATTCTCAGATTTCATAACTATTATTATCTCCTTTTGACAAGTTGTAAAAAATTTTTACTTTTTATTCACGATTTAATTTCAATTTAAAAAATTATAACAATATCATCGATTTATACTATTGAAAAAAATACTTGAAAATTCAAACTGTAACACTAAAATTTTTAATTTAGCACTCTACTTTGAAATAGATTAATTCTAAACAATTTTAAATTCAAATGATACAATTTTGAACGTTTTCTTTTAAAATCGTTTCCTTTTTTTATTCATTTACAGAATTGATATTATTCTTAAAGTGTTCTATGCAGTCAATTTTTATTAATTATAAATTTAATTTTTGCAGTGCCTACTTACACATCCAACTTCTCCGGTTTCATCAGTCAAGTTTGCAAGATATTTTCTATTTCTATTACACTCAGAAAACAATTTTGTTGAATCAACCAAATTTTTGCTGGCCATGTATATCAAAGAAAACCGTTTTTTTTGTTCAAGAAAATTTGCTTTCTTCTTGTAAAGTTTTGAACAATACCTTTTCAATTATACAATTTTAAAGGCTGATTATTAAAACAAACTTATTTTGTTTAAATTTACCATTATAGGGTGTCTAGCAAAAATTTATCTTTCAAATTCCCGGATTTCCCGAATCGGAATTAACGTTTTTCCCGGGTTTCTTGTGATATAAGTGTATAAATGTAGCACATTAATATTAGTTTAAAAAGTAATAAAACCACTGAAAAAATTGACAAAATTAATATTCTTTTATCAGGATCGGCTAGATTTTATCAAGAGGAGCTGTTTAAGAGTGTCGCTAGACCGGGAAATAACCTTGAATTTTGGAAACCGCGAAAAAAGGGGAAATTGATTTTACAAGATGATTTTTAATTTGTTAATAACAAAATCATGTACGTACTTGATTGTTAAAAATTGAACTGTTTCAATTTAAAAATATTAATAGCTAAACTAATGCAAACGTTTGATTGAAACTTAATCAACTATTTTCAATTTTTAAATAATTACAAATTCATAGATTCATAATTAAACGTTTTTATTCAATTGCAAATCGCATATTCAAATATTAATTCAGTAGAAAATATTGCATTTTGAATGCATGTAATTTAATCTTTTTTAAATAAAAAGCTATATTTTTGTAATACTTAGAAAAATTTTACTGTTTATTTAAAATGATCAATTTGAGTATAAATAAAACTTTTTAAACTAAACAATTTTAATTGTATTGTTTCAAATAGAAATTCTCAAATTTTTAAAGTTTCAGATTATACTTGAATTGGAATTTTATTTGAACAATGATTAATTTCAAACGAATTAAAGTTAAAATTACTTAACATCTAATTTAATTGAAAAAGTTAACGTAGATTTATATATATTTAACCAGAAATCTTTCAGCTATTCAAATTATAAAATTTATAAATTATGTACTTTAACGACATTTAAGTTTAAAATGTTCATAATTTTGAGGGCTTTCCTTATCTACGTGTAAATTATTGAACGTTTGAATTTACAACATTTTAAACTTCAAATTTAAAAATTAGACTTTCTCAGCTTTAAGAGTTTTAATTTTTTAATTTCAATGGCCATGAAAAAATGGTTTGTGATCCAGGAATAAATAGGGAAATGATAGGGAATTTTTTCTTTCACTTCAAAAATAAAAACGCTCGACTTTTATGTTAAATCTTTGAAGTATTAACCACTTATATTTTGAATTCTAAAGCTTCATGCTCTCTAAATTTAATGAAACCATACATTTTTAATTGTTCCAGTTAAAAATTATTTAATTATAAACGCTCTCAATTGAATTTTAATTTACATGGCTTATAATTTGAAATTGATTAACTGGGAACAATTTTAATTTATAAACTTTCGATTTGTCTTCTCCAAACAAATATTTAACAATTTTTAAAAACTTAAATGATAAAATTATTCAAGTTTGAAAATTTCCTATCATATTTGATTGAGTTAAAATACTTTAATCTAAAATTATCTGTCCGATTGTTATAAAAGGGGCTTGATTTTGAAATTATACAAGAGCGCCAATATAAGAGCAGTTTCGGGGATTGCCTCCCACTGACCTTGTGATTAAATCAGTCTGTGGAAATGTAAATAGTCCATTGTAAACAGGTGGCGAGCCATTGTTGATGCTGACACACACACACTGATACACGGCTGTGTAACTGCGTGGGCCAGCAGTTCTTGGAAATATTAAATAAATCGTTCTTATACAGGCGTTCTTGTGTATATACGATTGAAAACACTTTTAAGTCACAATTGTCAATTTCAAACAATTCCAATTCAAACTGGACATCCAAATGCCACAGAGGCTGTGACAGATCATTTCTTGTTCTCCAAATTCTTCTACAAATTATTCATACTGAAGAATTTGATTTAAGAAGTTTCATTAGGTGAAATGCAGACCCACGTCTCTTACGAGAAACAAGGAATGATCTTCCACAGCCTTGATGGGGTAATTGATTAACTCTCCACTCATCTATAGGAAGTAGCATTCCCAATTCAAATCCTGGCTGAGATATATTTTTTCTCATTTCTCCAAAAATAATATACCACTAATCGACACTATATAATATTTAATAAAAACAAATTAATTAATATCCAGCCCTGAAAAATAACATCGTTTAAAATGATTTGCTCTAGTTTATTTCATAGAAAAATGTGAACAGAACATTTTATTCGAGAGAATGTGACAAAGAATGAAGATTGAAGAATTTACTTCAAGAATGCATGTAAATTAGAATAATATAGAACAATAGGGCCTCTAATTTGCTCCAGCAGATATAGAAATTGAAAACGCCTTCGTTGCGGTTATGTCTCATTATTAACAGCACTTACTACTTATAAGTAGATGCGCTAGAAATGTCGTGCCAGTAAGACTTTGCCATAATTCTCAGCGCAATTCTGATTTGCACCTAACTACTCTCTAACTATATAATATATGTGTCAAATTTTTTCCATTACTTAATGCAACGCTAGCGATTATATCCTGTATGACTTTTGTGGCAGCGATCGAAGAATTAAATGTCAAGATGCAACAAACGACGTCGGGTTCGTTTACAAATAATCGTGATGATATTAAAAATAGAACATTTATTAAAAGTAATTGTCAGAATGTCGTAACACTGATATTTTTCATTTCTTTTATACAGAAAAATTCATGAAACAAACGAAAAACGTCATTGTTTTGTCCAATATATATAAACTATATTATACAAATTTTCACCAAGGAAAAGATGAATTTTCAACCAATGTTCAACAAGAGTTAAATTTTCAAGATAAAAAAATCGAGTTTTTTATAAAACATTTTACTTTTGAATCCGAGAAGATAAACTTTCAACGAAAAAGTTTATTTATTATACATCAAAATATATGAATTCCGGTCCATAAATATAACAGTAGACTTTTTAATTAAAAGAATTAACTTTGAACCAAAAAATATGTATTTTCGACCAAAAAAGATCACTTTCCTAGCAAAAGATAAATTTTTAATTCAAAAGGATGAATTTTCAAGAAAATAGTTGAATTTTAAAATTCAAACTATGCATTTTCAACAAAAAAGCTTATTTTCAGCAAACCAATTATAAAACTGTGGAACAAACTAGCCGGAAAGACAAATTTTCTGCAAAACAGGTGAAATTTCAAAGTGAAAATATGAATTTTTAACAACAAAATTCATTTTTCACCAAATTGTTGACATTTGAAGCCAAAAAGTTGAAAAGTTAAACCGAAAATATGAATTTAACCACAACAAAAACTTAATTTTTAACCCAAAAAAAAAGGAATTTTCAAGCAAGAAAATTAATTTTTTACCAAAAAGGACGAATTTTCAAAAAAAAACACGCAAATTTTCAAACAATAAGTTGGATTTTCCACTACAAAGGATATATTTACAGACAAAAATGAAAGTTACATTGTCAGTTAAAAAAATTCGTTTTTAACGAATCAGAAATTTCAGAATTTCAGAATTTTCCACTAATAAAGGTGAATGATTAACTCATAAGATAAATTTTCGAAAAAAAAATGTAGTAATTGCTGCTGCAACCAAAAATATTTGCATTTTCAATAAAAAAGAGTTGAATTCTTAACCAAAACAGATTAATTTTCGATTAACCAGTTCCATTTGTAACTGGAAGAAATGAATTTTCAAACCAAAGAAATGAACTGCACATAAGAATGATTTTTCAGCCAATAGATAACAAAAATGTAAACCAAATTCTGAAGTTTTGAGGCCAAAATGGCGAAATTTTACAAAACAGTTGAATTTTGTATCATAAAATATGAGATTTTAATAAATAAATGGAATTTTCAACAAAATAATTAAATTTTCAACCAAGAGACTAAAGTCGAACAAAATAATTGAATTTTTAACAAAAACCGATCGAACGTTAACTGAACATTTGAATTTTTAACCAAAAAAAGATTAGGTACATTATTACCACGAGACAAAAAATATGCATTTTCAACCAGTTATAGTTGAATTTCTTACAATAATAGTTGAATTTTAAACCAAAAAGGACGTCTTTAAACAAAATTGTTGAATTTCCAACAAAATAAGAAAAAATATAACCAAAAACAAAAATTCTCAAACAAAAATATGCGGAAAAGAGTGTCAGTTCTAAAGATCCTCAATATTTTTGAAATATTGAACGTTTTTCACTATTTTACGCACGCTCATATTTCTTGGGACATTTTCTGCTCAAGGACACGGGTTGAATCTAAATTATTATTATTCACTTGGAGTAAGCATTGCTCACATTCTTGGTGAATAGCACGTAACTAATTTCCCTTTTATAAGAGATTTGTGAAATTGATAGACATTAAAAATATTATAATTAAGGGTATATAACTTTTTCAATGAGTATAAAAAGTGGACACAAAACTTAGTTTTAACAATTTCCTGACTTTTCCCTGGCCAATTTTTCATTTTCTCTGCCCTTCAATATTTGAAGACCAGAATACGAATCTTGTAATATTTTAAAACCACACAGACCAAAATGCTTTAAAGCCACGGGAAATAAAGTAAATAATTAGAGAATAAATACTTTTAAACCGCATTAATGTACATAACAAGACGGATTGCATTTCTAACATTTCAAGTAGAAATATACTGCATTTCAATAAAATAGTTCAGTTTCCCACCAAAAAACTTTGCCTACCATAGACGAATTTTCAACAAAAGAGTTGAGGATTTTCAACCGAATAGGCGACTGTTCAACAAATAATTAATTTTTAACTAAACAGAAACTTTATCCAAAAACAGTTAAATTTTCAACAAAATAGTTACATCTGCAAGCATGAAAGACGAATTTGTTAGAAAAACAGTTCAATTTGAAACAAAAAAAGTTCATTTTCAACCAAGAAGGATGACTTTTTAACCAAATTAATTCATTTTCAACAAAACAGTTGAATTTTTAACCACACTAGTTGAATTTTGAAATTATAAAGATAATTTTTCAACCAAGAAGACTAATTTTTAAAAAAACACCATTTTTCAACAAAATACATGAATTTTCAACAACAAAGATGATTTTTCAACAAACAAGATTGATTTTCTACCCAACAAGACCAATTTTAAAGAAAATAAAAGAATTTTTAAACAAATATTTGAATTTTTAAACTTATAAAGAATACATTTTTAGGCAACAATGGAAGTTACATTTTCAACAAAATAGTTAAATTTTTAAACAGGTAAGTGAATCTAAAGAAAAAGAATATTTAACAAGTGGTTATACTTTAAAACAAATTTTCAACAAAATATTGGAATCCTTCACCAAAACAGATTAATGTTTCATCAAACAGTTGCAATTTTAACCAAACAAGATGAAAATTGTACGAAAATATAATAGTAAATTTTTCAACCAAAAAGAGTGAACTTTTAACCAAACATGGTTGACACCCCTTAATAGTTTCTATTCCATATACGTAGTTTGCATTTAAGCAACAAAACGAGAAAAACGGTAATTTGTTTAAAACAGGGAAGGAAGATGAATTCCTTTAAAGGGGAGAATAGGGGAAGGAGTGTAAATTCTGCTTTTTAAATATAGAATCTTTTATAAATGGAATACAATTTTTTAATTTTCATTGATAAATTTTGAATTTATCATGTCATCAACATACTTTTACCCTAAAGGATCCTGATTCAATATATGAATGAAGAACATTTACAATCAATAAACATTCATTGATTAAATTCAAGGCAGTACATGAGAACCGGAAGGAATGAACAAAGGAGGAAATGCCAAAGGACCTTGAACGAAAAATTATTTTGGAAGCTTCACAATTAGGGGCACCTTACAAGACAACTTGATGCTACGTTATATGCCTTCTACACCTGTTCGCTGACTTGAAATGAGACAGTCTAAACCCCATTATCTAATCCTGTTATTCTCGCGTATATGTTGGCTGTTTTCAGTGACTGCTTTCCAAACACAATATTCCTCAAAAATTATTTGAAAAAATAATAAATAACATAATAATAAATATATATATAATATTAATGAATATAAAATATAAATATAAAATATAATAATAAATGTCATTTTTACTTCAAACTTTTTATAAACGAAAAAAGTCAGATAAAAACTTCAAATCTATTTATTCATAGAAAAAACGGGGGTTTCCATGGGAACCCATTTTTGATTCCAAAAGAGCTGCAAAAAAATGGACCCCACTTGCTAAAGAGGAACGCAAAACGATAAATAACCTCTAAATGATACCTTATGTGGTGTTCTAAAGGATTCCAATTGTAATTGAGGCTATTTATAAAGAACGTACTTTTCGCTTTGCCCAATTCGACATTTTGTTTAATTAATAACATCATTTTTACCTTAAGGCCATGTGGTGAGAGGATCACGTGACCAGATTCCTACCTTACCGCCACTTTGTTTATTTCCCAATTTATTTTCGCATGAAGCTCCACATCGAGTTGAAAATTTGGGATAATAAACAAGAACCACTAAGAATGGTTCCTCTGGTCCTAAATTTGTATAATTATGAAAAAAGTTTTTGTTGTAAATATTTTTTTTTGCTTTTTCATAATTATTAAAATTTAAGACCAGACCCAACTTTCTTGATACTTCTTATTTATTAGTCTAAATTTTCAATTCAATATGGCGCTTCGTGTGAAAATAAGTTGCGAAATAGAAAAAGTGGCGGTAAGGTAGGAATCTGGTCACGTCACCCACTCGTCACATGGCCTTAAAGTACACATGTAATCGAACTATGATGGACATACCTTAATAAAGATAATTTAATTGCAAAATATTACCGCGATTAAAATACATATAATGACTTGATAAATATAATTTGCAGGTAATGTAGCAAAATTGTCAACATCAAGGAATATTAATATGCAAAAAACTTTTCGTACCAAGTCATCAGCCGATAACCGTAAATCGATCCCTAACTTACCAGCCCAAGTTCTAAATGATAGAAACTTTTATTTGAGCCACAACTTTAGTGAACCACCAGTTTTTTATGTGTTTAGCTCAACCAAAAACCGTGGAATTTTCGACCAAAAAGGATATATTTTAAAAAAATACTTGAATTTTCAATATGATAATTGAATTCTCAACCCAGGAGTTGAATTTTCAACAAAATAATTGAATTGTCCTACTATAATAGAGATGAATTCATAACCAAAAATTTCATAGTTCACATTTCAACTAAAAAAGATGAAGTTTAAAGCCAAATAGGCTAACTTTAAACCAATAATAAAAATGCCAATTTTTAGTAAAATGAAAATAATAATCAACAAAAAAAACATTTTAACAAAATAGTATAATTTTCAAGATGAGATGCATTTTTCGTCTGAAAATATAAATTTCAGTATAAAATGATAAATTTTCAAGCAAAAGGACAAACTTTCAACAAAGAAAGATTTCTCAGTCAAGAAAGAAAAAAAAATGTTCATCAAAATAATGAACTTTCAAGTAAAACTGCGAATTTTCTGTAAAACAGTTGAAGTTTCAACCTGAAACTGTGAATTTCCCATAATTACATGAATTTTTAACTAAATAGTGAACTTTCAAACTAAACAGTTGACTTTACAACAAACAACTAATTTTTTACCAAACAGATGAATTTACCATCAAATATTTCAACTTTCACGTAAAAGGCTAATTTTTAATAACAAAATTGTTGAACTTTTATCCAAGTAGTTAAATTTTCTTTTCAAAAAAATCTATTTTCAACATAATAGTTAAACTTTTATCCAATGAGGTGGAATTTTAACTAAAGTGTGGAATCCTCAGCCAAAAAGCATTAATTTTCAACCAAACACTTGTTTTTATACCCAGAAAAAGATGAAATTTCTACTAAGAGAGATATATTTTTAAATCAACAGAGTTATTTTCAGAAAAATAATTTAACTCTTATCAAAGGAAAATTGCAGTTGAATTTTCAACAGCAATATAGGAAATATAAAAAAATCGTAATTTTCTTCCAAAAGACACTGAAACCCTTTGAGAGCCCTCCCTTCTATAGCCCTTCCAAGAATTGATGCTGCGCCGCAGGTAGGTGTAACAGGAGCTGCGCGGGGTCTGCGGTTAACGCTCAGGCAAACACTTAAGCGTAAACAAACAAAAGCGAAGCGGTCTATAATGAGTTAATTCCCATCCACCGTCAGCCCCGAAATCGGCACTATAGAAGAGTTTCACTGTAGTCGAATTTTTAACCCCAAAAGGCGAATTTTCAACCTACAAAACAATATTTAACTAAAAATATAATCGTCAGAAGGAAGCAACCGTTTAAAAAAGAAAACGGAATAGAAATAAAAGGCAAAAAAATTACTGACAAGAATATTATTTCAGGATGGCTTCAAAAACTTCATTTTAAAAATTCTCTAATTTTTGAATGACCAATTTTTTATTTTCCCTCACCACTGACAATTTTGAAAGTTTTAATCTACTATCTGAAAATTAGATTCATTGGTAATAGTACTGAAAAGTGTTCTTGGAGCATTGCGAACAAATTAACAATTTTAAAACAATTTCTTACCAATGGGCATGTTGGTTGAAAATTTCCAAATTTTTAATTTCAAACATTTTTTTGTATGGAAAAACTTTTTTTCGTATTTTTTTGGGATACAATTTATGGAAGTGAATAACTTCAGACGAAAAAAATTAATAAAAAAATGTTTTCGTCGAAATATAGTATTTCAAAAAATGAGTGATGTCAAACAAAACCTTTTTATTTTTATTTGTTACACTATTTTTAATAAAACTAAAGAAACACACACCCATTTTAAAGTTTTAAAAAAATAGATACAAATAAACAAACATTTTTTTTTAATATTTATACTTCGTCGAAAAAAAATGTTTTCTTACATTTTTCCACCTAAGGTTATGAAATGCCAAAAACTTTACCGGAAAAATGGAAAAACAATTGCTTTCCATAGACAGTTCTGTTTTATTTAAAAATTTTCAATCGACTTGCCCAATGGTCAGAATTTTTTTGAAATTTGTTTAAAAATATATTCGTAATGACATAACGAAACTTTTCAGTGCTATTATAGCAATGAATGTTTAATCTACTTTCAATAAAAATGGGTCAAAAAATGAAAACAACTATTTAAAGATCTCATTTCTTTTCATTAGTATTGAGACTTTTATAGCGTATAGTAAAGTGCAATGTCAAAGGTTAGTAACATCCGTTCTCCATTAATTTAATGATACGCTACACTTCAGTACGATAGCAGTCACGCAGAATTGTTTTTACCATTCCAATGCAAATGATAACCGTTTGACACTCAATTGGGGGATTTCACTGACATTCAAGATATTTTTGTATCCTTCACGTAACGCATATATCCAATATTGTTTACTTAGTCTGTTACTTTTTAATAGAACATAACTTTTACGTGACTGCAAACATAAAATGTGCAATTGGATACAATGATAAATATTTCAGATTATAATACCAGCAAATGAAATTAAATTATGTCAAAATATCTTAAGTATTACCCTTAATAAGGGACCCAAGATAAGAGAAGTCTTCATGAATTATACTGAATTCCCCTTGATGAATGTATTACTCTGACTCTAGCGGCACACATATTTTTTAACAGAATTTAATTTTTTAAATTTAAGCTTAAAAAATAAAAATAAAATAATTCCCGCATTGTGTCTAGTGGTAGAAATTCTTTTAAGTATACATTTATATTCTCCGAACTTCAATTTGCAAGTATCACATTCTATAAGTCAACACACTAATGGTGAAGCATGAAATGCTTGCGAATGTACTATTCTTTAGCACGTTGACTTCTCCATATTGGCACAGTAAGCAAAGTTTCAAGTTTCCTTTTCAGAATGAAAATGTACTATTTTATTTTCTATCCTTTCCAGATGTCTGTATTAACAGAAAAAAAATATTTTTGCAAAAAACATGAGATTTTTATATCAAAATAATCGCGTGCAAAAGGAAAATAATTGGACTAAAACAAATATCCTTTAGTAATCATAATTCATCTATTTTGTAGAAAATTCGTATTTTCTGTTCGAAAATTCAAAACTGTTCTGGAAAATGCAACTATCCGTTTGAAAGTACAAATAGGTACTTTGTAAAAAATCATTTTTTCAGTTAAAGATTCATAATATTAGTTGAAAACTTAACTATTTTGTTGAAAATCCTTGATTGGTTTTTGGTGTTAAATTAACTTTTTCAACTGAAAATTAGTCTTTTTTTGTTCAAAATTCAACTGCTTTATTGAAAATTCCTCTTTTTGACTTGAAAATTCAACAATTTGACTTTTTTCTTTCTTGATTAACAAATTTTTTTGGTTGAAAATTTAATTATTTTGTTGAAAATTCATCATTTTAGTTTGACAAATTTTTTCTTTATGTAGAAATTTAACATTTTCTGTGAAAAACGCAGCCACATGTTTAAAAAAGTAATCGCTTTCACTAAAAAACGAACTTTTTTGTTAAAAAATCAACTATTTTGTAGGGAATTCGTATTTTTCGCTCGAAAATTCCACAACTTTATGAGATTTTCAACTATTGTTTCAAAAAGTAAACCAATTTGTTAAAAATTAATTTTCTGAGTTAAAGGTTTATCATTTCAGTTAAAAATTCATTCGTTAAGGTGCAAACTTAACTTTTATGTTAAAAAATCCTTATGTTTTTGTTAAAAATTAAATTACTCAAATGTTTTATTTTATTTGCTAATTCGTCCTTTCAGTTTAATAAGTTCACTCTTTTTAATTGAAAAATGCAAAATCTGCATAGAAAAAAGTCATAGGAAGCATTATTCGAATTAAGGAACATTCGTGCTTTTTCAATACGGTCGACTCATACGATTTCTAAAAATGTTAGGTTGTGTTAGCGTTATCTAACAGAAGTTGATATTTTGAAACAAAAATAATTAATCAAAAATCATCAACAAGCATGCCCATTTTTAACACATTTAAGGTCAAGGATTAAAATCTTTGCTTAGGAAATTGGTATTTTTAACAGAAAATATTAGATTTCAAAGATATATTTTTTTAACTTTTGTTCCTCGGGTACGTTCGCACTTTTTACCGGAAATTGGCACCTTTAAACAAAAACCATTAGATTTTTATGATTTACAATTTGCTAACATTTGTAGACCACGATAATGTTTTCTCCTAGAAGTTCGTATTTTTAAACATAAATATTATTCAATATATTTTGAATAAGATTTACAATCTTGAACAATTTCGAATTTTGATAGTACTTTTCGTAAGAAATACAAATTTGTATTAAAAAATCATTTGATTTCAAAGAATACTGACCATTTTTTAACAGTTTTAAGTCACATGGTCGTGTTACAACTCAAATTTGTATTTTTAATAAATAAAAAATATATTTTAAAGAAGATTTATGTTTGTACAATTGTAGATGTCATCGGAAACAGGTATAGATTTCAAAACAGATTTTAAATTTTGGAACAGATTAAAGTTATGTGAACCTTTTTCCCAAAAAAGAGGTTACTTCAAACAAAAACAATTAAAATTCAAGAAGATTTACAATTCTGAATATATTTTTTCTGGTATGTTATTATTTTTCGTCGAAAATTAGTATTCATAATTTTTTAATCTTTAGATTTCAGAGTAGATTCACAATTTTTCAACAATTTCATTTTATGTTAAAATTTTTGACGGAAAATCAGTGATTAAGAAAAAAAACATTAGGTTTTTTTAATAGAAGATTAAACATTTGAAAGAGATGTTCATTTTAGTATTTTTAATATTAAAGCATTAGGTTTGAAAACATATTTACATCGTTTAAATGATTATAAAGTATCTTGGCGTTTATCACCGGAAATTTTTTTTCGGGGTTATTTTAAACAGAAACCATTAGAATATAACAATAAATTGTTAAACAAGTTTAATTTGAATTTAAGATATAAATTTCCATAAATTATGAAAAATATTGTCTTTGATTTGATTACCTATTTTTTAAATAATAGATACTATTACTAAATACTTATTAATATAACATTTATATTTTAATTTAAAAACCACGTGATATTACAAAGATAATATGATTCTAGCCATGAATAAAAACACACTCGGTATACTATCTTTTTCAGATCCTGGAAAGATCCTGACCTGTATTGCAAGAAAGTAAACGCGATAAGAATTTTTTTTCGAACCTAAAAACCAGGTTAGAGTGAAGGACTTGCAAATTGCAAAACGAGACTATTTTCATATTCTAAATAATTAAAATAGAAATATCTTATTCTTATTTATTTTTAATCCAATAATTTTTATTAAAGTGCTTTCATCTCAATTTATTAATTCCTAATTTTTAAATAAGGACAAAGGGTTGATACAATCTGTAAATTGCATTTGCAATCCGAGAACTTTGTTTATGAAACGCTATGCTTTTTGCAAGTTATTTTCGTTGGCGAAGCGGCGGTAGTAAAAAGAGCAACAGACGGATGAGGAGATTTACGAAGCACCGGATAGATGAATTCGAAGGACGCCGAATAAAAGTATCTTGGCTTTTCTCGGCTACTCGGTATTTAAAAAAAAGAATAAAAATGATTAATGACTTTGCCAAACGAGTTGTGTCTAAAGAACAATCGCACCAGTAGAACAACGTCCAAAACGATTAAAAAAGTGGAGTCTCTTAAGTCGTTAAGAAAAATTGGGTAAACGATTCCAGTTCCATTAAAGCGAGTTTCCAACCACAAGAATTGGGCAGTTCGGTCAAAAGTCAGCATTTTATTCAACTTGTTAATGCAATTTAACATCATGCCATATAGCCAACAAAGTTCATCTTTTGCAATAGAAAATTTTCAAATTAAAAATCAGTTATCAAGTCATTGTAATAATATAAATTCAACGGATCAAAATGAAACCCCTTCATTAACTGTACGATACAGAAATCAGAAAATAAAATCAATTTTATTTAACTGTTGCTACTATAACTAAATTAAATATAACTAAAAATATTTTCGAAAAACAGCCCATTGATTATCGCAAAAAAAAATTTAGAAGAGAAACATAAGCGTAAATAATAAAAAAAAAACAGCTGATGTCATAATTGTTTATTCAAATGTATTTATTTAGATATTTGCTTTTTTTCGCTTTTTTCAAAAATATGTAGTATATAAAAGCTCATTCTATTCCTGAAAAGGTTCTTTACGATTCCACTCTTTCATGTTTTTATAGGACAACACTCTTTTTACGACACTCAATGAGTCTTTTTTTGGCAATTTTATAACTCAAGGATTAGGTAATTTTGAACTTACTGTACGCGTTAAACATCCTTAACAACATTAATTATATCATACTCCTGCGGTTTTTTTTCCATTTGATTTCATAGATTTAATTTAATGCAGGTAAACTATCCCTGTAAATCTGAATAAGTTAAGAATGACTAATTAAAATGCAAAAAGTGAGTTACTGATTTAATTAATTAGTATTTAACTAACAAAGAGTCAAACTTCAGTCCAATTTCTTTTTTCAGTTAGTAAAATGATCTTTACTAATCTTTCAGTATCTTTTTCTACTAAGAATCAGTTAAATTTGAATGACAATTAGTTTATTTTAACTGATTTTTATGAAACAAGAAGTCTAAAAAAAATTTTAAGATGAACAAACAAAATTAGTTAAAAAATATGATTTTATATTGCTATTTGCTATTGAAACCTGTACACATAAATAATTAGCAATAATTTTTGAACAGTCATTTGCACAAATATTTAACAAAGGGGCGAGGGGTGAAATGTTTTGGAAACAGACTCTACTTCGGATGCATATAATTAACTGCTTTTGTATAGGATAAACAAAATTTTGACACGCATTTTTCAAAATTAAACATTTTCTTTTTAAGTTCGAACTTTTTTTGTATCTTAAAATAAAGCTTAGGATTCTCACTAGTAGTGGTAGTAGTAGTAGTTTAGTAGTAGTAGTAGTAAACTAGTATTATTTGACCTTAAAAAATGAATGATAGTATATCTTTTATGGAAAAAATACTTTACTTTCATTTTTGAAGGTCAAATAATAATTTTTCCAAAAAATTCTTATCATCACTAAAAGGGATGAGACAGATACCATCGAAACTATGGCAAGCAACATTTTTTTTATTCAATTTAAAAGAGTAAGACTTCTTCAGAAGATAACGTTTCCCTGAAACAGAATGTACTACATATAATTTCTCAAAATCAAAAAGGAAACTATTTTCTCCTTCACGACTTCAAAATTCGAATTTCTAAGCTTTATTTCGAGACCGCAAAAAATAAAATGTGTCGAACTTAAAAAAATCAAGCATATTTAAGTCAAATTTTGTTATCCTATGCTAAAGCAGTTAAGCATATAAAAAAAAAGCCTTTCCGCATAAAATCAAAAAACGTAAACAAATGTTATATTTTCGTCTAATCCATTTTTTTGATGGGCAAACTTCAGAAAAAATGCTCCATATATGGACGACCCTTAAAGAATTAAAGTTTAAATTAAAACTGAAGAAAAAAATAAATCAAAAGAATTTTATTAAATTAAAAAGTTCCAGTTCCAGATGAGCAATATCAGAGTCGTGATCGGTATGAACGATTTTCTTGAAACTGGGGAAAATATTAATGTTAGTGTTAGGCAGATAAGATATTGCGGTGAATTTTTTTTTTTTAATTTTTAAGTTTTTCGAGTTACATGACTTCGAATTTTTCAGTTATGTTAAACTGACGTAACCACATCTTCGAATCGAGTTAAAACGTATTTCATAATAAAGGCCTCATTTAATGCTCTATTGCCGAATTTAATACTCCACTATTTTTTCAAAATCGAGGTTACGCTAGCTTAACATTAAGCTGACGGAACCCACGTGAAATAAACAATAAATAAAGTTCTGGCATATCACAAATTAAGGGTTCATTTAATGCTCACCAAAACCACAACAAATTATTTTCCAAAAGCCAACCCTAATACTGAAAACCCACCCTTTATATAAATTGTGCACAAATTGTAAATCTGATCATACCATAATTAAGGGCTCATTTATTGCCCCATTGTCAAATTTAATGCTCCACTATTTTTTTAAACCGGGGGTTACGCTAGCTAAACGTTAAGTTGACGGACTATTAATTATGTGATAGGACAGAACTACTTAGATTCAACGTTTATTTCACACGGAGTTCCGTCAGCTTAACATTAAAGTAGCGTAAACCCGGTTTAAAAAAAAATAGTGGAGCAATAAATTTGGGAATGAGGCATTAAATGAGCCCTTAATTTGTGGTTTTGGATAGCATTTAATGAGCCTTTAATTATATGATAGGACAGAACTCGATTCAACATTTATTTCACATGCGGATCTGCCAGCTCAACGTTAAGCTAGCGTAACCCCTGGTTTTTTGAAAAAAATAGTGCAGCATTAAATTTGACAATAGGGCATTAAATTAGTATTAAATGAGCCCTTAATTATGAAATAGGTTTTAACTTGATCCGAACATTTGGTTATATCAGCTTAACATACCTGAATTTTTCGGATGAATTTGTTCGAACAAGCGATATAAATTTTTTTTTCTTTTGAGCTCGTATTTTGTTTCTTACTTTTTCATCTACAAGTTATTCCTTATGATCTCATCTTTAATATACGAGAAAAAAATTGTAGTCTCTTAAGGTTGCCGAGTCTGCACTTTTAAGCGGAAGCGTACACGTTCACTCTCCAAGTCAATTTTATTTATTTTTTTATTTTTGTTAAACAATACTTAAATAAATGTAGTCACAAAATTTATCATTAAAGTGATATGATTTTTTTATTTCTTAACGAATCTCTTCAATAATGTCATTATTAGTCAGAACTAACTAAGACAGGCTAAGAAATAGCAAATATTCTATTAAAAATTGAAATTAATTAGTAGAAACAATTATGTGAACAAATTCAACAGTGTATCAGTTTATTGTAGAAAAAAATGACATTTCTCAAAGCGTCGTAATTTATTATTAGAATGGTATTAGTAAGGAGAAGATGTGATAATTTGACAATATATAAACTACTTCAGAAGTTATAAACAGTTTTTGAAATAATTTAGTTTCGTGGGCAAACTAATTGAAATAGTATAAAAGTTAAGATTGTGTGATGAGAATATTTTATCAGAAGATGATTTTTCATTTTTAAAAGTTAAATTTTTGATTGCCTTAACGATTTTGTTAACTATAAGTTACGACAAAGTTAAAAGCGCAATTCGATCCTACGGAAAAAATTATACATATTCCATGTGTTAGAAAATTTTTTCTCAACCCTATACGCATTTTACATTAACAAATAGGGTTGTGAACAAAATTATCTCACACATGGACCCTATGCAATTTTTCCCGTGAATTACAGGCTACTGGCTTTTCCTTAAGAGGCATTATTAAAAAAATTGTTTAAACAATCGAAAATTTAAATTCTTTTTTGTTGTTGTGAAAAATAATTTTTTATTTAAAGCTTCTCATGAAGTTATTCATAAATTGTTAAATTATTTTAAAAATTTCTTTTTAATTTACCATTTTAAGAATAAATTACGACTTTAAGACAAAAGGAAATTTTTTTAATAAAAAAAACAATATACTGAAGTATTTGTTTCTGAGATATCATCTTATTGTTGAAATTAACAATTATGCCGCTGTGTTTGTTAAAGTATGTATTGTTAAGAAATAAAAATTGATTTCCCTACGTATCTGAGGACTACAATGCGAAATACTTTTGTTGAATCCTAAATCGATTAAGAAATGTATTCTAGACGCATTGATAATAAATGAAAAAGAAAATTAGAAAGAGTGACTTCCACAGTAAAACTTAACCAATTCAAATACGAAATCAAACCAAAAAATCAAAATGAAAAATTTGTTGCCATTTTTTCACTCAAAACTTTAGAATTTTATTAAAATCAGCTGAAAACTTTCCAAGACATCGCATTTTCAAGAAATTCAAAGTCTCTTAATTTCCACAATTTAGAAATTTATACAGCAATATTTTACAAGAATATCTTACCTACCTAACATTATTATGTTCCCCAGTTTCAAGAAAATTGTTCACATCAATAATAATACTGATATTCCTGACCTGGAATCTCTAGGGGGGCAATATTAATTATCCCGCAGTGTTTGACAATAACGCGTTACCCGGTACGTTACATTTTTTTAGTAACGTTAACGCGTCAAAAATGTTTTTACTTTGCTTATTAAAATAAAATGAACATGCTTACACAGCTTATTGAAAGTATTAATATTATGCACACTTTATAAACACATGTTATGTAATTGACAAATCGAGAAAATAATGAAATTATAAAAAAAGCGCATTCCAAACATAAAAGACTTTTCATAGTTTGATCAATACAAACTGATACAACAAATTTTTTTGTTAACTTTGCACATCTAAGAATTTTGTTTGAAAAAAGCCTCTTATTCTTCACAATATCTTGCATTGTTACAAGGAAAATTAGGAAATTATATTTTCAGAAAAAGCACAATTCTATCGGCATAAATAAAAGCTTCGTCAAAAAAAGGTGAGGTGTTCAAAAAATCTTCACTTCATGAACATTTTTTTTCTCAAATCGGAAAAATATTTGTTGCCTAGTTTGTTGACACTGCTTTCATTATTGTTCGCCATATCATGATACATTATTGTTAAAATATTTGATTAGATTGCAGGATAGGGGCGTTACCTGTCACCTCCGTTTTGGCTATAAACAAAAAATTTGTTTAGCAAAAAACTATTAGAATCTTTAATTGAACGATTAATGAAGCGTTTTGATGAGGCCAAAGTTTAAAATTATTGTTACTTTTGTTACTATGATGTCTCAAATATGGGACTGTCGTGATATATCGGAATGATCATATTTAACGAGAAATTGGAAATAAGTAGGAATTTGACCAACATTATTTTTCTACTGGTCATAGAGGTGCCTTCCTGCCCCCACGAAACGTTGGAAAAGGGTAAGGTATTGATATTATTTTTGTGACTTTTCAAAGGGGTGTTTCTGGCCGATTGGATGTTTAAAAGCACATAAACGGTGAGTTAAATGTGATCAATCCGATATTACCGTGAGATACCCATATTTTAGACATCGTAGTAACAAAAGTAACAATAATTTTAAACTTCTGCCAGATGAAATCCCTTCATTTATCGTTCAATTAAAAATTCTAATAGTTTGTTGCAAAAAAAAATGTTTTTCAACCAAAAAACAGGTGGCGCCCCTATTCTGCAATTGCACCAAATATTTTGTTTGAGTGATAAACCTTTGGCAAAATGAATTTTAGTAAAAGAAAAATAAATTCTTTGCAAAAATTGTTGTTTAGAATTAATAACAGTGTAAAATAAACGCAGTTTTCAGATTTATAATCTATAATTCACTTATAAATAATATAGGTAAAATATAATTGTTAATTTCAAAAACACTTTCAAATAAAAAAAAAACTATTTAACGTTTTCGGGAATTTAAAATGACGTACTAAAAATTGAATTAAAAAAATTACGATAGGATAACGTGTTACGTTTTTCAGTAACGATAACGCGTTACTTTTCACTGGTAATAATGTAATAAACACTGGTATTCCGCGATATTAAGGCGGCAATGATCGTATATTATTTTGACATGACTCCATGTGCGTTACCACGTGACGTTTGAGGCTGAATCGTGTGCTCAGGTGCTAATGTGACGCGCACTTGCATGAAGTTCCAATTTTGAATTCACAGTTGACGTAAAACAATGATCACTTTAATCCATAATTAAAATCGTGCATGAATGGAACTGCACGGGCGACGTGTCGAACTCGCGTGCTCGTCATTGAAATTAGAAGCGTATATACATATTAAAAGCATGCTTTATTCGCCGCCTACCTTTAACTGAAAAAAGCGACAAGCTTGTGCTTTACACTCCGACTCCTTCTTCGTCGGCTGCCGGCGCGCGACTAATTCTCTCTCGCGCCCGCAACCGGCCTAGATATATATGAGCTATTTTTAGACGCTGGCGTCACTCACGCGCAACGCGATTGGCTTTCTGTGACGTGACGCCGATTTGGGATTGGCGGATTGCGAATATAACGGTGCGGATGGCTGGGTGCGACTTCGCATTTGTTGACATCAAACTGTCAAGCGAATAGGCGCGATGCGCGCTCCTAGATGCCGGTGTTCGCTGTTTATAGTACGTTGGGATACATTCGAAATTAAAAATTAAAAATAGTGATAGTAGAAATTGAATTTTGAATTTTGTTACTGTACTGATTTCTTTCCAGAAACGACTGATTCTGAAGGCCGCTGGCAGATGAGTGATCACTATCTCCCAGCTGATTAGCTTCGTGAAGAGCGGCTGCGCATGCGTGTGAAATACGAAAAGTATGGGCGTCGTATTCGATTTGACTATTAATCAAACTTCATGACGTAAATGAATTAAAAAAACGAGAAGACAGAAAGTGCAACATGCGTGTTTTTAAAGAGTATATACTCGGATTCATTATTAAAGACATCAAACTGTATTATTTATCATAGCTACATTCCGAATATATTTTTAATTTACGTTAGAGAAAGAATTACTTTGTTATGGGCAACATAAATATTTACAATTTATGTTCAAAATTCTCAACTATATTTTATAGATAACTACGCATTATTTCAAATGACTTTTTCTGAAGTGAAATAATGCGTCCGCGGTCTAAACATGTTAACTGACATTTTTTTCGAAATTGATTTTTCGAATCGCGCTTCGGTATCTAGAGCATGTAGAGCATCTAGAGCGGTCTAAGCATGTTATCTGTTTATGGCGTCTTATGGGAAATCCATGCTTTTTCCCACATCAGCTCAGTTTACTCGTACAATAGGCCAGTGAGACACATGTCAGTGTGTGTGCAGTTGAGTGGATAGGTGTGTCGAAAGTTTTTGTGGCTACTTTCACGTCATTTTCGATGTTTCCGTCTACAAATCGCTGTAAAGCCGAAAGTGAGCGACGCGTCTCATTTACTAACACTTAGAACATTTTTGCAACAAATTATTAAAAATTTTTGCAAGCACATCTATCTTCGTCTTGCGATTTCAAACATGGCGACATATAAAACTTGCCCGCAGCTTGAAAAACAACGCAGAAACATGTGAGCCCGCGAAAAACAATAGAAACCCAACCACTTTTAGATAACATATGAATAGCTTTCATTTGTCATATAACGTTCAATGTTGATTTAACTATTATAAAACTAACGTGTATTATTTTTCTCTCGTAAATGAACAAAAAAACGCTTTACAGTTTAAAAAAATTGAAAATTCCAAAAATAAAAACGATTATCAATCGCTGTGTAAAATTTCGGTTAACAGGTTTAAACCACGGACCCCTGAAATATTCTTGAAAATATTGCAACAAAATATAAGTTAATAAAAAACACAATTCTTAGAGACCGGATTTTGTATTGTTCCATGTAGCTTGGTGTTCAGATTCTTTTTTAAAATCCTAATAAATTAAATAAGTATTTTTCGGCTTTCGGAATCAAACTGTTACCAGTAGCGCAAATCCGTTTTAAAACAGGGCAAGGACGACGAGTTCCAGTAGGATATAAATTAATATTTACGAAAAAATTTTTTTATCAAAATAGTTTAATCCTCAATCAAATAGGTGAAGTTGAAATCTAGAAAGATTAATTTTAAATCAAATAGTTGAATGGTCCGCAGTCTAAACCTGTTACCTAACATTTTTTTCCGAAATTGTTTTTTTTTGTATTCTCGGGAATCTTTTTAGAGTTAGTTAACATCCCGCAAATGAAACAGCAAAATTAGTTTTAGTTTTTTTGTATAAATTTTCGAAAATCGCGTTTTGATATATGCAGCTTAGGTCCACAGTCTAAATTTTTCTTCGCCGTGTAAAATGTCTGAAATGTCAGTTAGTCAGTTAACAGGTTTAGACCCGGACCTTTCATTTGATTTTTCAACTAGAAAAGATATTTCTTACCCGAAAATGGAATCCTCGAATTTCTCGTGTCAAAAATTAATTGTAGAAAAAACGAATTTTCAACCAGCTAAACTCAGCCAAACAAGACAAATTATTTACAAAACATTGGAATATTCAAACCGAAAATATGATTTTTCAAAAAAAAAAGTTCATTTTTTAACAAATAAGAAAATTTTCATAGAAATAGTTTTATTTTTAACCAAATAGTTGATTTTTCAACCAAAAAGCCAAGAAGACAGATTTTGTACAAAATAGTTGAATTTTAGACCCGAAAATATGAACTTTCAAATAAAATGATAAATCATCGACTACACAAAAATAAAAAATAAAATAGTTTAACTTGAAATGAAACATTTGCTTTTTCGAGCAAAAAGATGAATTCTCAACGAATTACGTAATATTTGATTTTTCAACCCAAACATATTTTCATTGACAATGAAACATAGTTTAATTTAACCAAACCAGACGAATTTTAATAAAAATAAATGAGAAGTTTGATTGGCTTGAATTAAACCACCAAAAAAGGGCCGTTTTCTTTCAAAAATGTTAGCTTTAAAATCAAATATCTTTGAAATTGTACTGCTAAACCGAAATTTCTCATTAATTTCAAATTAAAGAAAAGTACACACAGCAGGTACAAAATACGAAAACAAAAAAGTCTTCAGTTTCTTTGCAAGTCTAAACATTTTTTTGTAGAAAAATATCTAAAAGTAAACACTAAACTAACCGAATAGAGAATGCTGCATCGTCAATAGTACTTTATACATAGGAATCATAATAATTTGTTGTCCGTCTCAAAACCTATATTATTTTCTAATCTGTGAAAAGTTAAGGGAGGCTTTTATATTGAACCCAATGGCTTTAATGAGGTTTTAATTTATGCATAATTGAAAATATATGTGAGTGAAGTTTCATGAATCTTTGTGAAAATGTAGAAGGTTTATGATTTTAAGGCCATTTTTCCCACAAGGATGAGAAATATGTAATTTATCAATTTTATGTCTTACATTATCCTAATGGTACCCTGTAAGTAGTAATGTACTTTCTAGCCAGCCTTTCCAACCCATCCCTTTATCAAATCCTGGCTGCGCTCATACTTTAATTTCTAAGCAAAATTTCCGAATTTGTAACCTCATATTTCAATAGTAATAAAAATTATCTTCAATATTTATTTAAACTATTATTATTTAGTCCATAAATTGATTTTAAAATCCTATTTATTTATCTCAGGCTTCACATTTCCCCCTTTTTCTTATTTCCTCTTAAATGCGAATTAAATTAATAGAACTCAATAAGAAAACCCAAATTTTTATTGGGAGTTTATTCATTTTATTTTCAGTGTGATTACAAAAATTCAACTTTTTTGTTGAAAATTTAACTGTTTTGTAGAAAATTGTTGAATTAAAAAAAAATCTTTTTGCTAAAAAATAAATTTTCTTGGTTAAAAATTCAACTATTTGGTAATAGTGGTAATCTGTAAAAGTTAAAGATTCAAGTATTTTGTTGAAAATTGTTCTTTTTCCTTAAATCCAACTATTTGTTATTTAAACTGAAAATCTATTACTTTCTTAAAGATTCATTTTTGTGGAAGATTCTCAAGTTTAGTTAGAAATTACTCTCTTTGTCTAATAATTGAACTACTTTGTTAAAAATTCATTATTTTTAATGAAAATTTAACTTTTTCATTGAAAAATGATCTCTTTGGGTGAAAATTTAACTACTTTAATTACATTTTTTTAACAGAAAAGTTAGCAACTTCGCTGAAAATGTATCTTTTTTGGTTGAAAACAAACTTTTTTCGTTGCAAATTTAATTGCATGGTGAAAAATTCACCTTGTTGGTTTAAACATCCAACTGTTTTTAGAAATTTATTTTTTTATTGAAAATTAATTTTTTTCAATAAAATATCAACTAATCTATTCTTGTTTCAATATCACATCTCTTGGTTCAAAATTCAACTATTTGGTTAAAAATGTATGAATATTGTTGAGAATTGGACTTTTCTAGTAGACAATTAATCTTCTTGTTTAAAAAATCATCCTTTTGTTTAAAAGTTTATCCGTTTGTTTGAAAATTGAATTCTTTGACTTGAAAATTCAATGTTTTCGATCAAGTTTTTTTTCTTTATTGACTGAAAAATTTTCTTGGTTTCAAATTCAACTCTTTTTAATTTTTGTTTAATTTGAAAGTTTGTCTCTTTTGGTATAAATTCCATATTTTTTGGTTTAAAATGCAACTATTTAGTTGGAAATGAGTCTCATTATAGCCCGCTCCATTTTTTTTGTTCACGCCTGAGTGCTCGCCTGTGTGACAAGCACAAACCCCGCGCAGCTCCTGTTACACCTACCTGCGGCGCGGCGTCAATTCTCGGAAAGGATATAGAAGGGAGGACTATTGAAGGGTTTCACTGTATTGCATTTTTCATTTAGGATTCACCTTATTTGGTTGAAGATTCAACCACTTGTTTGAAAGTTTAACTACTTTGGTAATTCATAAGAAACCAGTAAGATTTTACCAAATCCCCTCACCCAAAATCGTTTCAAATTATTTCAGAATTAGCTCTAAATACCAAATAATTGATTTTTCAACCAAGAACATGATTTTCGAACTAGAACATTAACTTTATATTGAAAGAGACGAGTTATCAGCTAAAATACATGCATTTTCAAAGAAGTAGATGAATTTTCAAAAACAAAACTAATTTTCAAAGATTATGAGTTTTCGAAGAAAAGGACAAACTTTTATCAAGACACATAAATTTTGAACAACAAAAATTAATTCTGAAACAAAAACTTGAATTTTCTACCAAAGTAGTTAAATTTTTAACCCAAAAAGACGAATCTTCAACGAAATAGTTACATTTTTAACCTAGAGAAATATTTTTCTATTAAAAAGGACGAATTTTTAGCTAAAATAAATCAATTAAAAAAAATGAATGTTCAAACAATGATATACATTTTCAGCCAAAAAGACGAATGTTTAGCAAGATTCATAAATTTTCAACAACAAAAATTAATTTTTAACTACATATTAAAAATAACGAGTTTGCAGCACGAAATTTTCAAAAAAGTAGTTGACATTTTTGACTAAAAAAGAAAAATGTTTGAATAAATAGTTAGATTTTCTACTAAGAAAGACAAATTTGCAACACAAACTAAATTAATTATATTTCTTAGTTGAAAAAGTAAGTTTATACTAAAAAAGAAAACAAATTTTTAACAATCAAATTAAATATTCAACCAAAGAAATGAATTTTCAGCAAAAATAATGGATCTTCAACAAAATGAATTTTCAACAAATTAGTCCAACTTTTAACTACTGTCGGCGAGAATGTGGTAGGCATCTGCTTTTAAGGCAGACTGAAAAATGTAAAAAAAAAGTAAGGATTTTCGGGTACATTTGAGAACAGTCAAGTTTAGAGTATTATTTCCTATGCAAGGAGCAATGGGAAAAATTTGAACAAATTCATGAGTATGAAGAAAACTGTTGTGAACAAATTCTAGTTGAGAAATTTGAGAAATAATAACATACATCATACAACTATATTATCTTCAGTTCCAATAAAGATATTAAAGCAATTCAAACTACAAACTGTAACGAATAGACTCTGTAATTATTTTCAATCATCCGGAAGGATATGATAGTCTTATTTTTTGTGAAAATCGCGATATTTTAAGACCATTTTTTTGTAGGAAAACAAGTGCCAGAAAGCCGCCCGGACCCTTTTTTTTGTTACTGCCAACCGCTCGTGCCTTTCCTCGACACGTGGTTCTGAATCCTTAGATGGCACCTGTCACGTCCTCGGCAGCAAAAAAGGGTCCGGGCTGCTTTCTGGCACTTGTTTTCTAACAACAACATAAATGTCTAAAATGATTGGAAATAATTACAGAGTCTATCCGTTACAGTTTGCAGTTTGAATCGCTTTAATATCTTTAAGCAACAATTTTTATTATTTCTCAATTTTTTCAACTGCAATTTGTTCACAACAGTTTTTTTCATGCTCATGAATTTTTTCAAATTTTCCCCATTATTCCTTGTAGAAGAAATAATGCTCTAAACTTGAGTGTTCTTAAATTTACCCGAAAATCCTTACTTTATTCACATTTTTCAGTCTGCAAAGCACAAAATTTTTTTAAATAAACGTCTTCAACCTCATTTACGTAGAATACTCATAGCTTACATATGAATATTTATTTATTTCACTAACCTTTTTTTGTGATGAGTTGTAAAGCTACAAAGGCAGACCTGCCATTTTCTCGCCGATAGAAAATAGGTCAATTAAAAAAAAAAGAGTTTTCAACCAAAATGATGAGTTTTCAGATAATAAAATTAACTCAATGACAAAAAGACGAATTTTGAAAAAAAAATTAATTTTTACATTTTCAATTAGAATTATTCATAAGAAAGTAGGTTTCATTTTGAGCTTAAATATAAGAAAAAAAGAATTTCTAACAATATAATTAAATTTTCATAGAAACAAATGAATTTGCTACCAAAATAGATGAATTTTCATCCCAAAAAGACAAATTTGCCACAAAACAATTATTAATTCTTTATATTAATTATTGGTTTTATGACTTTTGTAATCCGTAAATGATGAAGATTTAGATTTCCACCAGACATTTCGGCTCCATATATGGGTGTCTTAAGTAATTTATTCTAGAAAGTTACACATTTGGTATAAGTTTTTGGTACATTTCAATGCGCTTTTTCGCCAACACAATTTTCTTAGCGCCGAACTTTTTAAAAAATATAAAATTCATTATTGTTATATATAACTAAAATGCAATAACAATCTTTAAATGTTGTCATTAATCAGTGTCTATAGCAAACGACAGTTTAAACCATTACGTTCTTGTAAAGTGATTTGATGAAACAAATCAATCCTTTTTTCGACCATTGATATTTATTGATTTCAAATCGTATATTTCAAATTATTTATGTCTTACGGTCCAATCATAAATCAAAAATAAATTATGAGTCAAAAAACATGTTCTTCGAAACTCAGATATTTATTTAGTAGAAAAACTCCTTTTAAACTTCCTTGCGTTTCAGTACACATGCGTACCTTTTTCAAAGGTTCTTAACCTAAATAATTATATTAAAGATTAGTAATTTTAGTCTGAACAAATATGATGGATAATTACGTAGATTTAAATACATTGTTACCTGAGTTGATGATGGTTTAAAATAGTCAAACAGATCGAATATCAGTCAAAAAAACAAAACAATAAAATCAATTGTTTAAAAAAAAAGAATTAAAATTTAGTCATTTAGAAATTTCAAAAATACTGAGACTTACGTTTTTATTTTAATATCCGCACATATAGTCCGAAGAAATTATTGCACTACAATTATTCACTTAGAATACTGATTTTTATTCATTGCTTACTTTTTAATGAGCATGCGGACAATTAAAAGAGCGGAGCTACAAAGTTATATATCTGAACTTAAGATACGGAAAAGCAGACAGATAAAAAATGGCAATATGTTATTGAGTTTTAACTAAACTTTTTAGTGTTTTCATATTATCAAAAATTAATATATTTACTGAGATACGCAAAAGCCACGAACAGCAGATTAATTTTGCAGCCAAAAAAATTAATTTTCAGCCTAATTGTTGATTAAACTCGATTAAAAGTTAATTACTTAAATTACCTAAATTACTTAAAATTACACCATACTCTCGCGTTCAGTCCAGTGTTGGGGTTTTCCTTTAAATAACCTTGGACTGATTTCGGAGGAATCGAAACGTAAACAGTGAGGGTCGCCTGACTCGTTTTTTATTGGAATATATATCTATATATATAATATCGCAACCGCTCTCGCCCTGCTCCTCTGAGAAATTGCTTGAGCCAGCAGTTGTAGGAAGGCTGAGAACGGGGTGACTGAAAGCGAGAGTTTGGTGTACCTGGATTGCAAGTTTATTACCCAGGATTAGATGTGGATTACTCTGGATTACAAATGGATAACGGCGGATTATAAGTTTATTACACCGGAATACAAGTGGATTACTCCTGAACACTAGGAATACTTCGAATTACGTTAGATTACACCGGATTGCTCGGATCAGACCGGATTACACTCGGTTACAGCGGCTTACCAGTTCGAATAACCGATAGGTCAAGCGGATTACGGTCAGAGTTATTTCCCCTAGATCGGGACCAACGTTTACAATCGATCTCAATTGTATATGACATCAATAAATATTCAATCGAACGTGATCGGGTACATGGTACATATCAGAGAATCGGTTATAAAATAATGATGGTGATAGTGGCAGATTAGCAATCCAAAGCGCACGTGCGGCCTGCCTTGCTATTAATTTACAATCGAGCTTTCAAAAAAAGCCTTGAAGCCGATCGGCGGCGTGCCTCTCTTTTCTCATATGAAATCATACAGATTCATAGTAGTGTCATTATATGAAAATCAGGCTCTAAAATTACTCATAGAAGATTAGCTGTCGAGGGACGGGCCTAAAACATGCATACAGCATGCATGCCTTCGCGAAGCAAATTGCTCGACCATCGGTCATAGAATGTGAAAAACAATAATAATCGACGATAATATACGATGATAATCGACAAACGAGACATCGTCAATGTAGAGACTTTTATACACACTTTAAATGTTTTCCACAATAATGTACATATCTTCTCAATTTTATTATCAAGCTTTAAATTAGTAAGTTAATAAAGCTTCAAGGACCAACTTCTAGATTGACAGCATATTTTACAAAAGATTTCGAATAAGGTTTGATTTTAACATAAATATTTTTAGAAGAGAAGCAAATGCAACTTAGATAAAAAAAATAATTTAATATTGCATTTAAATTTCCAAAAATAAAATATATTCCTATATTCATTGATATATCAGGCACGAATTCAGAGAAGTCACCTGGAGGGGGCAAAGTCGGGCAATTTCATATTTGAGAGATATGACTAATTAAATTGACCAATTTCTAACCAATTATCACTAGAAATCCCGTTTTGCGCGCTACGCGCGCAAGAAATTTCTTGTTGTCAGCAAAATAGTCAAATCTAAATATTTTAGAGTGGCCCCTAAAAACAAAACGAAATTGCTGGTCATTTCCCAGTTTCCAAACATTATTCCACGACATATAAATTAAAACTTTAAACTTTTAGACCTAAAAAATGTTTAACTTTAATTTTTAATACTCAACTGCAAAATAAAAGCATTTGAAACATTGAAACTCATCTAAATTATCATATGTAGAATAAAAATTAAATCTTCATTAAATAATTCATCGAACAATTTCATTAGACTTTTTCAAACTTACGGTTCTTTTCCTTGTCTAAAAAAGCCGAGTTTCTTTCCTTTAAATCTCTTATCGCGGTTTGAAAAAATAGGCTGTATTACTATTTTTGTTTTTAAATGGTTGTGAAAGAGTTTAAAACAATTGAATTCATAGAATTTCCAACGATGTCAATTATTTTAAGAAATCTTTAAGGTTTTTAAACTTTTTAAGGAAATTTAAAATATTTGAAATGATTTTTGATGGATTTCAAAAGATTTAAAAAAATTCTAAACATTTTATAATATTTCTATAATCTGCAAAGAATCTCACAAAAATGAAGGAATTTCGTAGGATTCCAAATATTTAAAGACAGTATCAAAGATTTAAAGATAGTATCAAAGATTTAAAGATAATTTCAAATATTTCGGTTAATCTGCGATTTTAAAGAAATTCCTTAAATTTTGAAAGATTTGAAAGGATTACGTAGGATTTATAAAATGTTAGAATATTGAAAGACCTCAAGGGATTTCAGAGAATTTCCAAGATATACAAATATTTCAAAGCATTTTAAAAATATTTTATAAGATTTCCGCAAATTTCCGTAATTCTAAGGGATTTCAAAGATTTTCAAATTGATATTTTAATAAATTTTTCTGGATCTCAAAGGGTTACAAAAGGCTCCAAATATATGAAGATATTTAAAGGAATAAGGATTTCATGTTGTTTCACGGGATTTCAAAGGATTTTATATTTTAATGGGTTTCAAGGAGTCCATTCGCAGGAATTGAGGGATTTCAAAGGATTCAGAACATTTGAAAATATATTCAAACATTTTGAATAAATGTCAAGAACTTTAATGGTTTTTAAGGGATTTGAAATTCACTAGTGTTTTTAAGTAATTCAAAAAATTGTATGCGGTTTTAAAGAATTTCCTAGAATTTCAGAAGATTTAGAAGGATTTTATAGGATCTATAAGGTTTTAGCATATTGAACAAGATTTCAGGATATTTTTAAAGCACTTTAACGGATTTAATTAGATTTTCAAATATTTAAGTGATTTTAAGGGATTTTAAAAGCTCTTAAGGTATTTTATTTAATATTCCAGGATTTCAGGAAATTTTATACGATTTCATAGAATTTCACGGATTTTTCAAGGGATTTTACTTACATTTCAACGGATTATAAAGATCTGAACTGATCTTATGATATTTTAAAGAATACATATAAAAAAGAATTTCATAAGGTTCAGGGAATTTTAACCGGATTTTTAAGAATTTAAGGGTTTACATTTTTAATAATTTTTAATACTATTTTTTGTAATTAATATTAAAAGAGTCATAAATTCTCGAAAACGATAACATCCGCTAAAATCCTACGAACCGCACCAACCAATAACCATCCGAATGCTTCTTTTTCTTCAGTTCAATTTAAAAACTTGTAAACTCTAAAAAAGCACTAAAAACTTTACTTTTGAAATTAGTTTTATCTGGGCAAAACACCTAGCATGATATTCAAAAATTACTAACGTTCCTGATTAAATATTTAAAAATTAAAAATTAAATAATTCCAAATTTCCTTAAAAATTTAAATATTCTAAAACTAGATTCGTGAAACTAAATTGTTAGAAATTAATCACTTACAAATTATACTTCACGCTTTTTAAAATCTAAATGACGTATACTATGATAAACTGTCAAGTCGACAGTTGGACAATGTAAATCAATTAATTAGAAAAATAGTATGGATAATCTTTTCTAATCATTTTAATATTAATATTTTTCATGCTTGTTCCGATTTTTCCTGTGAAATAAATTTATTTAATTTTTTACCCACTGATAACATAAAACACCTCTATAACAAAGAACATTTACATAGTGATTTTAATGAACATCTATTAGTAACCTAAAAGACGAAGTTTCCTCAATTATTTAATTTTTTACAAGTTAAAACCAAAAAATCAATACTATTACATTGCAAATTTTTTCAATGCATATCTATATGTCTAGACCTTTACTTCAATGTGAGCCATCCCCGAAAAAAGCAGACAAAAAAAAAGCTTCCATAATCCAAGAAGGTAAAAAAAAACAAATTTTTCCATTATTCTTATAATAATACTTAATACTGTGATACACAACTTTTTATTTTGTAATGCCCCATTTTTTATATATTTTAACCTTTGATAACAAAAAAATACTTTGACGTAATTTCTATTATATTTACTACCATATAAAATGTCGAATTTAAACTAAAAACAGTTGAATTTAATCAAAAAAAGACGAATTTTCAACCAAATAGTTGAATCATTATCCAAAACAGATTAATTTTCAAACAGTTGAATTTTTAATCAAGCAACAGATTTAATTTTCCAAGCAAGAAAGATTTTTCAGTAAAAAAAATCAACCGCATTGTTGAATCTTCTACAAAACAGTTAAATTTTCGACCAAAAATTATGATTGTTAAAAAATTGTGATTCTTAAAAAAATTGTGGAATGTTCATCAACAAAATTAAATTTTTAATCGAACATGGTCATTTTGATTGGTGATTTTGTAGAAATCAATGTCCACAAACTGCTTTTCGTTGAATTTTAATTTGTTAAATATTTACCTAATCCATTTTTGATTCAGAATTGATCTTTTCTAGTTAGAAAAAAGTTTTTGTTATTGAATTTTCAATTGCATTTAAAAAATTGTTCTTTTGTTTAAAGAGTCATAATTTTAATTAAAAATTCTTCTCTTAAATTGGAAATTTAACTATTTTATTGAAAATTTAATTAGGTGGTTTAAAGTTGAAATACTTTGTTAAAAGTTACTGTTTTTGCTTAAATATTCATCTCTTTGGTTGAAAATGTAAGTATTTTATTAAAACTTCGTTTCTGTTTTATTTTAGAGTGTTTGAAACTGAAAATTCGAATATTTCAATTTTCCTCAAAACTGATTATTTTAGTATAAAAAACCGTCTTTTCGGTTTTAAAAATTTATCTCGTTTTGAAAAATTTCATACTTTTGGTTCAAAATACCATTTTTTAATCAAAATTAATGGGGTTTCATAAAAGATTTAATTATTTCATAGAAAAATTGTTATTTTCTGTTCAAAATTAAACTTTTCGATTTATTCTAGATTTTTAACGATATTGTCAAATAAACGCAACGCCACACAAATTCCCGCCCCCAATTCAAATTCGTCACGTTATGTCCGCCAGATGGCGATAAAATCGGAATACAAATGGCGACCTCCACGATTCAAGTTGAAAATGTTTAAGGATAGTTTTAAATATTATAAATCACGAAATCCGCCTCCTGATCTCAAGAATATAATTGATTTCAATCATCCAAATTTATCTAAAGTATGCATTATACAAATTTGGCTAACAACTCCAATACTTGTTTCTCAGTTTCCCAATTATATTTTTGTAGGTTAGGAAAATATCCACTGTAGAAAATAAAGTGCATAATTGGGAAAAATTGGGATTAAAACCATTAAACAAATGGAATATTTATGAATTAATAACTGTGCCTGGTATGTAACCTTATATTTTTATTAATTTGTGTAAATGCTGTTACGAAATATCGCAGTGTTTACATTTGTTTGTAAACACGTCTGTTATTCGGCGTATCAAAACAAAAACTTTATCATTTCCGTGCAAGTTATTAAATTTTTTTTACAAAATAATTGTTTTCATTCTTTGGAAATTTGGAGATTTTTTATTTCAGGACTAATTTATATCGAAAATCCTTTTACTGAATTTGGTCAACAAAATTGGATTCTTAAATGTGTCAAAGATTTTTCGAGAAAACCCAATAAATTGAATCTGGATGCTCATTCTCTACTTCATGATAATGAATCTTGGTGGGAAGCTTGTTTTAAGTAAGTATGAATATAATTAAGCGGATTAAATAAAAAATGTTATGCCTTTATTCAAATTTTTAAAGATCTTGTGATCAGTGGTGTAGTCAGAGATCTAGTGTAGTCCTAAGAGAAAAAATAGCCTGGCGGTAATTTGCATAAACTGTTACCAGTTTGAGGGAAAACGTTGAAACACAAGTTTTACCAATGTTATTATTTCTGATTAAAAGCGTTCTAAATTGTAAACTTTTAGATGAAATTTTAAAAATTGAACAACTTTATTCTAAAAGTTTGGAAATTTTTGTATCATTTCTAATTTAAAGCTTATAAAATAAAACAATTTTATTTTAAATATAATCCCGAATTTCAATTATTTAAGATTAAAAGAAACTTTAGAATTCGATCATTTCAAATTCAAAGAAATTAAAACTGTAACTGTAACAAGTTTCTTTCTCAAGATTATACTTGAGTTATAAATTTTATTATTTGCTTGTAAATTTCATAATTTTTTAAAAAGACATAACCTTCTTTGGATGGAAATTTAATTATTTTAAAAAGTTTTTGTTTTGCTTAATTCATCTGTTTTAGGAGATGATTCATCTTTCTTGAATAAAAATGCAACTTTTCGGTTAAAAATTCAACTCTTTTTGGAAAGTTTGTCTTTTTGAATTTAAAATTCACCTGGTTTAGCAGAAATTGCATATTTTTTTGATAAAAATGCAACTGTTTGGTTGAAAATTCAACAATTTTGTTAAAACGTCATAAAAAAAAATTGTTTTAGTTTTTATTTAATTAAAAATCCATCTGTTTTAAGAAAAATGTGATTTTTTTCGGATAAAAATGTAACTGTTTGGTTCAAAATTTAACTATTTTGTTAAAAAGTCACACTTTTTGATTAAAAATTCTAATATTTTCTTGAAAATTTAACTATTCTGTAGAAAATTTACTTTGTGTTCAAAATTTATATTTTACTGTTAAGAAATTCACTGAAATATTTTCTGGATGAAAGTTCCACATAAAAAAAATGTCTCGCTTTCTATCATAAATTCTATCTTTATTATAAAATGCATCCTTTTCAGTTGAAAAAATTCAACTTTTTTTTCTTTAATTACAATTTTTTCTGCAAGAGAAATTTCATCTTTTTTAATAAAAATGCAACTATTTAGGAGAGAATTCAGCAATTTTGTTAAAACGGTCATCTTTTTTGGTTAAAAGTTCATATTTTTTTATTAAAAACTCCATTTTTTTCGTAGAAGATTATTTCTTGTTTAAAAATTCATATTTTGATCGTGAAAACTCGACTGAAATATTTTTCAACAGAAAATTCAACAATTTGCTTGAAACTTTAAAACTGCATCTGTTTCAGAAGAAATTTTATTTTTTTAAATGAAAATACAGCTTTTTTGTTAAAAATCAAATACTTTTTCTTGGTTTAAAATTCATTTTTCAAAAGAAAAGGTGCATTTTCCATTTGTTTCAAATTGATATTTTTAGTTGAAAATTCACCTTTTTGGAAAAATAATAATTTTTTTAGTTTGAAAATTCATTTTTCTATGATAAAAATGTATCATTTTCATGGAAAAATAATTTGTTGCTGAAAAGTCATATTTTTGGTTTGAAAATTCAATTTTTGTATAGAAAATTTGTCTTCTGGCTTGGTAGTTTAACAATTTAGATGAACTTTTATTTATTTATTAGAGTGAACAATCGTCATTTGTTGGAAATTCGTCGTTTTGGTTTTAAAATACTTTTTTGTTGTTGTATATATTTAATTTTTGTATTGAAATATAAACTATTATACTTTTTCGTTGAAAATTTGTCTTTTTATATTGAAAATATTCAGCAATTTTAATCGTGAAACTCGACTGAAAGCTTTTTCAAAAGAAAATTCAACTGTTTTTTGACATTTGTCTTTTTGATTTAAAACTTTATGTATTATAGAAAAAATTTCATTTTTTTTTAATGAAAATGCAACTTTTTTGTTAAAAATCATTCTTCTGTGCTTGGGTATCGAACTAATTTGTATAAAAGATTTGGTAAAATCACTTTGTTAATTAATCACATTCTCGTTAAAGATTTATATTTTAAGTTGAAAATACATCTCTTTGCTTGAAAGTTTTGATTATTTTGTTGAAAATCAATCTTTTTTAATTGAAAATTTAACTACTTAGGTAAAAGTTAAACTACATTGTTAACAATTTATTGTCTTGATTGAAGGTTTATGTCTGGTGGGAAATTTAACTGTCTAGTGAAAAATACTTTTTTTGATTTAAAATAAATTTCTTAACAGAAAATGTCACTTTTCCATTTTTTTAAGATGAATGTTTTGTAGTTAAAATTCGCCTTTTTGCTAAAATAACTATTTAGTTTGAAATTTCACTTTTGTTGGATAAAAATGCATCAGTTTCGGGGAAAAATACTTTTTTGTTAGAAAATTCAATTTTTGCAAAGAAAATTTATCTTTTGGTTCAAAGGTGCAATAATTTAGATTAAACTTTTATTTATTTTTTAACTGAAAACTCTTTATTTGTTAGAAATTCGTCTTTTTGGTTTTAAAATTCTTTTTGTAATTATGACACTTTTCCATTCGAAATTTGTCTTTTTAGGTTGAATATTCAAAATTTATGTTAAAAATTCAATTATTTTGTTAGAAATTTCAGTATTTTGTTAAAAAGCCATCTTTAATAGTAGAAAAGACCTTTTTTTGTTTGAAATAAATTTAAAATTTTGAAAATTCTAAATTTGTATATGAAATACTGTTTTATTCCGTTTATAAAATATGCTATATTAAAAATATAAAAAGATTAAAATTCTGGTATTTTAATATTAAAGATTTGAAATAAAAAATTAGTCAAGGAAAAATCAGAGAATTTTGAAAATGTTCTCGGTATCGCAGTTTTTCACAACAGGCGCTACGAGCGATGCAAACTAACTAAATCCGAATTGAGGCATCCAAGTTTTCCGGGAGTGGAGTCTCCTTATACTACTTCGTGAGGAAAATTCAACTTCATTTTTGGGTAAAAGTTCCTGTTCTTATTGAGAAGGAAACTGTCATATTTTTGGTTCCGAATTCATCTCATTTGCTAACAAATTCTATTATTTGATGAAAATTGTAATACTTTTGTTGAAAATGTAAGTATATTATTATAAAGTCATATTTTTATCAAAAATTCAACTACTTTGTTAAAAATTCATTTATTTAGTTGAAAGTTTATCTCTTTGGTTAAAAATTTATATTTTTTACTTGGAAGTTCTACTTTCAGGTTGAAAATTCGTCTTACTTGGTAGAAATTTATTCTTATTGGTTGAAAATGTTAAAAATATAATTTTTTGGTTGAAATATCAGCTGATATATGCTTCGTTGAGAATTCAACTTTTTTGGTTGAAGCTAAAACTATTTTGTTCAAAATGCAGGTATTTTGTTCAAAATTCGTGTTTTTGGAAAAAAGTTTATCTTCTGGATCGAAAATTCATCTTTTTGGTTGAAAATTTAACAACTTTGTTGAAAATTCATTTTTATTCTTAAAAATTGTTATTTTTTTATTTAAAAATTTAACTAAAGGGTTCGCAGTCAAACCTGTTAGCTGATAAGTTGGAAATTTGTATTTTTTATATAACATTAATCTTCTTGGTCGAAATTTTATCATTTGGGATGAAAATTAAACAATTTTTTTGAAAATTCGCTTTTTTTTTGTACTAAGTTATTTTTTTATCAGAGTTTTTTATCTGAAAATTTAACTATCATTCCGTGTTTGGGTGAAACTTCATCCTGTATATTTTATAAGTTAAAAATTCAACTATTTTTTGGACAATACGTATGTTTTGTTGAAAAGTCGGCTTTTTGGGTAAAAGTTTATCTTATTTGTTGAAAATTCAACTTTATGGTTGATAATTTAACTATCTTGTTAAAAGTTACTCTTACTAGATTGAAAATGATCTTTTTGATTGCAAATTCATATTTTACGATTTAAAAGTCCACCGTTTTATAAAAAATTCGACTCTTTAGCTTAAAAAATTTACTCTTCCGTTGAAAATCGATCTTTCATGGGAGAGAAGTCATCTTTCTTGGGTGGAAATTAACTTTTTTGATGAAAATTCAACTATTTCGTTAAAAATCTAATTATTTTTGGAAAATTTTACTATTTTATTAAAGGAATCATTTTTGGTTTAAAATTTAACAAATTTATTGAAAATTAATTTTTTTTTAAATTATTCTATTTATCTGAAAATTTAACCATTCCGTCTTCGGTTAAAATTTCCTCTTGCATATTGGATAAGTTGGAAATTCGACTTTTTGGTTGAAAATTTAACGATTTTGTTGAAATTCGTTTTTCTTTTTATACAAAGTTATTTTTTTATCAGAGTTTTTATCTGAAAATTTAACTATTTCTCCATTTTGTGTTTAAAATTCATCCTGTATGTTGTATAAATTAACTATTCAACTATTTGGTAAGAATGCATGTTCTGTTGAAAGATCGTCTTTTTGGTTAAAAATTTATCTTATTTGTTTATAATTCGATTTTTTGGTTGAAAATTCAACTGTTTGGAAGAAAATTCATAAATTTCATTAGGAAGTCGCTTTTTTGGATAGAAAATAACTCTTGTTTGTTAAAAATTCTACTTTGTGGTTAATAATTCAACTATCTTGTTAAAAGTTCATATTTCTCGATTGAAAATGAACTTTTTTGTTGAAAATTCATGTTTTCCGATCGAAATTTAACTATTTTGATAAACTCATCATTCTTGGTTGGAAATTGAAGTATGCTGTTAAAAATTCATTATTTTGGATAAAAAATTAATCTTTTATGCAGAAAAATCATCCTTCTTGGTTAAAAATGTATCTTTTTTGGACCTGTTATTTTGTTGAAAATTAATCTTTTTTGGGTAGAGAATCTTTTTTTGCAGAAAATTCAACTATTTTTTTGAAAATGGAATATATTTCGGTTTGACATCTTAGGAATTTAAAGTTTTTTGTACTCTAGATTGCAAAATTGCATGGAATTGCTAAAAATCTCATAGATTTCATAAAATTTAAAAACATTTTTATACATTTTTTAGAGATTACATGAAATCACATGGTTCTTATGAAAAATATTGCAAAAAAATTTGTATCAAATCCCAGCATATATTTTCAAAGTTACGCAAAATTCAGCGAAGCAACAAAAATTTTGATAAGATTGAAATTGAATAAACTTTTGATATGTAATTTATTTATTCTTGCTTTAATTTTTCAATGCAACATAAAGCTGATGTTGATCCTACATGAAGATTAGTTCATTTTTATTATTTGTTATTATTTTTGATAATATGCAACACTATACATATACAACCATTAAACCAAAATATGCAATTTAGAACATTTTTATTTATTCAATAAAAATAAATCACTCCTCCAAAGTCAGAAATTTGTACAAAAATCTTAATTTTTTTCTTTTTTATGCACTGATAGTAAAAATAAAAGAAACATAGCAAATTAAACGTTAACATATAAAATTTAAATCACCAATATTTCTGCATTGTTACTAATTTGAACTAATTAGAACTACATTGTTAAATATTCATATTTTTGGAAGACGATTGAACTATTTTATTAATAATTCGTTTTTTCTTTGTTTGAAAATTAATATTTTTAAATCATAATTTAATTATTCCATTTTTTGTTAAAAATTAATTGTTTTCATTTGAAAAGTTTACTATTTGGTTAAAAATTAAATTGTTTTGTTAGAAATGTTTCTTTTCTAGTAAACAATTAATTTTCTTGATCAAAAGTTCAACTCCTTTGTTAAAAATTTATCTTATTAGTTCAAGATTCATCGGTTTGGTTTTAACTACGAATTTAACGAAATCATTCAATTTCGAGATTCTTCGTTCAAAAAAAAAATTGTTCAATTTTGAACCCTTTTAATTAGAAATAGTACCATTTTAATTATTTTGAATTTTAAATTATCCAACTTTTAAAATTATAATCTGAAAATATTCCATTTTTAACGTTGAGAATTGTCCTATTTGGTGTAATTAACATTATAAGCGATACTATCAGGGGGGGATTCTAATGTGACTAAAAAATGTATCGCGTATTTTGTGAATAGTCCTTTTTTGAAATATCAATCTGAACTCATCCAATTTCAAGATTCTTTAATCCAATATGATATTGTTCAATTTGGAACACTTTGAAATATAAATGATACAATTTCAACTCCTTTCTAATGAAGTTGCCCCGTTTCCAAAATTTTAGTCTAGAATTTTTCAATTTTGAAAGTTTTGATTACAAAATTTTCAACTATAAACGTTATTATTTAGAAATTATACAAGTTCAGTTCCTCTTGATCACGTTCAAAATATTGTCTTTTCGTTTTAAATTTTAATCAATCTAAAATTTATTGATTTGGAACGTTTTGAATACATAATCATTCAATATATATTTTTTTAAATTTTAAACGAATCCAATTCGAATTTATTAATTCTGAATGAACAACAAGAAGTGAACGAGCGCAAAGCGCGCGTTTGGGTCCCTGGCTTTTTATTTACTAACATTAAAACAATAAACAATTTAAAAATCCATTATTAAACAAATTTTTTAATATTAAGAATTTTATAAAATTTTGAAACAATAATTAATAATTTCGAATTAAAAGCGATTGGAATTTTAAACAAATATATTTGACGATTTTTAAATGAAAATGTTCCAAAAAAAAAAATTTTAGATGAAGTAAAATTTTGAAAAAGAATAATATTATGAATTGAGTGAAAAGGAATTGAACTTGAGTCTTTTCTAAATAAAAGTTTTTAAATATAAAAAATTTAAATCAGAAGCTTTTAAAATTAAATTTTAGAAGCTTTGATTTTGAAATATTCAATTTCTTTTTCAAATTCAAATAGTCATATTTTAATCGCTTGAAATTGAAAATCATTGTTATTCAAAAGTTTTCAAGTTTGAATAATTATTTAATTTTGAAAGTTTTGAATTAGAAATGATATAGTTTCAATTCTTTTTTAATGAAGTTGCCCAATTTTCGAAAATTTTTTAATTTTGAGGGTTATTAATCGAAATATTTTTTATTATAAAGTTTTTTATTTAGAAATGATACAAAATTTACGAAATTTAAATTAGACCAACATCCAAATTAAAAATCCCATTTAACGTCCAATAATCAAGTTGATGCAAAATCCTGTTATAAAAAACAAGAATCCAACGACCAAATTTGGACCACAACGAATAAACGAAAACCAAAAAAAAACCCCTATTGTAATCTGAAAAAAAACCCAAAAAAACAAAAAAAAAATTTTCGGAAAAAAAATAAAAAAGAGGAAAGAAAAATGAGAAGGCAGCCAACCACATCCCCTTCCTTCTCTTTTTCTTTCTTTCGTCTTTTTTATTTTTATGACCATCAAATTACAATAAAATGAAAATAGTAAATTATAAAAATAAATTATAAATTAAATTATAAATAGTAATTAAAATAGTACTGTGCGAGTACTGAAACGTTGGTAATGCAAATTTATTTATTTACGTTTTTTATTTTCATTTTATTGTAATTTGATGGTCAAAAATAAAAAAGACGAAAGAAAGAAAAAGAGAAGGGAGGGGATGTGTTTAGCTGCCTTTTCATTTTTCTTTCCTCTTTTTTATTTTTTTCCGAAAATTTTATTTTATTTAATTTTTTTTATTTGTTTTTTGTTTTTTTTTTCAGATTACAATAGGGTTTTTTTTTGGTTTTCGTTTATTCGTTTTGGTCCAAATTTGCTCGTTGGATTCTGGTTTTTTTTAAAAATCGTTCAATATATAATTTTTTTAAATTTCAAACGCTTTCAAATCGAAATTATCAATTACTAATTGTTTAAAAAATGTTCTGAACCTATAATCTTAAATTGTCTTTTGATATTAGATTTTTGAATAGCTTACATTTTTAATCTTATGGAAAAATAGTCCAGAACCCTCTTATAGAGGAGACCTCTCTGCACTAGATAATGAACTTTCAGTAGAAAATCATTAATTAAAAGCACGAGTATATCTGAAGTAATTAATTCTAATATTGATTTATTAACACATATAGTGCCCTAACAATTATTTAACCTTCAAAGTGCGTATATGGTAAAAATCACGGTTAAGTGCATCGTGGGTGTTCAACACCCCAGCGTATTTATTCATGTATTTTTTAACCCGTATTGAATATTTTGCCACAATAAAATTATCTGATATAGTTTAAGGTATCTTTTTTAAGATAGAGTTGATTTTATAGCCATTTTTTTAAGTTTGTTACAAAAATTATTGAAAAAAAAAGTGAAAAATGGGTTTTTACTTAAAAATTCATAACTCACGCAATTTTAATTATTTTAACCTGAAAATCTATGACTATATTTTTGAAGTAGTGTGCTTTCATTAAAAAAATATTGCAACATGGGTGCTTTCAAAAAAGATATTTATTTGCACGACACGATTTTTTTACTTCCACTTTCAGCAGTTAACAGACTGAATCAATTTTTCGAATTAAGTATGGTTTATAAGAGTTTGAGCATTTCTTGGGGTCTCAGACACCCACAATGCACTTTAAGGATAAAATTAAATTATTGTACACACATTAGTATTTTAAATTAATGATTATCAATCCTCTAATGAATTCCTTATAGATACTTATAAAACTTATAAAATTTCTATATGTCTTCATACGGTTCTATATATCCTTTCGTCAATTTCTATCAGTTTCTATGAGATATTTAATGGAGGGTACTGTAGGTTCATTATCTGTAGGGTGCTCTCCCATATTTACTGCTAGTTTGAATAAACAAAACTACTCTTTGATGAAGCAAACTTTCTAAAAGGAACTTTTTTTAACCAGAGAACCAAAAAGTGAGCAGAAACTTCTGACAAAACTTCGATGGGCTACTCAAGGATATCACCACAATTGGGACACAAAACACTACTCAGAAGATTCAAAAACAGAAATGTCAAAAGACCTCTGCGACTTGACGGAATTACTCGCAACTACTTTAGGCTTTAGTGAATTTAAAGCAGAAGCTGCCATTGTCAACTACTATCGAATGAATTCTACTTTGGCTGGACATACGGATCATTCGGAAATAAATGTGGAAGCACCTCTATTTTCAATCAGTTTCGGGCAATCAGCAATTTTTCTGATAGGTGGACGTTCTCAGCAAGACCCAGCAGAAGCTTTATTTTTGCGCAGTGGAGATATCGTCGTAATGTCAAAAAGCTCTCGACTAAGTTATCACGGTGTGCCGAAAATTCTGCGAGCAGAAATTCAGCCCTGGGAATACTACGAAAATCCCAATCCAGATTCTAGAATTAACGAGGAAGATTGGTGCAAAGCAAAATCTTACATCAGCGAGGCAAGAATAAATTTAAACGTGAGACAGGTTTTAAAAAGTGGCCAGTCGAAATTGTATTAAAGTTTTGTATAAATTGAGTCTGAAGAGTTTTTTTGTTTAAATATAGTACAAATGAGTTGTGGATGAAAGCGTTTACAAAATCATATATTCTTTTTAATCGAGGGCAGCCTCGATTAAATTAAACCTAAAAGTATTTCTAAACTTTATCTATGTAAAAATGAGAGTTTCATGACTTTTGAAAGACGTTATAAACGTTCAGAAAATCCCAAGCGATCATTGCCATTCTCATGAAAAAGTGCTTTCCGGAACTTTCGAGTCGCTCTTCCTGGTTTGTCCAATATCCTCCTTCATTTTTCCAAAAACGAATTCGTACATTCGAATTCGTTCCATCGGGTGATTCTGGCGAAACGTAAGGTCTAAATAAAATTCGAATGGCATCGTCAACAGCTGCGTTGAGAAGGAATTCTTTAGAAATTGAGGGTTTGTTTATGTTCATTTTTCAAGCTGATGATAAGTCACTGAAATTAAAATCATCTCCGCGTTCAAAACTATTTTTATAGCACAAATTATATTTGACCGATTTCATATGAAAAAGGGAGTTCCTGGAATTGTTTAGGGCTGAAATATATTGTTTTTATAGATAAAATATCTAAGAATAACGTGAGTCGATTTGATTAGAAGAAAGTCTTTGGTAAAATCGGACTGTTTCTCATGACATAACACAGTAACTCGACTTTCATACAAGTACTTAAATTTTCAACCAAAAAAGATGAATTCTCAACAAAAAATGTAATAGTTGATATTTTAACCATGAAAAGATTTTCATTTTAAACCAAAAACAGATGAATTTGACCAAAAAGGACGAATGTTTAACAAAGTAGTTGAATTCTTAATCAAAACAGATTTAATTTCAACCAAAAAGTTGCACTTTTAACAAAAAAATATGAATATATACAAATAAATTTAAATGCTCAAAAGTATGAAAAAATTAATTGAATTCAGCAAGTTTAACAAACTCAAGAAAACCCCAATGTATTAAAAAGAATTA